>NC_138967.1:31765000-32365000 GCF_055761805.1 Camellia sinensis
GCCACGTTTAGAATAGCCGAGCCTGCTATAGTTGCATTTTTGCATGTGTTACATTAGGCATTTCTGTATACTTAGGATTCATGCATGATTTCTAATGAGTTTCTATTTCGGCTTGGAGTACTCGGTAAGTTTTATGCTTTAGCATCCTTGCATGCGTGTGAGTGACTGCCATGATAGCATGCTTGCCATGAGGCTATTTGCTTATGTGATATAACTGCCTGAATGCCTGTGGGTGAAGGTTGGGTTACTTAAATTGGAATAAATCATCAAATGTTTCAAGCCTACCTGCGGGTAGCAAACCATTTTCAAAAAGCAAACATGAAATGTTTTGTTCCAATTCAGGCAATCCAGTCTATACTTGTATGCTGTACGCATCACATAGTAACCTAGGCTAATAACCGGAATAAGAACACACAAAGTTTTCAAAAATAGATATCACGGTTAGTAGAGGCCGATCTTTGATCGGGCGAGCGGGGGTGCTCACGAAGTGACCTTCCCCAATCGTACCCAAGTTCCCGAGCCGAGGCAACTTTGGTAATGACGGACACGTGGCCTTTGGCACCGAGTCAGGGTTTCCTAAATTTCCCATTAAAAAACATTTAGGTGGCGACTCTGTATCTGGCAAAGCAGTCCATGTTTGGCACTTCTTTCAAAATCTGTTTTCTCAAAACGATTTGCCGGATTTGGACTCTTTGGTTCAAACTTAGAACCGTGACAATTTGAGAGTCCTGAGCTGTAGTGACCCCAATATTGAACAGAACGGGAGCTCGTTCCTCCCGGGGCGTTCGGGGACGTCTACACCAATGCATGCAAAAATGAGGGGCTTCTTTGGAGGGCCTTGCAAGGGGTTGTTAAGCGCATACAAGATAGACACTTAGCATGGAAAAACCAACTCTGTAAATGGATTATTACAGCCCTAAAACTCACCAAATAGGCCCTAAAATCAGTCTAGGAAATATGCAAAGAAAGGCTCCTTTGAAGAGCCTTGGATGGGATTGCTCTACACATGCATTGTAGGTATAAAATATGGCCAAAAGGGCCTTGGAAAGAGCCAAGGTAGACCCCAAAGCTCACTGAATGAGACCTAAAGCAAGACTTCGATGCATGCAAAATAGGTCCCTTTGGAAGGCCCAAAAGACCCCCAAACAAGACAAGGAGAGAGGGGGTCACCCCCCTCTAATTTTGGCCCTCAAAAATGCATCTAAGCTACTGAAAATCCACTAGATTTCAGTGGCTAAGAGGCCAAACCATGGCCAATGCAAGTGCTCTAATGCATAGCCTTAATCATGAAGGGATGAAGCATGCATAGGGGGAAGATGACCCCAAACAGAAATGGGACCTTAACAAAACTTGAAGAGGATGTCAAAACAAGACTTTTTCCAATTTATAGAAAATCTCGAAAATGCTCACAAGTAAGGCTATAATAGGATGCAAAAATAGCCCTAAAAGAGAGATAGAGGATAAGGGGAAGTAAATGACCTTAAACAGAAAAGTTCCATTAAACAAAGTTGAAGAGGGGGTCAAAATAAGACACTTTATAGTTTGGGTCAAAGCCTAGAAATGCTTCCAAATAAGGCTAACCAATCATGCAAAAAAAATGTGAGTTTAGGGGAAATAGGCACTTACCCTTGAAGAGCAGATTTCCAGCAGCTTCTGGACCAAGTTGGTGAACCTTCAACCTCTAAAAATCAGCTTCAAGGGGCTGGAATGGATGGTGGAGGTGGTAGGCTAGGAGTTGTAGTGTAAAATGGCCAAGAACAAGGATGTTTGGAGGCTTGAAGTGGAAAGATGGAGGTTTGAATGTATATATCTCAGCCCAAAGCCTCTAACCCCTGCAAATGGAGGTGGAGTGTGTGTTATATAGAGGGAGAAGGGTGAGGCTTCTTAGAGAAGCCAAGAGAGGGGTTCAAAGCTTCTAAAGGAAGCTTAACCAAAGGGTCAGGCTTCCTCAAGAAGCTTGACCAAAGGGGCCAAACCATCTTCCTCCCTAAGCAAAGGGGTCAAAACTCCCTTTTAAGGACCAAAATAGGGACAAAAACCCTCGGACAGTGGGTCAAGTGCAAAATAGCTAGCATAGCTGTGTTGCACTTGAGAAGAGCAAAAAGCAGGAAGCTGGCCGACCAGCTAAGGTCGCCGGCCGGCCACTCCCCCTGGTCGGTCGACTAGGGGTCAAAAAGGTCAACAAAAAATTCTGGCCGGCCACCCCAAAAAGGTGGCCTCCCAGATGAGTGCAACACAGCTGTGGTATGAAAAGCAAGAAAAAATGATCCAGGAGAGAGAAAAGCCAGCTTTTAAGCAAGGTTCAAAAGGGTCAAGATAAATTTCTGGCTGGCCTACCCATATTGGTGGCCTTCCAGATGAGCACAACACAATAGTGGTATGAAAAGCCAGAAAATGTGGCTCAAAAGTGAGAAAAACCAGCTTTCTGTCAGAAAAATTGGCTTTTAGAGAGAGAAAATGAGAAAACTAGTTTTTCAAGGAAAAAGGTGGCCGGCTACCATACTACCCCCTCCCTAACAGTGAAAATAGGGTCTCCACCAAAATGGACCAAAACGGATGCAAAACGAAGGTTCGGGGGCTAAAACGCGCGGTTCGGGGCCCCAAAAACAGGCTATTAGGCACCGGAAGTGGCGTATGACCAGGAAGGTGGTCTCCCGGGCCACAGTGTCCCTCAAAAGGGCGGAATCAAGGTGTGTACCAAAAACCGGAGCAAACGGAGGTAGTTAACTGGTCCCGAGCTGAGGCACACGGCTGACGACTCCGAAAACCGAAAACCGAAAACTGGGCTCCAAACGGGAAAAATGGCCTACGACTACGAAACGTAGCCTATGGCCACTGAGATGGTCTACGAGACCTCTCCCTCCCTTCGGGAAGCGAAACAGAGAAAATAGGACCCGATTCGCAAACCGAGGTAAAGCGCAAAAGAGCCTCGAAGTCTGGAGACAAGGCTCGCAGTCGAGACTCTGAAATCTCAAAACGAGTACAATATGCAACATCACCGAGCGCTTAACTGGTGACGTGTAAGTCTTAAGGTTGGTCAAAAATGGGGTGTCTACAAACTTGGCATGGAATTTGTTAACCATCTCCTCCCAACTTCGGATAGAGTTTCGGGCAAAGATAACATACTAACTATATGCTCGATCAGTGAGGGACTTAGAGAATTCTCTCAGCCAAAGGACGTGGTTTGAACCATGAATACCTAGAGTCTTGATGAACCGCACAACATGTTCTCGAGCATTTCCTTGTTTTCCATCGAATTTGATAAACTTCGGCACCGTATACCCCTCGGGGTATGGATAACTCAGCATCTCTATAGGGTATGGTTGCTTGATATCCGAGTCGGGCAAAGAAGGTAAAGTTCTCTTGCCTCGTTCGAGATTGAACATAGCTTGTACATCGACAAGAGTGAGAAATTGTTGAGGGAGAGAATTTGATAGTGGCATTCAGGGAACTTGGCTTATGGACCCAAAGACTGAGCTAGGAGCAGCTTAGCCATTCTAGTGCTGAGAATTCACCATTGGTGAAGACACGTAACGGTACTGGCCATCGACACCTATGGACAAGCCATTTGGTGATGGGACATTGAATTGAGTTCCATAAAGTCCATTGCACGTCACAACTATACCGGGTTGGGCTTACAAATTTATTGTCGGCACCAAAGGAGGCCTGCTCAGTAAGTAGGTAGCGTTTACTGTTGGTGGAATGAGATTGGGTATGAGCAGAGCTCCCTTTTGTGTAATCATGCCCCTTACATTTGTTTGGACACCGACAGTCCTCGGAGCGCCATTGATTACACCGGAACCTCCCATAGTCACCGTTGGATCTTGGCTTGGCACATCGTAGAGCCTAAGCATGGGCAAACTGTTGCCGACCACTGTGGTCTGAGCATGTGTTACTACTGTTGTGTTGCCATGAGCCACAGGTTGACCATGGCCTACTTCTCATTGGGTTTTATTTTGCACTTTGGCGGGGATAACTCCACCTCCAGTTTGATTTCCATTTGGCACTGGTGCAAACTTATCACCAACATCGTGTGAGTGAGATTCTGAAGAGTGGTAAGAATCTCTTGCTGAGTATTTTGAAGTCCTTGAATGGCTTCGAGCAAAAGTGGTTGATCTGGAGCCAAGGTTCTATCATCACCACCATTACAGGGTCCTTGTTAGTAAACTTCATCCTCTCCCGACATCCTTGTCGGAGTTGTTGGGTTCCAAATCTTGTTGAGACCATTAACCAATCTGCTTCCCCAATGAAGTCGCCAAATGTATGAGAGGGTTCAAGAATATTATTGGAAAATTCAAAGATTTTGAAGAAACTCAAATTCACTAGAAAATGATAAGAGGCTTAGATTCTTTAGCAGTCACAACTAAGAACACAATAGCAAAGAGATGATGGAGATAAGAGATTGGGTGAAGAAGAAGGCAAAGTAATTCGAGAGAGAATAATGGCAAAATTCTCCTATGGATCTCTCACTTTCACTCTTAAGGTAGTAATGGAGAAGGGAAATTAGTTATCTTCCAAGAATTGTCTCTCCGAAATCCATTCCTCATAAAGCTATGGATGGGTGCTATTTATAGACACCTCATGATGTAGGATGGAGCCCATATGCAAGGCACATGGGGAATATTCCCTCTACCTACCTTGTTCGAGGAGGTGACCTCTCCGAGGATGAGGAAAACCCAAAAGAGGAAATCAACCTCTCGGCGAACTTTTCTTCTTAGTCACACCTAACCAATGATCTCCAATTATCCCAAAGGGCCGAGGTAGTCCCAGAGGACCCTCCGCTGCTAATATCGCCGAGTCTCATGAACCCCCCAGGTTCGTGCCACCTCTACCCGAGCATAGGCTAAATCAATCGATGAGTGAATTCATCTTCACACACCGTCCTCGGGATTGGGGCCCTTTTGTTCAGGCTCTAACTGTGAAGCCCCTGAAAAATGTATTCTCTTTAAAAATCCTAATATTTGAATTATTTTCTTAAAGCCCCTCAATTCCTTGAATTATTTCAAATCTTGTCGGTTAGCATTTTATTTTTTTATTTTTTTTTTATCAAAAGAGGAATATCCTAGCCAAATTAGGTTACTTAGCTTAATTTAATTTAATCCTACATTAGGAAGGTTCCAATACAGGAATTTAATTCCAAGTCCTCATTTCTTTTATTAATTTCAAGAATTTCCCCAAAATTAGTACATGTACTTTTAGACTATAGGTACCACCAATCAATTTGAGATCTATATATATATATATACACATTGGGAAATGTGTCCCTAGTACCTAAATTGAATAAAAAAATGCCCCATCTCCCTTCCCAATGGCCGGCCACCCTAGGAAGATGTGAGGAGCCTATTTTCAAGAATTTTAATTATGGTCTTCTAGAAACCCTAACACCTAGTACCCCTAAACCTAGGGTTTTGTTTCCAATGCTAGTTTCATTTCAACTAGGGACCAACTAGATATTGTCTAATCCTATGATTAAGCTCCCTAATAACTCCTATTCCATTAGACTCCAAGTAAATCCTAACTTTTCCATCCAAGTCCAACTAGTGGGCCTTTATGTCTTTTCACACCAAAATTTGCCTATAAATACCACCATCCCCTAGCTTGGCAAGCACAAAAAACACACTCACACACACATTCAGCCTAGAGGAAAGAAAGGAGAGCAAGAGAGAAGCCTTGAGAGGGAGAGGAAGGAAGAGGAGAAGCCATCTTGTTCAAGCCTAGCAAGTTAGCCACAACACAACCTTCTTTTTCATTTTCCTTTTTCAAATACATGTTCTTAAGGGTTCTAAATATTGTTTTCAGATGTGTTATTGATGAGCTACTTGTGTTAAAAATGATAAGGGTTGAGCCATGATTCTACCTCTCTTGTAGTTTCCATCATTTCGATACAAAACTATTGTTTTTACCCCAATCTCTCAAACTTTCCAAAGGCACACCTTCAAGCAAATTTTCTGAGTTTAATATATGTTAGTTAGCATGTTTTCATCAAAAAAGAAATGAAAATTTTCCCATAGTGGAACTCTTTTCTCGCAAATCCTCTTATTTTGGGTATTGTGCCTTGAAATCTGTTTTCGCATCCAACTTGCAAAATTTCTAGAAAAAATGCAGAAAATTATTTTGGACCTCTATTTTATGTTAAAATCTTCATTAAGGAGGTATCTTTCAACTAAAATTGGTTTCATTGAAAAAAAGTGAGCGGTTTGCAAGAAAATCAAATTTTCCTAACAGTCGACAAATCGGGACAGCGCTGGAGTGTTTTCTAAATAACTTAAAATTTAGAAAAGCTATCCCATTTTCGAAATATGTTCTGGAAACTATATTAAATTCTCTACGAACCATAGGAAGACCGAGTCTGGTGAAAAATCTGAAATAGTCCTTTCATTCTAATCCTTATGTGATATTGAATCTGGAAATTCTATTGTGCATGGGTGTTTTATGCTCTTGTGTTCTTGAAAATGCTTATTAGCTTATGATCATATTTTGGCATGATATTATATGTTTTATGGTTATGTTCTTTATCTTCTTCATCTTAATGATGCATGCTTATGTGGATATTATTATCTTGTTAAGTTGGTCTAACCTTGAATTAAAACATTTAACTCCACGGAATACGTAATTGGGATGGTATTGGGTTTTCGATCTTTTAAGTTATGAAAGGATGATGATATGTGATGTAAGGATTGTTGGGATGCGTTTCCTATTTGGAAGTTAAAGTCTTGTGCAAGTGGGTTTTCGATTGAATGGAGCGGTTGTATTCGGACCCTAGGTGGTTTGGTGTGAGGAGGGATTTGGGCAAGGCCCATTATTACCGTCTCTTTTGAGGCCCTGCAGTTGGCACTACACAGTATATGACCGTTAGTAGGCATCCGAGGTTAGTTCTGCAACAAAGCAGCAAAAGAGGGGGCATACCGAATAATCCGCATCCGATTCTTGTGGTTGGGAGGACGAAATCTCTTTGAGGGATTTCTAGTTTACTAACATCTAACTTGTAAGCCTTTGTTTATTTAGTTGAGTATCATGCTTTACTACTTGATGTTATATTTGTGATTGTGTATTGGACTGGAAAAAAGGGATGGGGTGTGTGTGTGTTTTCTGGGTATTCAAAGCTCACGGCGTGTCATGCCAAGTGCCGAAGAGGAGCTTATAGCTGGAGACGACGAGCCTGAAACCTTCGAAGACTTTTGGCTATCTTAGGAAAGTTAAAAATTCCTTTTGATATTTTATAAGACTTATATGAAGTTTTAAACTTTCTTTTTGGGATGTAATGTAATGGAACAAGCTTTTGAAATTAAGGATATTTGTGGTTGTTATGTACTTTTATTCTATATTTATATGTATACACCTTATCATTGCTTATGAGACCTTGTGTCAATACCTTTTAAGATCTGTCAAAAGGGTAGTGCGCTGCCTAAGAAAGCCGGACTTAGAAGGGAGGCTAATTTGACTCCTCCGACGATCTGGGATCTTACTTGGTTATTGACCATAGGACTCATTAGTGACTCTCCCTTGATTGTAATCAATAGTGTAGATTCGAGGCGTCACAATATGGTATCAAAGCCTAGGTTCAACCCTTACCCACGCGTTTTGGCCTGCGGTTAGAGACTACCTTTCGCCGACCATGTTATATTATTACACTAGCTATTCTATCAACTAAAAGACATCAAAAATAGAATCTTTCTTGACCTATCTTGGGGAATTTCTTCGAATTTCGGGCACACCAACATCAACTCATGAGGACCTACTTCAGGATTGTGAAATGGTTTTAACTTTGAGTGCGGCCTCACATCGCGCAGTAGGGGGTACTATTAGTTCTACGCGTCTTTTATCGATTGTCGTGCCCTCATCTTGTATTCGTAACCTTTATTCAATGTCATCATTTTCCAAGATTAAGTCTTGTCCATCTAGTCCTGTTTTATATACTACTATTTGTAAATTTGACCTCCTTTGACCCTTGATTATTTTATTTAGCCCAAGGCTTCTTGTAAATAATTTCATTTTCCTTGCTCGGTGATGAATCTTGGATATTCAGTTTGAAACGCGGATGGCCAACGCAGTTTCAAGTTAAATATCTAGTTTAGTCACTCCATTTATAACCTTGATCACATTGAAGTTCGAAACCATAACATCATACCATTCATCCATATTTCAGTTAATCCTGATGTTATCACCATAATTGCTTCGTATTCTTTGTCTCCACTTCAATCCGATTTTAAGAATCTTGTAATTATTATTATATATACATGAAGTTGTGTTGTGTGAACACCCTAGGATAATTAAACTCTAACTTAAGATTAGTTGCTTACCCGTAAAGAATTGCCTCTGTAGTTAGAATTTGACTTACGCCTCACCCCAGTCAAAGGAAAACAAATGGTGGACTATACTTCGAGACAAGTAATAACATGAGCTTGCAAGCAACAATAGAAATGCGGTACCAGGAAATTGAAACCTTAAGAATGGACTAATAACCATGGCTAAAATCCCGAACCCTATCAAGAATCAAATTTTGGAGGAGTCTTACCATCTTTAAGGAAATAATCGACACAACATTGACTTCAGAATGAAAGGAGGTAGAATCCTAGAGGATTTGGAGCTTGTGGAAAGGAAACTTAACTTCATGAAGATACCCTACTCCGACCTCATCTTAAAAATAGATTCGCTACTCGTACCTTAGCAATTATAGATAGTTACCAAAAGAAGGAGATGACTTACCCATCTAACGAAGCATGTTTTCAGTTTAAGGGGGATAGACAAGACTCCATGACTTCAACGAAATGTAGGACGCAGTGGCGCGATCAACTTGCAGGTAGGATAACAAGTCTGATTTTAAATGAGGAGAGCCAAGAAAAATTAGAACTTCCGCGCGTAGTACGCGAATGTGCAAATTTATTTCCTATGGAATTACCGGGATTGCCACCAACCCGAGAGGTAAACTTTAGTATTGAGCTACAACCTAAACCTACCCCAATATCCATGGCCCCGTATCGCATGGCACCAGCAGAACTACAAGAATTAAAGACACAACTACAGGAGTTGCTCAAGAAAGGATTCATTAGGCCAAGTACTTCACCATGGGGAGCACCCGTGTTGTTTGCTAAAAAGAAGGATGGGTCATTAAGGTTGTGCATCGATTACCGTCAACTCAATCGAGTCACGATTAAGAACCGATACCCACTCCCAAGGATTGATGACCTTTTTGACCAACTTAGAGGTTTAAGGTGCTATCCAAAGATCGATCTCAGGTTAGGTTACCATCAACTACGAGTCAAGGAGGAGGATATATACCAAAAACTGCCTTTCATACTAGATATGGCCATTATGAGTTTGTAGTAATGCCCTTCGGACTAACCAATGCACCGACAGTATTCATGAGCCTAATGAATAAGATTTTTAGACCATATCTTGACCAGTTTGTAGTAGTGTTCATTGATGACATCTTGGTATATTCAAGGTCTAAAGAAGAGCATGAGCAACATTTAAGGATTGCCCTTCAAGTTCTTAGGGATAATCGGTTATATGCCAAGGCAAGTAAATGTGAGTTCTGGTTGAATGAAGTAAAATTCTTAGGACATGTAGTATCGGAGAATGGGATTGCGATGGATCCAACCAAGGTGGAGGCAGTATTAGATTGGAGACAACCGAAAACCATGTCAGAAATCCGCAGTTTCTTAGGATTGGTCGATTATTACCAGAGGTTCATCCAAGATTTCTCCAAACTAGCTAAACCAATGACACATTTGACGTAGAAAGGAGTAAAGTATGAGTAGGACGAAGCTTGCGAAAAATCCTTCCAAGAGCTAAAGAAGAGGTTAACTAGTGCGCCAATTTTGACCATCCCAGAACGGGAAGTGGGGTACACTGTGTATTGTGATGCGTCTAAAGAGGGATTAGGTTGTGTGCTCATGCAAAATGGAAAGGTAATCGCGTATGGATCCAGGCAATTGAAACCTCATGAGCGTAACTACCCAACACATGACTTGGAGTTAGCAGTTGTAGTCTTTTCCCTAAAACAATGGTGACATTACCTGTATGGGGAACAATTTGAGATTTTCACGGATCACAAGAGTTTGAAGTATCTGTTTACATAGAAGGACCTCAACTTGAGACAAAGGCGATGGATGGAGTATCTTGAGGATTTCCAGTTCACTCTCTCATATCATCCCGGTAAAGCCAATGTAGTAGCGGATGCTCTAAGTCGCAAGAGTAGATGAGTGATGGCTAAGATTTCCGTCAAACAATGGGATATGGTTAAGACACTCAATGAATTCAGGATGCAAGTAGAATCTCAAGATACAAAAGCATATCTTAGTGCACATAAAGTGATGCCTAAGTTGATGAATGAGATCATGGTGGCCTAGAAGCACGATCAAGAGGTAGCCTATATCAAAGGACGTCTAGAATCAGGAGAACCAATGCCCGATTGGGTAATTCACCCCGATGAGAGTTTAAGATACCAAGGTAGATTGTTTATACCAAGTGACGAGTTGCTTAGAGAAAAGGTACTTAAGGAATGTCATCATTCTGCATTTGCAGTACATCCAGGAGGGACTAAAATATACCAAGATTTGAAGAAGCAATATTGGTGGAATGGAATGAAAAAGGAAGGGGCTAAATTTGTAGCAAAATGTCTAACATGCCAACAAGTGAAGGCAGAACACCAGAAACCAGGGGGAGTGTTGCAACCTCTACCAATAGCCGAATGGAAGTGGGAGTCTGTGACGATGGACTTTGTGACAGGGTTGCCTAAGTCACCTAGAGGGCGCGATGCTATATGGGTAATAGTGGATCGCCTCACCAAGTCAGCACATTTATTACCTTATAAGATGACCGACACTTTAGAGTCTACGTGCAGGCTTTACATTGGGGAGATCATTCGACTACATGGAATTCCGGTAACTATTGTGTCAGATCATGATCCATGATTCACCCCTCGATTTTGGGGAAGCCTGCAGGAAACTCTTGGTACTGAGTTATGTTTTAGCACCGCCTTTCACCCGCAAATAGATGGACAATCTGAACGCACCATCCAGACACTCGACGATATGTTGAGAGCTTGCGTAATGGATTTTCAAGGAAGTTGGGAACGTCACCTACCCTTAATTGAATTCGCCTATAACAACAGCTTTTAAGCTAGCATCGGTATGGCGCCTTTTGAAGCATTATATGGACAACCTTGTAGATCGTCGATTTGTTGGACGGAAGTGGGTGATGCAAATCTGATAGGACTTGAACTTGTTCTAGAAACTACTGAGAAGGTCAAATTGATCTGACAAAGGTTAAGGACTGCTCAAGACCGTCAAAAGAATTATGCTGATAGAAGGAGAAGACCCTTGATGTTTGAAGTAGGCAACCACGTGTTCCTAAAGGTGCAACCTAGGCATGGAATCGTACATTTTGGGAGAAAGGGAAAGTTATCACCACGATATATTGGACCTTTTGAGGTATTGGAAAGAGATGGCGAAGTAGCATACAGACTAGCTCTACCCCCGCAGTTAGCAAGGATACATAACGTCTTCCATGTATCTATGTTGAGAAAATACATCGCCGACCCATCACACGTCCTCAAATGGGAAGAAATCAGTCTTGACAAAGATGTCACATTTAAAGAAGGACCGGTAGCAATGCAAGATAGTTGAGAGAAGAACCTTAGAGGCAAAACGATTCACTTGGTAAAGGTACTATGGCGTCATCGGGGAAATGAGGAATCTACTTCGGAACGCCAGGATTGGGTGAAGGCAAACTACCCCGAGCTTTTCGAAGGCAGTATGTAGTTGAATTTCGGGGACGAAATTGTATTAAGGGGGATAGGTTGTGAAGCCCCTGAAAAATGTATTCTCTTTAAAAACCCTAATGTTTGAATTATTTTCTTAAAGCCCCTCAATTCCTTGAATTATTTCAAATCTTGTCGGTTAGTATTTTATTTTTTTTTTATTTTTACCAAAACAGGAATATCCTAGCCAAATTAGGTTCCTTAGCTTAATTTAATTTAATCCTACATAAGTAAGGTAACCAATACATGAATTTAATTCCAAGTCCTCACTTCTTTTATTAATTTCAAGAATTTCCCCAAAACTAGTACATGTACTTTTAGACTATAGGTACTATCAATCAAATTGAGATTTATATATATATATATACACATTGGGAAATGTGTCCCTGGTACCTAAATTGAATAAAAAATGTCCCATCTCCCTTTCCAATGGCCGGCCACCCTAGGAAGATGTGAGGAGCCTATTTTCAAGAATTTTAATTATGGTCTTCTAGAAACCCTAACACCTAGTACCCCTAAACCTAGGGTTTTGTTTCCAATGCTAGTTTCATTTCAACTAGGGACCAACTAGATATTGTCTAATCCTATGATTAAGCTCCCCAACCACTCCTATTCCATTAGACTCCAAGTAAATCCTAACTTTTCCATCCAAGTCCAACTAGTGGGCCTTTATGTCTTTTCACACCAAAATTTGCCTATAAATACCACCTTCCCCTAGCTTGGCAAGCACAAACAACACACTCACACACACATTCGGCCTAGAGGAGAGAAAGGAGAGCAAGAGAGAAGTCTTGACAGAGAGAAGAAGGAAGATGAGAAGCCATCTTGTTCAAGCCTAGCAAGTAAGCCACAACACAACCTTCTCTTTCATTTTCCTTTTTCAAATACATGTTCTTAAGGGTTCTAAATATTTTTTTCAGATGTGTTATTGATGAGCTACTTGTCTTAAAAACGATAAGGGTTGAGCCATGATTCTACCTCTATTGTAGTTTTCCTCATTTAGGTACAAAACTATTGTTTTTACCCCAATCTCTCAAACTTTCCAAAGTCACACCATCAAGCAAATTTTCTGAGTTTAATATATGTTAGTTAGAATGTTTTCATCACAAAATAAATGAAAATTTTCCCATAGTGGAACTCTTTTCTCGCAAATTCTCTTGTTTTGGGTATTGTGCCTTAAAATCTGTTTTCGCATCCAACTTTCAAAATTTCTAGAAAAATGTAGAAAATTATTCTGGGTCTATTTTATTTCAAAATCTTAATTAAGGAGTTATCTTTCAACTAAAATTGGTTTCATTGAAAAAAAGTGATCGGTTTGCAAGAAAATCAAATTTTTGTAACGGTCGACGAATCTGGACAGCGCTGAAGTGTTTTTTAAATAACTAAAAATCTAGAAAAGCTATCCCAATTCCAAAATATGTTCTGGAAACTAGATTAAATTCTCTACAAACCATAGGAAGGCTGAGTCCGGTGAAAAATCTAAAATAGTCCTTTCATTCTAATCCTTATGTGATATAGAATTTGGAAATTCTGTTGTACATGGGTGTTTTATGCTCTTGTGTTCTTGAAAATGCTTATTAGCTTATGATCATATCTTGGCATGATATTATATGTTTTATGGTTATGTTCTTTATCTTCTTCATCTTAATGATGCATGCTTATGTGGATATTATTATCTTGTTAAGTTGGTCTAACCTTGAATTAAAACATTTAACTCCACGGAAAACGTAATTGGGATGGTATTGGGTTTTCGATCTTTTGAGTTGTGAAAGGATGATGATATGTGATGTAAGGATTGTTGGGATGCGTGCCCTATTTGGAAGTTAAAGTCTTGCGCATGTGGTTTTCGGAACCCTTGAACGGAGCGGTTGTATTCGGACCCTAGGTGGTTTGGTGTTAGGAGGGATTTGGGCAAGATCCATTATTACCGTCTCTTTTCAAACCCTACAGTTGGCGCTATGCGGTATATAACCGTTAGCAGGCATCCGAGGTTAGTTCTGCAACAAAGCAGCAAAAGAGAGGGCATACCGAATAATCCGCGTCCGATTCTTGTGGTTGGGAGGACGAAATCTCTTTGGGAGATTTCTAGTTTACTAACATCTAACTTGTAACCCTTTGTTTATTTAGTTGAGTATCATGGTTTACTACTTGATGTTATATTTGTGATTGTGTATTGGACTGGGAAAAAGGGGCAGGGTGTGTGTGTATTTATTGGGCATTCAAAGCTCACGGCGTGTCATGCCAGGCACCGAAGAGGAGCTTATAGCTGGAGACGACAAGCCTAAAACCTTCAAAGACTTTTGGCTATCTTAGGAAAGTTAGAAATTCCTTTTGATATTTTGTAAGACTCATATGAAGTTTTAAACTTTCTTTTTGGGATGTAATGTAATGGAACAAGCTTTTGAAATTAAGGATATTCGTGGTTGTTATGTACTTTTATTCTATATTTATATGTATATACCTTATCGTTGCTTATGGGACCTTGTGTCAATACCTTTTAAGATCTGTCAAAAGGGTAGTGCGCTACCTTAGAAAGCCGGACTTAGAAGGGAGGCTAATTTGACTCCTCCGACGATCTGGGATCTTACTTGGTTATTGACCATAGGACTCATTAGTGACTCTCCCTTTACTGCAATCAATAGTGTAGATTCGGGACGTCACACTAACCTCACTTATGATTCTGGTGGGTTAATCCCAGAATCCTCCAAGTCCGCAAATGTTTTGGGACTCACCAATAGAGCGGCTTCTAGATTGCGATCAAATCTGTTCGAAGCCCGAGTGCCTTAGATCTCTAGGCTTGCTCAATACCCTTTCGAGTCCAGGCCCGAGTAAGTCTCTAAGTTTCTGGATCCGAACTCTTTCAAGGCTTAGAGCGATCTGACCCGTTTGATGGCGATAAATCCAAACCCACCAATCTTGGACTTTTTAATTGGGCCAAATTAATTTAAATGGGCCCGACTTGACTCCTCCTACACTCGTCAACCGAGAGGGTACTTTGGGGATCAAGCCAGTAACAATATATCTCAAAAATAATCAAACAGAGTAACAATTCACTCAAGCAATAAATCACACATATTTTTTACCTACGAGGATGCCTCTCTTTATATTGACTCAGTGCCCTCCTCCTAATAATCACATAGACACTTATTCCTTTTAGGAATAATAAATCTCTTGGACTCATCTCTCTTAGTTGGATTAGGACATAACTCTCAAATAAAGTCCCTATCTCATCCAATTTAGGAGTCAACTTATAACATGACTCGTGTCCACTGTCAAATATCTCAGACAAGGTTATGAACATTATCCACACCTCACCCAGTCGTACCTTACCACGTGACATCTCGACCCTAAGCCTAGCCACATGGACAACATGAAAAATATGTCCCCACAATAACCATTGTGAAAAAGTATCTCACAGGGAGAACTCTTAATTAGATTTCAATATATAATCAATTATGTGAATTTTTTTTGGTATTTTTGCTAATAAAATGCCATTGCAAACAATTGATCAAAAAATTGTTTGCAATCCATCATAAAAAAAAATAGGTATTTGTGATGGCAACAAGTTTCGTCGTTAAAAGAGAGTTTTTCATTTTTTTTTCATTGATAAGTTGTCACAAATAAATCAAATTACTGTTGCAAAAAAATTAAGAAATGGTACTTTGACATCGCGAAACCCTTTTGCAACTTTTGCTCCCCATAACTTGCCACTGCAAATACTCTTTTGCCATGGCATTTCAATTTTTTGCAACAGTGTACCATTGCAAATAACACAATTTTTTAAAGTGTTGGGGATCTTAGAAGTAACGATTAATCTTTTTATAGGAGGTGGGTTCTACTATGTTATAGGCTCTGTCAGGGACGGAACTATGTAATATATAGATCTACGGGGGGCCTGATCTCCCTGCTTTGCACAAGATATTCTGATTTAGTTTAACACACCAACAATTTCTCCTATGGCCCCCTGCTATCTTATAATTTTAATTATTTTTTTTAACAACTCTTTATAATACAATAATAGTATAATATAAAAAAAAAATGTTATTATAAGAAATATATAATTTCATTTTTATGAAAAATTTAAAATATTTGTAGTGTTATGTGTGGTAAATGTTTAATTTATGGTGTGCATCTCTAAAGTGAAAGTGAAAGTGAAAGTTATGAATTATTGTAGTTATATTATGAACAGTGTAATATAAATCTTACGAATTATTTGTGATGCAAAATATTGCAAACTATTTTATTTTGGTGAAATATGTTCTAAAATATATTTTTAATTATATTATTCACTTTATAAATGAAATTAAGTTTACAATTTTTGTATCTCATTAGCCCAATCATTATTTCTCGCTACTGCAATATAAAAACTCTTATTGATTAGTGATGCTATAACGTAATATTAATGTTACATCAAATATTTAATAAAAATAAGAGTTCATCCATTTTCAATTAATTTCATGAAAAATCACAATTGTTTATTGCATGAAAGTCCATTACTTTAAATCTAACCTCACTTAAGTTCCTATGTTTGTTTTTGGCGCCCCAATGATCGAATTCTAGGTTCGTCCCTCGGCTCTATAATGAGAATCATCTCATCATGTAAGAAGTTGGTGATCAGCTTAGTGTTTTAATTTGATGAGTCAAGATTAACATTTTTTTTTTTTTTTTTGTGGGATTGGAGTAACTCTATAAGTTATGGAAAATGCTTCGTAGCTCGAGAAAGTGAGGCTTGAATGGCCCGAATGGTACGGAAAATATTATCTTACCGGTAAGAGAATCAAAAAACATCCTAAAACGACGTCGTTTTGGGATTTCGAGTCACTCGAGCCATGAAAAATTCGAGTTACGAATCGGAACCGATAAGTTATTTAAGTATGTCATCATATTGCGTTATTGTATGTAGATATCCACTCTTAGGTGCATATCGTATGTATTTATTATTTTAAGCCATAATCTACATTACTTTGAGGAATAATTAAATATAACTTGCATTGAGGCACACTTTAACTACAAGACACCAATTTAAGGGTGTGTACATAAACTTGATCTATACATATTATATTCTTAGCATTTGTAGTAACAAAATCCTACAATTCAGTAACAAAATCCTACAATTCAGTAATGTATCCAAATGGTGCAAATGCTATTTTCTTCTTCAAATAATGCTTAAACAAATGTTATTTATGGACCATGATATTTTTGTAGTGAAGAAATTTAGGGCCCCGTGAGCTCCTGCCAATCTCAAAATATTCCCAATTGTTAAATTATATGTCTTGTAATTCATTTTTTTGTTTCCTTTTTCCATCAATAGGCATAATGTCTCATAATTTCTGCACTTAATCTTTTTTTTTACATAATTCAACTACTGTGAATGCTTTGAGATAAAACATCCTTGGTCGAAATCTAAGACGAGATTTGCACCATCCATCGGCCCTTGGTACTAAAAAATTGTTCTTTTTCCTCCAGTCCAGGGGTTTGTCTACGCCCATGAAACTCACTACGGATTTCATTTCGATAATTTGAACTATTCATTTTATAAGCTCCTTCATATATACCATCTAAAAAAAAGGGTCAATACGATAATCCTAACCTATTTAACTCATCGTATTTGTATCAAAAAAAAAAAAAAAAAAACGATAAATACATTTTTAAAAATAGACCATTCATTTGCTTCGCTATAAATGCGATAAATTAAATATGTTATGATTATTGAATTACTCTAATTTTTTTTTTATAAATGATATTTAGAAAAAATATTATAAAATGAATTATTCAGATTATCAAAACGAAAACAATGATAGGCCTTCCGAGCCCAGACAAAATCCACAAACCCATTTGAACTGGAGGGAAGCCTTTTCATTTGTTTTCATGTTTTGGGTTTTAATCCAAGAAAATGAAGAGATGAAATTAACAATGTTATCATTATGGGTACGGAGTTTTTAACTAAGCGTTTTTATGTGTAAAAAAGTTTTTTTTTAAATTTTTTTATTTATTTATTTTGGTGAACGTGTGTAAGAAAAAAAATTAGGGTAAATTATATTTTGCACCCCTATACATTGCACCAAATCTTACTTTGGCCCCTACACATGAACTTATAATAGTCAAACATCTGCATTTCTGGTCAAATCCTACTTTAATCTCTACACATGAAATCATGATAGTCAACGTTCTGAACTTGTACTCAAATCCAACCTTCGTCTCTACACAAATGACAATGTCCCTCTTCTGTTACTTCATTTTTAAATCTTTAACAAAATCCAGTCATGTGATAAAAATCTAACTATGAAATAAGGGTAAGAGATAAAAATTATCAATATTTCTCACTAATACATTTTATCGTACGTGATAAGTACATAGGAGTTATATAATATGATATATATATATATATATTCATGTGGTACAAATTGAGACGAAAATGCACGAAAGTAGAGCATTTGAAATAAAATAGAAAATACGACAAAAAAAATCAAAATGAAAGAAAGATGAATAGACAAAAGTCTGTGTTTTGTAGAAAATAGAGTTTCGTGATTCTAATTTATGCAAAACCCTAGTTCATCTTCTTAATTGTTCACAATTTGCCTTTTATTTTAGCCTAACACAGTCATATTTTGATGTAAATTTTGGGATAAAATGTGTATTGGTGGAAAATATAAATGATTTTTCTTTCTTTCTTACCTTCATGTCGTAGTCACATTCTTATCACATGATTAGATTCTATTAAAGATTTAAACAATTGAGTAACAGAAATAAGACATTGACATTTGTGTAAGGATCAAAGTGAGATTTGAATAAAAGTGCAGGGAGTTGATTGTCACAATTTCTTGTGTAGGGACCAAAGTGTGATTTGGTGTAAAGTGCGGGGGTGTAAAGTGTAATTAATCCAAAAAATTATTACTTACTGATAAAATTACTAAGGATAAATTACACTTTGCACCTTTGTACATTGTATTAAATCTTATTTTGGCCCCTACGCATGAAATCATCCTGCATTTCAGATTAAATCCGATTTTGGTCCCTACACAAATGTTAATATTCCTCTTCTGTTGCTTTATTTTTAAATTTTTAACGAAATTCAGTCATATGACAAAAATATAATTAAGAAATGAGAGTAAAAGTACAAAATCATCTATATTTTCCACTAATACACTTTGTCCTACGTGATAAGTACATGAGAGTTATATAATATAATATGTGTGTGTGTGTGAGAGAGAGAGAGAGAGAGATAAAAATTGGGACAAAATTGTAATAAAGTAGCTATTGAAATAATAAAAAATGTGACAAAGAAATCAAAGAGAAATAAAAATGAATAGACAGAAGATTGTGTTACTTTAAAAAACAGAATTTCGTGATTTTAATTTATGCAAAACACTATTTCATCTTCTTAATTATTCACAATATGCGTTTTGTTTTAGCCTAATACAATCATATTTTAATATAAATGTTGAGTTAAAGTGCGTATTGGTAGAAAATGTGGATGATTGTCATTTTTTTACCCTTATGTCGTAGTCACATTCTTATTACATGACTAAATTCTGTTAAAGATTTAAATAATTTAGTAACAAAAAAAGGACATTGACATTTGTGTAGGGATCAAAGTGAGATTTGACCAAAAGTATAGGGGGTTGGTTGTCACAATTTTATGTGCAGGGACTAAAGTGGGATTTGACCAGAAGTGCAGAGGATTGACTGTCATGATTTCATGTGTAGGGGCTAAAGTGAGATTTGGTAGAAAGTGTAAGGGTGCAAAATGTAATTTACCCAATTACTAAAGTCAAAGTGCTAGAGAAGGCAAAATTGAATTTACTTTATCCCCTTATGTTTGGTCACTTTTTTATTTTGACCCTTAATTTTATTTTATTTTTTTATTTTTTTACGTTGAGGCTTCATGTTTTTAGTTTTTTTGAATTTACTCTCAAAGTTAATTTTTGTTCAAAATTAAATTAAAAAAAATGTCATCATAAGTGTCAGTTAACATAAAAAAATATATAATTATATTGAGATTTAAGTTTGTGTCAGATGTATGAGTAATAAATAATAAAATATTTTTATACAAGGTTAATGTTAATGTGTCATGTTCTGTACAAAAGTTAATTTTATGAGTAAATTGGAAAAAAAAAAAAAAAAATTGAAACATGAATGATCAAAGTAGGGAAAAAAATAAATTTTAAGGACCAAAATAAAAAATAACCAAATATAAAAGGGACAAAATATAATTTACCTTAAAATTAGTTTTGGTGGTATTTATAAAACATTTATTTATATATTATTACTAAAACTAAAAGTCAACATTCTATATTAAAATAAAAATAAAAAGACCACAAGCGACCTAGGAAAAACAAGATAGAAAAGTAGATTGTTTTAATTTTGATGGGATAGCTTTTCATAATGATGTATCTAGTCATTTCTTTTCAATACATAATAATTAAAAAAATTAGAAATTTAGGAAAACTACGTTTTGGATACCCCACATGGAGCAATAAAGTAATCATTTAATTATTATATGATTCTAATACACAACTTACTTGGACACCAAGTATAATCATAAACAATGTTTCATTGACCAGCTAATTGCTATTTATATCTCTCATTGCACTTTTTTTTTTTTTTTGCCCAATCAAGCTATTATGATAATTTTGTGGAATAATTTTAGAATAAACAAAAATGTGAGACATGAAAATATAAAATATTGAAGTCCGCAATTAATATTATAATTTTTGCAAACAAGCTCGAAATTGCATTGAATTTGCTAATTGTTTGGAAATGGATGCTGAATTTTGATTGGAGTTTTTCTGATTTTTTTTGTTTACATTATTATTTTAAGACATGAGAAACAAAAATACAAAACAAAAAAAAATTAAAATTATATGGTGTCGTTTGGTAACACTTACGTTTTAATTTTTCTGTTTATATTTACAAAAATTTTAAAAACTCAAATAAAAACTTGTTTGGTAAAATTTTTGATTTATAAATCAGTGGTTTCAGTTTATAAATTTGGCCAAAAAATGTGTTTCTATTTTGAGTTTTTAGTTTTTTTTTTTTACCACCCACCACCCGCCACTATTTTCCACCACCGTCTTCTGCCACCACCACCCACCCACCCCTCACCACCACCTACCACCACCACTCATCACCCACCTGCCGCCGCCACCACCACCCACCAGCCACCACTACCCACTACCCACCACCCACTTGTCATCCACTTGCCACCACCACCCACCCCTCGCCGCCACCACCACCACCACCACCACCACCACTCACTACCTACCTGCCATCCACCTTCTACCCGCCACTACCATCCATTGCCCGCCGTTACCACCCGCCACCTACTTGCCACCACCACTCACCACCCACCTGCCACCACCACCCACCACCCACCACCACCACCATCATCACCCACCCGCCATCCACCTGTCACCACCACCCACTCACTACCACCCACCACCACCCGCCACCCACCACCACCGCCACCCGCCACCACCGCCACCACCCACTCGCTACCACCCACCACCCGCTACCATCACCCACCCACCACTACCACCACCCACCCCTCGCCGTCGCCACCATCACCACCACCACCACCACCCACCTGTCATCCACCCGCTACTACCATCCATCGCCCGCCACCACCACCTACCTGCCACCACCACTCACCACCCACCTGCCGCCACCACCACCCACCATCGCCACCACTGCCACCATCACCATCACCCACCACCCGCCTGCCACCACCACCCACCACCACCGCCACCCACTCGCTACCACCTATCACCCGCTACTGTCACCCACCCGCCCACCCGCCACTACCCACCACCACCCGCCATCCGCTACCCACCTGGCGCCACCCATTCGCTACCACCCACCACTTGCCACCGTCACCCACCCACCCACCCACCACCACTAGCTACCCACTACCCACCGTCACCACTTTTAACCACCATCTTCCGCCGCCACTTGCTGCCACTTGCCACCACTTACCATTTCTCTCTCTTTTTTATATTTTTTAAATATTTAAAACATTTTGTCAATTACCAAACGCGTTTATAATTTATGTTTTTCTAAAAATAAACAAAAAATAAATAAAAATCAATTTATAAAATTTTTATAAATATAAACTGAAAACGTAAACGTTACCAAACATATCCTATGTTTTGTGTTTGACATGATGAAATTTTAATTATAAGTCACCTTAGACAACGCATGAAAAGTCAAGAGATTAGCCTCTTGATTGAGACGCTCTCTTACTGAATAAGATGTATCTGAGTTTGAGTCTCTGCACTACAAATACAATTTCCCTTCTTATTCCCTTCTTTTTACTAAAAAAAGGGCGCAAAATATGGCAGGCCCACGGCCACTATTTTCACCCAACACCAATTTTCATTGCAAACACACAGTAGTTTTTTTGTTTGGGCCGAGGAGGGTTTCATAAAGGAATTGAGTCCATGTTTTATATCATTATTTAGGTGTTTGTGTAAATTATACTATTAGCCCATGTAATATGGTGATACAATTTGCACTGTCTTTCAAGTTTGTTCAATGTAATTCCTGTGTTATGTACTGTTCACATTTTAAATAAAAAATAAAAAATGACCACATGCCAAATTAGGGGTGGTCCTTATGGTTTCTTTTTAATTTTACTTTGGTTTTTCTAATTTTGTGCGTGATATTTTTTCGTTCAAAATTTCTAACAGCAATTGACGGAGAGACCACACTGTAACAAAACTAAAAGTGTAGAGTTCAAATTATTCAAAAATTAAAACTAAGAAGACCAAAGTGAAATTTTGCTCAAATTAAACGAACTTTTTCTATTTTTTAGGATTTAGTAATTGTTAGTTTTTTTTCCTATGAAGGAAAATACCGTAAATGTGAACGTGCCAGCAAGGATTGAAAAATCCTTACAGATTAAATTCAGGTCAATTATTAAGCGATTGTGTTGACGGTTGCTTCAGTGAAGATGACTTCAAAAGAAAATTTAAAAGATGATTGAGTGAACAATCGGGGTGATTAAGTGAACAATCAAACTAACTATTAATTTGCCACTACTCCCATGCTTCGAAAAGGAAGTGCATAAAATAAAGTGCAGGAAATATAAATAATAAGAAAAATATAAATCAATTGTCTTTTATTTGAGTTTTGGATCCCTTTACATTGTAGCAATAAATGACTATTTATAAGCAAATATTTGTACGAAAAAATTATCTAATAACTACCATATCATTCCATCTCCTACACATCACACTCCGTGATCTTCTACTTCATCTCTATGTCTCCGTAACTTCTTTTAACCTTCAATTCATGCTTTATATTCTCCGCTTTGTCCTCCATCATCTTTTCACATGTGTTTAATGATTCATAACTTCTCACAACCTCCAAATAAATAGGAGAGTGTCACGTGTCCTGCAATTATATAGATAATAACTAATAATAAAATTATTTATTTATGGTACTAACATTACCTCCCGCAACTCTTTCAGAATGAGGAACCTTGAATTCATGAAGAGTTGTACATCAATTTAGACCATATTTAGCAATTAATTAATGTATTCGAAGGGAGACACGCATTCGAAGATTCTTTTAACATGATTCAATTTTGTTAAAAAAAGAACCAAAATCTTGCTCTGAAAGTGCTCACAACATATTTTAGAAGCTTTAAAAGAACAATGCTTAAAGATGATTGTTTTGTTAGCCATTTCATCAAATTTAAATTTTGATGCAGCCCACAAATCCAAAATAGGTTTTGAACACCAAAAATCATGGCATAATATGGCCTTGGAAATTCAAATGTTTAGACATTTTCAACAATGTCAAATATTTTAAATCCATCAACAATGGGTTAATCATCATCTTTAATCACGTTTGGTCTAGGAACATGTTCTTTGGCAAATAACTTTCATCTTTCATTGACAAATGCGATTTTTTTTTTTTTTTAATTTTAGCTATTAATGGCTTACGAAAATCCTCCATAGACATTTTATTTCTATGGCTTGACTTTCTAAGAATGAGTTTTTCAACCCCCCGAGTCTTATATGGAACATCGTTTTTAACCATGTTTAGCTCAACAATAGCCTTTTTAGCCTTTTTATTTTCATAAGTTGGCTCTTTAAAAATGAGTTTTTTAACCCCCCAGCCATTGATGATATCAATTCTTTCCTTTTGCCATTTTCAACAATCAAAGAATTTTGAAGAAATTCAATAATTTTGGCCATTAAAGCCTCGGTTAAAGACTTGATAGTGAGAGTTGACAACTCATCATTCCATTTGCGAACTTCCTTGTCAAGTTCATGAATCTCTCCAATTAAATTGTGTCTTTTTTCTTCTACCAAATAATATTGTAATGGATGGAAGTTTGTTTCGTCAAGAAAATGAATATCTTCATGAAGATCCAAATTTTTTTGTTTACGCCAAAAGATTTTGTCTAGGCGATTTCATCTAATTCAATTTTTATTTCTTACCCTTGACGTCCCACCGAATGTGCCAAAAATATATGTTGATTTTTTTCCTACGAAGGAAAATACCATAAATGCGAGCATGCTAGTAAGGATTGAAAAATACTTACAGATTAAATTCAAGCCAATTATCAAGCGATTGTGTTGACGGTTCTTTTACCTCAATGAAAAGGGTTTCAAAATTTCCAAGTGTAGAGAAAAGAAAAATTAAAAGAAGAAGGAGGAAGATGGAGAAAGATAATTGAGTGAACAATCGGGATGATTGAGTGAACAATCAAACTAACCATTAATTTACCTCTACTCCTATGCTTCGAAAAAGAAGTGCATAAAATAAAGTGCAGAAAATTTACCTCTATTTTTATGCTTCGAAAATGAAGTGCATAAAATAAAGTATAGAAAATTAAGTGCAAGAATTATAAATGACAAGAAAAATAAAAATCAATTTTCTTTAATTTGAGTTCTGGTTCCCTTTATAATGTAGCCATGAATTGCTATTTATAGGCAAATATTTGTAGGAAAGAACTAACCTTTTTTTTTATCAGCTAAAGAAAGAAAATTCCATTGATAAATAAAAGTACAACCATGAGTGTTACATCAACAGATACGAGAGAGTGCAAAGAGCATCACAATAGTTTTGCACTATCCCAACTAGGTTGGTACGGTGAGGACTATGCGATCATATGCCCGATGTTGGTTAGAAACCAACAAGATAACAGGACACCACATACCAAAACTCCTAAAGCTACACAGCCACAACATAATAAAGCTGCTACTAACATAATGCTACAGATTTCCTCATAGGTACACCCTAATCTGACGCAAATTAAATATGAAATCATTGATTGAGAAATGAAAGTCCTTCAGTTGTGGACTCAACCACAAAGCTACCCTGGTCTTGATCAGCTCACACAACTCAGCCCTGTTTGGAGTAGATGATTTGAAGATGTATTTATTTCTAAGCTTCTAGATTGACCACACAATAGCTAATGGGATAGCACTCCAGATTTTTCTTTCCATTTTCTTCATTTTCTCACCTGCCCACCATAGCAATAATTGGTTCATAGAGCCTAGTAAAGCCCCTTGGATCCCCCACCAATTCAGCATATTAGTCCAGACACTCCATACAAAAGGACAGCAGATTAAGACATGATTCACAGATTCAATATCAACCATACAGAACACACACAGGTTAGACCCATTCACATTTAGAACCCCCAATCTTTGTAAAAACTCATTTGTCTTGATCCTCTTTTTCCAAGCCATCCACCCAAATACTTGCACCTTAGGAGGAATAAACTTTAACCACACTGTAGACACCCTATTTTTGACCGTCCTCAAAACTCGGATGTCGTCGTTTGAACACTCGATAATCATCCATGCTCGTGTTCGTTTTGAGTGCCTGAAGTCCTTGGCAGAGTGCCTCGTCTTCGAACCACTTGTTTTGTCTATTTTGTGCTTGGTTGTACACCAAGAACTTGTAGCATTGCTTCTGGGGGAAGAGGGTGGCCTGCTGACCAACCCTGGTACCCAACGGCCAAGTCTAGTGGCTGTCAGCCTGACCAAGTTCTAATCGGCCATCAGTGGTGGCCGGCCGCCCTTACTGATGGCCGATCGGCCTCTTTAATGGTCGGTCGGCCAAAAGTGTTGGCCGAGACCCTTTTTTCTCCTTTTGCAGATATTTATTTTCCAGTTGGTGCCGGTTGTTGATCACTAAGTGTATCCTCCATACACGTGTATGGATGAATTCAAGCAAGCTTTTGCTTGCATTTCCTATATAAGGGGAGCTTTCTCCCCCTTAGGAAGGGTTCATAATTTTGAGAAGAAAAATATCTACTCTCTCTCTAGATTTTTCTCTCTCTATATATTGTTGTGCTCTATTGTGCATAAAATTGCATTTTCTTTGCATATTGGCATACAACCACTTTTCCAAACACTCCTACTTTGTTGCTGAGATACTTGGAGGTTTGTTTGAAGCTCAAAGACTTGGTTTTTGCCTCAGAAGTTGCTGCTTTGCTGTGGTTCTTCAAGGGTGAGTCTTTACCCTCTTTAAAGCTTTGTTTTAGTTGCTTACTTAGCCATCTTTGCATGCTTCTTTTGGCTTAGCTTTCAACTGTAAAAAGTTCTATTTTCAAGTGCTTAAAATGGTTGTTCTAGGCCTTGTTTGAGTTAAGGGTAGTTTACCTCCTTTGGTGGCATATTTTGCTTTTCTTTATGCCATCTCTTAAGGCCTTTAAGATCACCTTCTATTGACCTTTTAACCACTGAATTCTAGAGGAATTTTAGTGGTAGAAAGTGTGTTTTAAGGTCCAAAATAGAAGGGGGTCATCCCATCTCCTTGTGTCTTGGTTGCTTGTGTTGATGGCCTCATGTTTAAGCATGTTTTTCTAGCATGTGTTGGCTTATTGTCATCTCATTTTTGGCATTATTTCAGCATGGCATAACTCTGTTTTGGCCTGGTTGTGTCACCTTATGCATGCTTTTTTTTGCACTTGTAGTGTAATCTTGCCATTTATCCATATATGCTTGCCACTTTGGTTCATCATTCCAGCCCATTTTGATTGCACTCTAGCATGTTTTTGCTCATATTTTAGCATGCTTGAACTCTGTTTTGAGTGATTTAAGTCATGAAAGGCTTGCTTTGTATAGCCATAGTGCAATCTTGCTCACTAGCTTTGAGTTTCCAAGTCTCTAGCATGCTTTACTTGAGTTGTTTGCATGCTTTGGCCTCATTTTTCACATGATTTTAGTGTATATAATGTAGTCATACTCTCACATGTTTCACTCTTTCAATGCTTTTGGTGAGTTGTGCCTTATGCCTTGATCATGAGCTAATATGTAAGCATGCTTGCCTAAGCTTTTGGGCTACCATCTCAGCATATTTTTAGTCTTATTTTGCCATATTACAACTCTGATTTTGGTTGGTGGAGTCACCTCTTGCTCGGTTTTGGTACTTGTAGTGTAATCCCACTCATTGGCCTTGCATGCTTAGTGTTTTGGCTTATCATGCTAGCTTGTTTTGGCTACACTCCATCATGTTACTAGCATTGTTTTGACCTGCTTTAGGACTGTTTTGAGTCTTCTTGGTCCTTTGGGGCTTGCTTGATATGGCTATGGTGCAAGTGCCTTGTGATGGTTGCATGTCTTGGCGTCATTTAACATGTTATTTTAGAGCATATACATGTGTCATGTTCTTGCTTCTTTCACTCCTTGAGAACATTTGAGAGTTGCGCTTTTGCGCCTTATTTGTGAGCTACCAAAGGAGCATGATTTCTTACTCTTTTGAGCCTTAGTCCGAGCATGTTTTTGCTACTGATCTGCCACGTTGTAGCTCTGTTTTGGGCTGGTTTGGTTGTTTAAGCTCGATATGGCATGCTTATTGTGTTATACGCTTTGCTTGCTTTAGTGCCTTGGCCTCTAAACATGCCATGCATGCATTGCTTATATGATAGAGCCTCATGCATGCCATTCTAGCATTGTTAGATAGCATGTTGTTTACATGTGTGATGCATTGCATGTGTTTGGATCGGGCGTTAATCCGAACACGAGAAACGAGGGACGTTTCATACTTGGAGTGATGAAACGTGCCTCATTTCTTAGTCGTTGTCCCCCTCGATTGTGCATGATAGGGCGGAGGCCTCTCGTGTCTTGTGTGTTACTTGTGCATTCATCAACATTGTGCAAACTTGACTCTTTAGCCATCATGCATTGAGATGCGTAATTGGTGGCTCGAGAGCCGAGCACTACACTCCTTTGAGCTTGAGACATGATAAGGAGTGTAGTTGCACACACATTTCCTTGCAAATACACTGTCGTGCCTCTGTTTGTGCTCAGTTGTAGCAAAAGGAGAAATTGCAGGAAGTAGTGGCCGACCGGCCACCAAGTCTGCCGATCAACTATCAAAAGTGGTCGATGACCATCAACTTTGGCCGATAGCCATCCCTCTTGGCCGACCATCCCTCTACATGTTCCTAAGGTGGGTCAGAAGCATCTTGGAAGTTGGCACAATTTTCAGAAGCCCAAAAGAGTGCAAACAGAGGCATCATGAGGCACGGTAGTGGATTTCCAAGCGAAGCCGACCGAGCATGCATATCCCCCTCACTTCCCGAGGCCATTTGTTTAAATTGCTTAGCTAAACTAGTTCATTAGCTTAGTTATTTTATAATTAATTAGTTAAGTGTTTAATTAATTAATTTGGTTTGTACTTAATTAGCTTAGATTGACTAGTTATTCAATTTGGTTTGTAGTAATTAATTAGTTTAGTGTAGCCAGTTAGTTGATTTATTTGGACCCTCCGTCGAGAGGGAAAATTTTGTAATAAGT
This sequence comes from Camellia sinensis, assembly GCF_055761805.1. Lineage (NCBI taxonomy): Eukaryota > Viridiplantae > Streptophyta > Magnoliopsida > Ericales > Theaceae > Camellia > Camellia sinensis. Next base: position 31,793,528 of record NC_138967.1, read on the forward strand.
GTGCGTGTGTGTGTGAATGTCTTCCAACCCCACGTCTTTCTCCCTTTTATTTACCAGTTTTTGATGGTTCGTTTTAGGATATGTTTCAATTAGCATACTTATGTTTGCATGCGTGCATCATTTATTTTGTTTTGCATGCACCGGGCTCGGCGCATCATTCAAACTGCATTGTATTTCAATACATTTACTTGAATACGTGTTTCAAAGCATGTTATCAAATGTTGCATTCATATGCCATTCTAGATAGCCGAGCCTATTTTAGTTACATTTTTGCACGTGTTGCATTGGGCATCCCAACATAGCTAGGATCATCCATGATTACTAACTAGCTTCTGTTTTGACTCGGAGTATACTGTGAGTGTTTACGCTTTAGCATGTTGCATAAGTGTGATTACATATTGCCATGACAGCATGCTTGCCATGAGGCTATTTGCTTATGTGATTAACTGCATGAATGCCTGTGGATGAAAGCTTCATTGCTTGAATTGGAACAATTCATCAAAATGCGCGTTTTAAGCCCACTTGTTTGTGGCAAATCATGTTTTAAGCCTACTTAAGGGTGGCAAACCCGCATTTTAGCCTACTTGAGGATAGCAACTTCAAACCATTTTCGAAAAACAAACATGAGATGTATTGTTCCAAATTGAGTGATTTAGTCTATACTTGTATACTGTGCGCATCACATAGTAATTCTAGATTAATAACTAGAATAAAAACACATGTGTTTTCAAAAACAACATATCATGTTTAGTAAATGTCGATCCTTTGATCGGGTGAGCGGAGTGCTCATTTCATGACCTTCCCCCCTCGTACCCAAGTTTCCGACCCGAGGCAACTTTGGTGATGACGGACACGTGGCCTTAGGCACGAGTCAGGGTTTCCTAAATTTCTCAAAATAAAATATTTAGGTGGCGACTCTGAAATTGGCAAAGCAGTCTATGTTTGGCGCTTTTTAATTAAAATCGATTTTCTAAAACGATTTGCCAGATTTGGACTCTTTGGTGATTTATCAGTCTTACATTGCAATTTGTGAGATTAAATTCAGAACCGTGACAGGAGTCCGAACTGTAGTAACTAGAACCCAAATTCGCGCCCTCTCCGAAAGGGGGGTGCGCGGAGTGAGTTCGGGCGGTCTACACACACCAGCTTACTAATTCTGAGGGTTGGACCAAGGTTATCAACCACAAACTTGTACATTGATGCTTCAGAAAACTCACCAGAGTTAGACACTGACTAGACAGGCCTATCCACCTATTTAGGTCTTAATACAGGACCTGCTGCTAACTGGTTTAGAAGATTCTGAGGCTCTAGCACCTCTCATTCATACAGATCTCTTCTGAATGCTAGATTCCATACACCTTATGTATCTTTCCTATAGGAAAGAACTGCCTAATAACTACCATATCATTCCATCTCCCACACTTCACACTCCATGATCTTCCACTTCATCTTCGTATCTCCATAACTTCCTTTAACCTCCAATTCATGCTTTATATTCTCCACTTTGTCCTCCATCATCTTTTCACATGTGTTTAATGATTCATAACTTCTTATAACCTCCAAATGAGTAGGAAAATGCCACGTGTTCTGCAATTATATAAATAATAACTAATAATAAAATTATTTATTTATGGTGCCATAAGTAATACTATAAGATTATTGCAGAAGTAATAATGGAGTGATGTAGCTAATCTCATGATCATGCATTAGCAATAGCAATACTATGGAAAATGTGATATGTCTAATTCCAGTATTATAAATATGATTGTATTAGTAATCTTACTCCTTTTCTTTCTTTCCTTTTCAATCAAACATGTTTTGGAAGATTTTTTTGTTTTTTTAGGGAAAAAAAAATATGAGAAGAATGCTTGAAAGCAAGATAAATTGAGATGAATCATTTATTTTCTTTTCTTTAACCCCAACACATCAAAATTAGTAAATATCCGGGTCGCCATCTAACCGGGGATGATCCAAGATAGAGGCTTTCCCATATATGTCTTCCAGAGAGCCGTTAGACAATTTAATTATACTAAAATTATTGATAGTTTTAAATATGAAACAAAAAATTATTCAAAATCAAGAGTGAAATTAATCACAAATTCACAAGAGACTAAGATTTACCTAGTTTCACATAAGATTACTTTCATGACAATCACATGAGGAGCTACAAATGGTGACAAGTACACTCTTACAAATAACAAAGCTCACCAAACTTTATATATAAATTTTTTTTTTTTTTTAAAAAAAATCATCTCTTTTTTAATTTTGTTTTTTGTTTCATTGTTTTTGTTTGATACGCCAAATATATATATATATATATATATTATTGATGAATCAATTAATGACAATAGAAGATAAAAAACTGATTACATCACAAAAGAGTTATGGAATTACTACATCATAGTTAAACCAAACACAAGAAGTTCTCTTCCCAAATTTAAAATTCTCTCAGCAAACAAGTCTTACTAGGAGCACCAAACAAAAAGTCTTACGAAATCCATAATTTAACCAAAACACACTAGGACAAGAAATAAAATCTCATCAAAATAAAGCTTCAAATAAGTCACTAAGAATCTATGGAAGATCATTAGAACAAAACTTACAAGAGACCACCGACGATGCTGAAGCTTCACTAAAAATTAATCATTACTTATTTTATATTGCAATTTCTTTCCATGCATTAATATCTCAAAAAACACTTGTTGATATTTTTATAAGTAGAAATCCAAATAAGCTTTTCTTCATTATGTTTTTCTTTAAAATGTAGGGTTTTCTAGGTTGGAAAGGAATGAGAGAACACTTGGACATCAAATGCTTCAAATCACTTATGCTCCCTACAACAATCTAGTTCAGTAAAGAAAATACAACGTATGGATAAAAAGTTGGATAGCATCGAGTTATTCCACTAGCATTTTGATTGATTTCCACATAAACAATGTAGCTACGTTAAAAAATCTTGTATAATCCACATATTAAATATTCCTCTAATTTTGTTCGTAGTCCACTTTTATTTGGCTTGGCCTCCTAATAGTGAAATCCTGATTCCGTCCTACATACAAGTTTGAATACGAAGCTTACTTTCACATTGAGAGAGAGAGAGAGAGAGAAAGAAAGATGGAAAGAGATGTTGAAATTCCTCCCCTACTTTTAGATTCATTGAGCCTAACCATTAAAAGTTAAAACACAATGCTTCATTTATTTATAAAAAAAAAAAAAAAAAATTGATTTCAAGTTAATGAAGCATCTTACAAGGCATGCTTATGATGTGAACCCAAAAGTGAATTCATGAGTAATGACACTAATCTCTAGGACCCACATACCTAACTAGTTACCATGGTTTTAACCCCATTAAGGTGCACTTATTCACAAGTACTTATCAATTACATTTTTAATTAGTAAATTTATCATGTTAAACCTTAATTTTAACTGCAATTTAATAACATATGCATGACTAGAGCTAATCTATATTTAAATATATGTTGAAGTAGGCAGGTTCATGTATCAATTGCATTCCAAAAGTGTAAAGCCCCATTAAACTTTGCTTTTTAAATCCACCATCACTAACATATCCTTCACTAGTTCCACTATCAATTTAATTTTTTTTCTTTGGTTGATGTTAAACATCGAATTGATAGTAATGATTAATTCTTCTGAATTTGATGTATTAATTCAAACCAAAGTGTCTTAGGTTATCTTTTTTTCTTATCCATTCATTCATTGTGGCCAATTCAAATTTCAATTCCTTCCATGACTTTTTTACATTCTCAAACTTAGTCAAAGTATGAGATAATTATTCAGTAATTTTGAAATATCATATACTTTTCATTCAATGAATCATCCTTTGACAAATATTGATTGGAGAGATAAATTAGCTAACCATGACTGAAAGAGTATATTGTTCTTTCTTGTTGTAAATGAAGAATTGCATATGTATAGGGTGGAAAAAAATCTAAAAATGACAGTTCCGTCGGAAAGTGAACAAAATACAATCTTGGTAATATTTCAATATTATGAGCCTGGAGGGAGGTAAATAGGCAATCCAATCAAAAATTCAATTAATTTATTCAGTTTTGCTAATGAATTTGTTTAACACATATGTAAATAATAAAACATGATTATCAGATTTTACGTAAAAAAAAACTCAAAAAAATGATGAAAAACCACAGTTCCAACATTTGGGGAAAATTCACTAAAGATCCAAGAATACAAAGACAAGTCGACTGGGCTTACAACCTTCACCTAGGTTTACCTAACACGACGACTTGTAGTAACTCCATGAACATGACCTAACCTAGCCAACCTTCTTGATCTTCAGCGTCGATCTCCATCTCCATTTTTGAACGACGCTGAATACCCAACTGACCTTGATTGTAGAATGAACAATGCAAAAAATATGCATTGTACAGATTTCACAAGTTTTTGACTATATGTAAAATATTTGGAATCCTGTAAAACAAATTAGAAGGCGAAAACAGTTTTCCAAGTCAAAAACTATTTCCATTCTAACTGAAGCACAAATTAGGATATGTTTTTGTGTTCGTTTTAAACTGCATTTATGAAAAAGCTTTTCTAATGCAACTGAAACAAATATGCATACCTTACCTGATTGGACAGTGAAGCGAAACTTGATTCCTTTTGTGATAGAATAAGAAAATATGACACTTTTATCAAAATACCATAACACCTATAAAATATTCTAACACTCTAAAATAATTAAAGTGAACCTAATATATTCTATAACAATTCCATTCATTCTGAATGAGACCATTGTATTTTGAATTGAACTTGTAATCAAGTGAATAAAAAATCAAAACAAATGAATCTTCGGTATCTAAAAGCTTCCCACTAAAACAAATAGAATAATTAATTTTAAAAAGATGGGATAGGATGATCTCCATCTAATATATCACTTTAGTAAAAATATTATTAATGTTGCCTCTCGAAGCCTTAATTTATTTAATTTTTAATTTTGTTTTGGTCGGGGAAGTGGAGGGAATTCTCGGACATAACAAAAGTTTCTTCACAAACTTTTGAAAGGAGTTAAACCATAGGGAGGTCTCTCAAGTGAGCCCATTGATTGGAACGTCCACACTATTTGCCATATGTTTAGAATCCATTAAGTACATGCATATTTTTTTAGAGGTTTGATCAAAACCCTTTTATAATAAAATTTTAATATATTAAGGATAAATATAAAAATTTTTCTTGAAAAGTCTAACACATACCACAATTATAAAAATATTAAATTTTAAAATAATATAACTTTTGATTTAGATGTCAATTTTTAATAATATTAGTATTTTTAAAATTCTCTCATCAAGATATATCAAACAAGATCTATGATAACCATGGACTTTTTTTTTTTTTTTTTTTTTTTGTAAAAAACAATATTATTACCTTCAAAATTGATGTAAATACTAACAACAACAAAAAAAAACTGAGTGCATATTTTGTTTTTGAAAACAACAGATTACATATTAAAGAATAACCACAACAAGTAGAGATCTTTCATATTCACAAACTAATAAACAAACAACAATATATATATATATATATATACATACATAAAAACTTCCACGTATCCACGAAAGAGCTCAAACTCATCTTCTAACTTTTCATTGGTTAGATTTTAGAAGAAAAAAAAATATGGAGCTTTTCATTGATTTTAGTTTTGCTTAATTTTATTTTGGATTAATTACTTAAAAGTCCTAATGACAGTATGTGTGGTAGCTCAAATCCTGTGCAATAGTTTTTAGACGCATAAGTCCCATTTTGAAATGCAATTGACATTAATGCCCTTTTGAATCTAACGTATTAGAGATGCAACTTCAGAGAAAGAAGAGGACTTGGAACGTCCTTAAGAAATTTTACGACTAGGAAGAGGAGCAGAGTCTGTATCTTCATGGATCTTTTCAAACACTTGATGATTCCGAAGATTTTTAAGTTGGAGGTTTGTGAAGCCTCAACCTTTTACACTTTCGTTTTGATCTATTCTCTTCCTTGATCACTTCAATTTGCAACAACTTTGTGTGTGTGTGTGTCTATAACTCCACCCCTTAAAATAATTGATTGCTCAATCTCAAGGTTCAGAACAGAGCATATTAAATCGACTAAAGAGATGGGCCAGGAGATCTGGTTTGTAGGTAAGAACTGAGATATTCTCAGTTCCAAAACTGATAATGTTCTCAATTTAAAATTGAGAATGATTTTAGTTTGCAAAAATATCTAGTAAAACTAAGAATTTTTTAAATTTTTTTAGTGTTAAAACTGAGAATATTATTATTTTTCCAGTTGTAAACTAATAATATTTTCAATTTTAAAACTAGAAAAAATTGAGAAATTTCTCAGGTTTACACAACCATTGTTTATGAAATTTCTTAGTTTTTGCATAACCATTGAAAATCGTACGGTGAGAATGAACTACCTCTTTCGGGAAGGCGTGGTCTTGGAGGTGTAGTTTAATGTGATCAAGTCCCCACTCATTTAAAAGACAAACCCAGTTGAACCTAGAATCATCATTTTTCACCAAGCTCTCGTAGTCACCAAGGGCGGATGATGAGGGGATTAGGTCTGAAACCACATCATCCATGATAAGGATGAAATTAGGATGTTGTATATTTGGTGGGTACAAATAGATAGCTTCGAGGACTAGTGATCGAATATGGAAATCAAGAAGACGAGCTTTGATTTGGCATGGTGGAGGAGAACGATGATGGTGTGGGAGTCGATGTAGGTGTTGACGGTGTTAAGATAGATATAGAGAGAACCAAAGTCAAAAAGCTTGGGCTCCATTTTTTATATGTGAGAGAGAGAGAGTCTGAAACTAAAAAAAGAGAGAGAAAACAAATGAGAGAGAAGGGGATGTCTGGTTGTAGTTGTTGGGAAGTGGCTGCAAAAGGAAGAGAGAGAGAATGAAGACAGCAACTTGCATTCACACCAAGCATGCAGTTAGACATCTGGCATTGATGGAGGAGGTCTTAGAAGGGTAAATTAAGGGTAAATTGATCTATTAAAAATTAATGAGACTTGAAGGAGCAAATAATCTTATCTAGGACTTAATAGATTATAAGTTCACAATATGGGACTTGTATGTAAATGGCCCTTTTATTTTTTGTTCCATTGCAATTAGGTTCATGGCACATACACATACACACACACACACACACACACACATATATATATATATACAGCTAAACTCATTGTGAGGAGGTGGATATGGAATACTCCTTCAATCCAAACGAATCCTTGCAAAATTACTCCAGCTGCGACCTAAAATAAGAATAAAACTCCGGACGGTTGTGCCGGAATTAGCACTCCGACGGTCTAGATAGTTTTTGTAGAAAGGTTCGTCTTTTCTAATTGAAAAATCTAAAAATCTCGGAGATATTGATTTGTGATTATGTATCAATTTTAAGCAGTAAATAACAATCTCAATCAAACAATCACGACAAATCGACACAACGATTTTAACGTAGAAAAACCACAATTTGAGCGCCTCCAATTGTGATAAAAAATCACGAGCAAAAGTCATTGAACAATCCACTAAAAAAACACAAAAGAATTACACAAGTGTACTCTCAATTACCTAGTGAATCCACACCCGAATCGAACAGACCCCTATGTGCCTCTTCTAGCCCCGTTTTCACCTCAGAATTGTCTTGCCTAACATTGAATCCACAACGCCAAGGCCAAACCCACAACGATGAGCCATTCCGGAATCCATCAAAGCTTCAGGCCCAAATTCCATGGAATCCACCAAAGAACAACTCTCTCATTTTTTAATAAAACAAACTAAACAAACCCTTTGATATAATCCACTCAATTCAAGATTAAACTCTCATAGATATCAAAAAGAACAAGCAAAGAAGTTCCAGATGAAAACCTTAATACCCAAAAAGAAGATCTGGTAGTCATACCCTAAAACCTGACTGAACCACATCTTTTATAACAAACACATTAGTGATCTCCGCTTGAGCGGCCATTCTTGCACTCGACCCATAGGCAAAATTCAACACCTAGTACTTTTGCAGGCGAATGAAACTTCTGAAAGGTTGCAATCTCCGCTCGAGCGTAGGAATGGCCACTCGAGCGAAAAAATAACTTTAATTGCAATTTGGTTTTTTGCTTCTGAAAGGTCGAGATCCCCAACATAGTCAACGAAGCGGCAAACAAGATAAATTAAGATCATAAACTCCTCTACATAGGCAAAATTCAGGTTGGATTCACATCTAAATACTCATAACCTCACTTAAATAAAAGATCAAATAAAATTATAACTGAAAGGAGTTTTGTCAAATGGGATTGCCAATAACAAAAACCTAACACTAATTTCTTGTGGTTTAAGGTTCTTAGCACATACCTCCTTTATGGGCCTTCTTCTTCCTTTTATATTGTTATTCTTCTTGATCTTTTCTCCACGTAGCTTAGCCTTCCATTATTACTCTGTCAGGGCTCATTCCCTTATCATATCGTTATTAAAAGATTTTATAACAAAGGACAATTCAGATTTGTCTAACCTGGCGAAGCCGACTTACTCGATATACTGTGCTTGGCCTTATGGTTTAGTTACCATCAATATGGCATTCTCCATACTTACTGTGTGTACTCGTTAATGGCCCATCTCAAATGGGCTTGGATACCTTGTTTGCCGTTCTTGGTGATCATCTTCTCGACTCCCCCCCCCCCCCCCCACACACACACATATGTAATCTGTAGATTGCAAAGCAAATCTGAGCCAAATGCCATGTTTGCGAGCTTTAATAAACATAATCTATCTCTAATTAGGCCTTTTATATAAACAAAGGTAAAAAATGCTCATAAAAATCAATGTATGTCCTTCACGCCGCAATCAAATAAAACTGAAGGACTTTATGGATGAAGAAAATTTATGTTGGACTTCAAGCAATACACGCTTTCTACCAAGGACTTTTAACCAAATTTCCCTATCTTTTTAAGCCACTTGGGTCAGAAGTTTAATTTTCAAATTTTTGGAGGAATCGTTTTAAGTTTTATTCTTTTTGTTTGTAAGGATAACAACAGTTTAAAACATTAAAATATTCCTATTTATTCATCTATTTGTTCACTTATCTGTTCATATATTCTAATTAAAAATTGTTAAATTTAACCTCTAATTAAAACAAAAGGACTAAATTGAAACAATCAGTACAGGAAATCACACTTTTGGCTACCAAATTTTCAGTCGCTGAAGACTTTGTTTTAGTCGTTGAAAGTCAATGACGACTAAAGTTCTTCATTGCCTAGTTAATCGCCAAAAGCTTGTCGGCAATAGACAATGGCGACGAAATTTACGTTGGTCACTAATTATCTTGTCTTCGGCTACTAAAACAAACTTAGTCGCTAATGGACACTTTTTGGCAATGAAAGATTTAGTCGCCAAAAGTAATCAAATCAAAATGAAATTCTCTTTCAGCGAGTAAAATATTTAGTACCTAAAACGTTTTAGTTGCTAATAATAATACATTTAGCAACTACATATTTTAGTCACTGTTTTATGTCACCATTAGCCACCAGATTGTTTAGTCGCCGTTATTTTTCACGACTAAACATTTTAGTTGCCAAAAAACTGGATATTTTCATTTCATTATATTTTATAACCAAACATTTTAGTCACCGAATAATGCCATATTCTTTCTTGACTAAAATATTTAGTCGGCAATAGTTTCTTTCTTCATCTCAATTTGTTTTGGCTACTAACTATTAGGTTGCTAAAAATCTTTTTTTTTTTTTTGCTACTAAATATCTAGTCACCAAAAACCTTTGCTTGCATTTTTGGCTACCAAATATTTAGTTGCCAAATACTTTATAATCTATTTTTTAAATTAATTTCTCGACCACCTATATTTATTCCACTATTAGTGCAACATGTACCATGTACCTTGTGTATAAAAAAATAATCCATATACTGATTATATTATCAACCATTCCACAACATGTACACATTTCACTTTCAACCATCCAAAAAATTCATATTTAACCTCAAATTCTAAATGTAATAGAATTTCCATAAAACCATGTATAATCCAATCTCAAAAATGTAATTTTATACAGAACAGATGATTAAACAAAAACTATGCCTACTGTACACAAAAAATTTAATATCCATATTATCATGCCAAAAGTTAATCTGTATCACAGCAAAAATTAATTTGTACCATGCCAAAAGGTAATTTGTACCCTGCCAAAAAATAATAATATGTACTTGTAGACACTCCATTTTGACCGGCCCTTGGACTAGGGCGTTTTCTTTCGAACACCTGATGATGAAAGTTAGAATGTGTTATTTTGGAAATTCCTTAGCAAGAGAACCAGGTTCAAGTTTTAATCCCAACCTTACACCCATTTTTGCCAAACTATTTTTGACCTTTGTTTTTTCAAATCTTTTGGTGATGCAATTCCAAGCCTTTCTACAATGTCTCGAGAATCAGATTTTCAAACTTTAAATGTTATCTTTTTCAGTACACCGAGCAAAAGACACAGAGGGAATAAATGGAAAATGTGAAATCCTCTAAAAAATATGTTTCTCCTTTCAAACTTGTCGGACAACATTTCATGACCGACTCAAAATACATTCGGCCGAATAACAAATGGTACGGTTGGCTGAATTGCCTAGGTACAGAGCATTTTCTATTTTGGCTTTTTTTTTGCAAATATCTAAATATCTAAGATATTTTTACATTTGGCTTCCTTTGTAAACTTCGTACAAATATCTTAGATATTTGCCTTGACTTCCTATGTAAGCTTTATGCAAATATCTTAGATATTTTGCATTTGGCTTCCTATGTAAGCTTTGCTCAAAAAGTTTATATGTATAACCTCTCCAATTCATTTCAAAGGGTTGACAATATTTTCCAAGGGGTTAGAAATTGTTTTCAAAAGCTTAGAACTTGAAGGAGATTCTACACTACCTTAACCCTAAAAGCTTCAAACTTCTTCATCTCTCTCTTGATATCTACACAACAAAAACACCATTAAAACTTGAACTTTGAGCATCTTGATGATGATTCAAGCCATATCCTAGAACCTTGAGGGTGTTTGGAAGCAAATTTGGTAATCAAGAACTCTTCCTTGCTTTGAAAAGGTAAGAGTTGGAACTTTTTTTCATCAATTTTCTCACTTTCTCACTTTCTTTCTTTGTCTCAAGGGTTTGTATCGCATTATTAGCTTGTTGTAATCATATGATGGGCCTTCGTAAATGTGGAGGGAACTAGGATAGAGCCACTCATCCATTGAGTTGATTGTTCTCTTTACTTTTTTGTGCTTTTGCACACTTTTCTTGCTTTCTAATGCTATAATTCGTTATTGTTATATATATATATATATATATATATGTGTGTGTTAATTGGAACCTTGTGGATGCGGAGGGAGTAGAAAGGAGCCACCCATTCACAAGTTTGATTATGTTGAGTTGTTTCTTTCATTTTATACACTTTTTCATCACATATCTCATCATCTTAGCATATTGGCTTATATGCTTCAACCCACGTTCAATCTTAATGAGCAGTGGAGGTTGTTTCATAGGGTTAGTTGGATGATTTAAGGGATTTGATATTGAGAAAGTGGTTGGTTTTCATTTTTATTGATTTATCTTGGAAGCAAAACAAGAAATTCTGTGTCAAGAATGTTGAAATTTTTCTTCTCAATCATTCTTGAACATGGAAAGAAGTGGAAACATCTTTATTCCTTGAATAGAAGAAGTGTTCTCAATAGTTTTTGATGAATCCCTCGCTTTAAAAGCGAATCTTCCACTAAGAAATGATGTGCATTAATCTATGCTCTCCAATTAATAGAATGAATTTTGGTATTAACTTGCCTTTATTTACAAAGAGATGATGTAGGTTCACATCTATTTCGTAGGCTTGAATTTGTTCTTACTTTAATTCATTTAATTTGATAAACTATTGTAAATATCATGTTGTATTTAGCCTGCTGTATTGTTAATTGTGGGATGAGGCCTATTTACTTCTTTCTTGAATCTCTCTGTGAGAGTAAGAGGTAGAAAGGATTAGCATCTCTTAGAAGATGTATTTTGCTTTTATTCTAGACCTTCTGGACCAAATAGAGTTTTGCCCAGAAGTTATGTTCGGCCGGACATCTTTTTCAGTTAGTCGGACAAATTTGTGTATAGCTAGATGAATTTTCCAGAGCAAAACATGACAGCTTTTGGGGAGTATTCTCATGGGTGGTTCTGGAGCTAATGATCAAGTTCTTTTATTTATTTAATATAATGCGCTAGATTCAGCAGTAATTTGACTGAATCTATTCATTGTTGTAATAACTCCTCCAACCCCACTTCTTTTGTTTTATTTATTTATTCTTCATTCAATTGTTGTAATAATTTCTTCTTCCATTTCTTTTTTCTTTTCATTTGAATTGTTGTAATAACTTCCAATCTCACATCTTTCTATCCCTTTTATTTGTATGTTTTATGCCTATATAACATTATGTTTTAATATAACAGATAGGCCTTCTTATTCACAATCTTTTGAGCTTGTGAGTCATGGTGAAAATCGTCTCCATTATCGAACTTGCCCTACAAGCACAACAAGTGAAAATTACAGTAATTAAATATAAGTTCTTCTTACAGGTATACGTAATACAAATACAGATTGCCCAATACTATCAATTACAAGAACAACTTGGATAATGGCATCTTTGGTAGTATCATCAATATTCAGCCACAACTTAACATCCTTGAGAGGGCACAAACTCCTAACCTGAAACCTTAACTCATTAGTTGCTGGAGTGGCATATGTTCCAATCATTGCATTCAAAACACGATCGATGTGTGTAGACACCCCATTTTTGACCGACCTTAAGACTCAGACGTCACCGATTGAGCGCTTGGTGATGTTGCATATTGTGCTCGTTCTGAGGTTTCAAAGTTTCGGCTGCGAGCCTTGCCTCCGGACTTTGGGGCTCTTGCGTGCTTTGCCTCGGTTCGCGAACTAGGCTCGGTTTTCTCTGTTTCTCTTCTAGAAGGGAGAGAGAGGTCTCGTAGATCATCTCTCAGTGGCCGTAGGCTACGTTTCGTGGTCGTAAGCCATTTTGCCCGTTTGGAGTCCGGTTTCCGATTTTTCGGAGCCATTGGCTGTGTGCCTCGGTTTGGGACCGCTTAACGACCTCCGTTTGCTCCTTTTTTTTGGCATGCATCTTATTTACTCCCTTTTGAAGGACACTGCGGTCCGAAAAACCAACTTCGTGGTCGAACACCACTTCCGGTGCCTAACAGTCAGTTTTTCGGGTCTCGGGCTGCGCGTTTCGGCCCCCGAACCTCCATTTTGCATTGGTTTGAGTTCATTTTTGGCAGGGACCTCTGTTTCATTATTAGGAAGGTCGTAGAAGGGTGGGAGGCCAGCAATTGTTCTGACAACCATGTTTTATTCCTCTATCGCCCTCTGTCGCCCGTTTTTCCCACTTGAAAGCCAATGTTGACTACCCTAAGGCCACTTTTTCTTGCCCCAAACCACATATTTGTGTTGTACACACCTGGGAGGCCACCAATATCATATGGTCGGCCAGTAATTGTGTGTGACCCTTTTGAACCCCTCCTAAAAGTGGCCTTTTCTCTCTCCTGGTTCATTCTCTCCAGTTTTTGACCACATGGTTGTGTTGTGCACACAAGAGAGGCACTCCTTTTGGCATGGCCGGCCATTAACCTTCATTGACCCTTTTGACCCTTGGCCGACCGGCCATGGGAAAGGCCGACCAGACACCTAAACCCTAGGAAACCGGCCGGCTATGATCCTCTCTCCAGGTACTTTACAAAAATGCCCTCTGTTTCCCCCCAGATTTTGTATCCGGGGGGGCCAACTTTTGGAGGGAAATTTGAATTCCATTTCCCCCCTTTTTTCCCCCATCTTTTGCCTATATATCCAGGCCCTCCAGCTCCCATTTGAGGGGTTAGAAAATCTTGTCTAAGCCTCCTACATTGTATCTCTCTCTCTCTACACTCCAACCCTCAAAACCCCTCAAATCCCACCCCCCTTTCTACACCACCACATAGCACCACACCACCACCCCACCACCATCCTTTCCAACACTTGGAGCTGGTTTTCCAGAGCTTAGGAACACCTTTTCTCAAGCCAAGAGCTGCTGAAGCTTGGTCTACAAGGGTGAGTCTTCATTCTCCCTCTTTTGTGCTTTATTTTGTTCTATATCTAAGCCATACTTGCTTACATTTTTGGGCTCCGACCCTAACTGAAAATAGTCATGTTTTGATGTCTTTTTCATGATTGATTAAGGGTCCTTCCATGTTTAAAGTCTTTAGCTACCACTTGCTTCTTTACCTCTCTTGTATGCCTTTTTCTTGCATAGTATTTTAGGCTCATTTGTAAACTGTTTTGAGCTTGGTCATAAACTGAAAAGTAGCTTATTTTGAGCCCTTCTTCAACATTGTTGAAGGGCTATTCACTGTTTGAGGCTTCCTTTTGTCACTTGCCTCTTCATCCCTCTTTTGGCCTTACTTTTGCATGTTTTGTTAGCCCCTTGTGCTTGTGTTTTTGGGCTCTGGTCTGAACTGTAAATAGCCTTATTTTGACCCCCTCTTCATGTTTGATCAAGGGAATTTTTCTGTTTGAAGCTCCTTTTTTGCTCTTTGTGTTTAAACCTCTCTTTAGGCCTCATTTTGCATAGTATTTTAAGCTTGCATGTGCACTGTTTTGGGTTTGGTCACTAATTTTAAAATACCATGTTTTGAGCCCCTATTCAACTTTGTTCAAGGGCTCTTGGCCATTTAGGGTATTTGCTTCATTATTTCTCTTTTGGGGCCATTTTTGCATGTTAACTTAGCCCTATTTGTGTTCACTTTTTGGCCTTGCTTAAAGCTGTAAATATGCTTGTTTTGGGACTGTCTTGATTCTATATTCACACTTCACGTTCGAATAATGCATGCTTTGCATAGCCATAGGTCATTCCATGTACCTAATTTCATGTTTCGGGTCTCATTCCATGTATCGGGTGCCATGTTTCCATGTTCTGGGGCCGTTTTGCATCATATTTTGCTACTAAAATTTGCATGCTAGTATTCCATATTTCATGCCTTGCCATGTCTTGTTAGAGTGGCATTTGGTGCCTTAGGGTCGATCCTCGGTTCGCGTGCACGTGAGCACGCATTTCGAGTTGTCTCATTTTCATCGTGTGGCCTCCTATGTGAGTACGGCTGAGGTCCACTCAAGTTGGTGTAAGCCCATATTACATTGTGTATGCCATTTCATTTCATAGCATTGTGTATGCTAGGCCGTTTGTTAGCGCATTGTGTATGCCATGTTATCCCGTGCATCATGTATGCCATTTCCTAGCATTGTGCATAATAGGTTGTATCTTAGTTGCATTTCATGCATGTCATGCTGTAGACACCCCATTTTTGACCGACCTTGAGACTTAGACGTCACCAGTTGAGCGCTTGGTGATGTTGCATATCGCACTCGTTCAGAGGTTTCAAAGTCTCGGCTGTGAGCCTTGCCTCCGGACTTCCGAACCCTCTTCTGTGCCTTGCCTCGGTTTGCGAACCAGGCTCAGTTTTCTCTGTTTCTTTTCCTGAGGGGAGGGAGAGGTCCCGTAGACCATCTCTCAGTGGTCGTGGGCTACATTTTGTGGCTGTAGGCCATTTTGCCCATTTCGGAGCCCGGTTCCCAGTTTTCAGAGCCGTCAGGCCGTATGCCTCGGTTCGGGACCGCTTAACCATCTCTTATTGCTCCGATTTTTGGTATGCATCTTATTTACTCCCTTTTGAGGGACACTGAGGCCTGAGAGAGCCACTTCGTGGTCGAATGCCACTTTCGGTGCTTAATAGGCAGTTTTCAAGGCCCCGAACTGCGTGTTCTGGCCCCCAAACATTCGTTTTGCATCGGTTTTCGTTCATTTTTGGCAGGTACCTCTGTTTCATCCCCAGGAAGGCCGTAGAAGGGTGGGAGGCCAGCAATTTTTTCAGTAACCAGTTATATTCCTCTGGCGCCCTCCGACGCCCGTTTTTTCTCACTACCAAGCCAATATTGAACACCCTTGGGCCATTTTCTTGAACTTTTAACCACATATTTGTGTTGTAGACACATGGGAGGACACCAAAAGTTGGTGGCCAGCCAGTAATTCCACCTGACCATTTTGAACCCTTCCTAAAAATGGCCTATTCTCTCTCCTGTTTTACAGTTGACAATTTTGAACCACAGGGTTGTGTTGAGGACACCTGGGAGGACACCATTTTGTGGTGGCCGCCCAGAAAATCTTTTCACCTTTTTGACCCTTGGCCGACCGGCCATGGGGGGTGGCCGGCCGGCCATCTGCAGCTCCAAAACCTGGCCGGCCATGATCCTTGCAGTGTGTATGTTCCAACTGTATATCTGTTTTCCCTCCAAAAAACCTGTATCCGGGGGACAACTTTTGGGGGGAAACTTGGCTTGTTTTCCCCCCAATTTTTCCCTCCTTTTCTCCCCCTCTTTGGTCTATATACTTGGCCTCCAACATTGGTCCAAGGGTTAAAAAAATTCCCTAAGAGCCTCTTGCATTGCATCCCTCTCCATCTCTATCTCCAAGCTCAAAAACACCCAAATCCTACCCCATTTTCACACCATCACCTAGCCCCACTCCACCACTTCCATTTCCAGCAGCTTGGGGAGCTTTCCAGCAGCTAGGAGGCACCACTTCTCAAGCCAAGAAGCAACCAAAGTTTGGTCTTCAAGGGTGAGTACCATTCCCACTCTTTTGAGCTTATTCTTGTATCATTTCATAAGTGATACATGCTTGCTGTTTTGAGCTCCGGCCCTAACTGAAAGTGGCATTTTTTTGAGCTCCTTTTCACTTTTGTTTAAGGGCCCCTCAATGTTTGAGGCCCCCTTAATGCACTTACTTCATTATCCTTCTTATATGCCATAATCTTGCATAGTATTTTTGGCCCATGTGTGAACTGTTTTGGAGCATGATGTAAACTGTAGATAGGCTTATTTTGAGCCCTTATTCAACATTGAAGAAGGGCTCATTACTTTTTGGGACATCCATGTGCCACTTGTCTTTATACCCCTCTTTGGTCTCCATTTTTGCATGATTTATTAGCCTATTGTGCTTCTATTTTTGGGCTCTTTTCAGAACTGAAAACAGTCTTATTTTGACCCATTCTTCATGTTTCATTAAGGGTCTTTTATGGTTTGAGGCACATTTCATATACTTTGTGTTATATCTCTCTTTTTGGCCTCATTTTACATAGCATTTTGGACATATTTGCATACTGTTTTGGGTCCGGCCATCAACTGTAAAATGCATTATTTTTGGCCCCTCTTCAACATTGTTGAAGGGCCCCTTTGTGTTTAACGCCAGAAACCACTACTTGCTTCTTTGGCCATCTTTTGGCCCATTTCTTGCATGAGAGTTTAGCCATACCTGTGCTGGTTTTTGTGGTTGGCCATAAACAGTAAAAGATCATATTTTGGGCCCCTCTTCAACTTTGTTGAAGGGCCCTAATCTGTTTGGGGTCAGTAGCTGTGAGTTGTTTCATTATCTCACATTTAGGGCCATTTTCGCATGCTATTTTTACCCTATTTGTGTTTGCTTTTTGGCCATGCTTTGAACTGTAAAAATGCTTATCTAGGGGCTGCCTTGCTTCTGTATTTTCATCTCATGTTCAAATTATGGATGCATTGCATAGCTATAGGCCATTTCATGCGCCAAAATTCATGTTTCGGGACTTGTTCCATGCATCGGGTATCATTTTTCTTTGTTTCGGGGCTGTTTTCCCCCTCATTTTGCTACTGATAATTGCATGATCATATGCCATATTCCATGTCTTTGCCATGTCTCATTAGAGTGGCATTTCAGTGCCTGAGGGTCGGTCCTCGGTTTGCGTGCACGCATGCACGCATTTCGAGTTGTCTTGTTTTCATCTAATGGCCTCCTATGTGAGTGTGGCTAAGGCTCTCTCATGTTGGTATAAGCCCATTATTGCATTGCGTATGCCATTTCATCCATAGCATTGTGTATACTCGGTTGTGTATTACCTTATTGCATTGTGTATGCCATTCCATAACATTGTGTATGTTAGGATTGTATCTTAGTTGCATTTCATGCATGTCATGCATATTGCATCGTGTTCGGGATAGGAGTTAGCTCGGGCACGGGAAACGAGGTACGTTTCGTACTCCGAGTGACGGAACGTGTCTCAATTCCCAGTCACCGACACTCCGAATTATCCATGATGGAGTTAGGTTCTTGTTGTGTTTATATGTGCATTCATTCTACTTTGAATTGCACAATTCGACCCATCGGCCATCCTGCATCGATATGCGTGATTGGTGGCACGAGGATCGAGACATGCCTACATTTGTGAAAATACATTGCCATGCCCCTTTTCCTGCTTTCTGTTGCAGCAAATCAAGAATCAGCGGTCTTCCGAGGCTTGGCACGCATTTTAAGAACAGGTGCAAACAGAGGCTAATTGGGGCATTGTCATGGATTTCCGCGCAAAAGCAACCCGGGCATGCATCATTCATCATCCGGAATGGAATCAAGGCAGTCCCTGGCTTGCATGTCAGTTTTTTTATTTCCTTAGTTAATTTGTTAATTAATTAGGAATTTGTACATTATTTGGACTGTAACATTTGGACTGTACGATTCTTTCATTTGGGACTGTATTATTTATTCGGACCCTCTGCGGGAGGGCATAATTGTAATAAGTGTGCGTGAGTGTGATGTATATCTTCCAACCCCACATCTTTCTTCCCTTTTATTTACCTGCTTATGATGGTTAGATTAGGGCATATTTTAATTAGCATACAGTATGATAGCATGTTTGCATTCATTCATCTGTTTTGCATGCACCGAGCTCGGCGCATCATACTAACTGCATTGTACTTTCAATCCTAAGTTGAATACATGTTAGTTGTAGCATTTCATATGCCATGTTTAGAATAGCCGAGCCTGCTATAGTTTGCATTTTTGCATGTGTTGCATTAGGCATTTCTGTATACTTAGGATCATGCATGATTTCTAATGTAGTTTCTGTTTTGGCTTGGAGTACTCGGTGAGTTTTTATGCTTTAGCATCCTTGCATGCGTGTGAGTGACTGCCATGAATAGCATGCTTACCATGAGGCTATTTGGTTATGTGATATAACTGTTTGAATGCCTGTGGGTGAAGGTCGGGTTAGTTGGATTGGGATAATTCATCAAATGTTTGTTTTAAGCCCACTAGATAGTGGCGAAACCATCTTTTCTAAGCCCACCTGAGGGTGGCAAAATCTGCATTTTAAGCCTACTTGCGAGTAGCAAACCATCTTTCAAAAAAAAACAAACATGAAATGTTTTGTTCCAATTCAGGCGACCCGGTCTATACTTGTATGCTGTGCGCATCATATAGTAACCTAGGCTAATAACCGGAATAAGAACACACAATGTTTTCAAAACTTGATATCATGGTTAGTAGAGGCCGATCTTTGATCGGGCGAGCGGGGGTGCTCACGAAGTGACCTTCCCCAATCGTACCCAAGTTCCCGAGCCGAGGCAACTTCGGTGATGACGGACACGTGGCCTTAGGCAAACGAGTCAGGGTTTCCTAAATTTCCCAAAAATAAAATATTTAGATGGCGACTCTGTATCTGGCAAAGCAGTCCATGTTTGGCACTTCTTTCAAAAATTTGTTTTTCTCAAAACGATTTGCCGGATTTGGACTCTTTGGTTCAGATTAAGGACCATGACAATTTGAGAGTCCTGAGCTGTAGTGACCCCAAATGAACAGAACGGGCGCTCGTTCCTCCCGGGGCGTTCGGGGACGTCTACAGTTTCTGGAGACTCTGCTGGGGATTTAGAGGTCTTGACTCGAACTCATGATATCTGTTTTTACTACACTTGTGTATTTATTTGCATTGCATTTGCATTGGTGCGCCTAGGACACCATGTTTGCCATCTGCTATTCCTAAACGGTTTGCCGGAGGCTTGTCTTATCAAGGCATGACCATAAGGCTGACCGGTTGTGGGCTCTGCCAGTATGGGAACACAAACCCTAGTTTTACCGGGGCAGCCTTTTTGACCATTCGACCTAGTGCATATTCGGATCCATAGTGACCATTCCAAACTAGGACAGGTTGCTTACCCGTTTATAGGTTGTTTGAAACCGCTGTGTGCGTAGTGAAACCCTAGTTCCTAACAAAATAGGACAGGGAAACCCTACCCCAACATAGGGGTGTTTTTGCTCTCACTTACTTGTTATGTGCTTTTGGGGTGCGTCTCCATACGAATGCATGTATAAGTTTACAGGGTTTGGGCATCAGGCCTGCGGGCATCAGTTTAGTATTGTGGGTATCAGGCCTGCGGGAATCAATTAGTATTTGAGAATCAGTTATCTGCGGGTATCAGATTCAGTCTTTGGGGACAGTGATTCAGGGATAATAATCAGTGATTGAGGACAGTGTGTATTCAGCTTGTCAACCGTGTGTTGTTATGCTCGGCTGTGTGTCATGCATTTATTTTAAGCTGTTATGCTGCCCGTTTATCTGTTTATTTATTTCCTTTTCGCTTTATTTATCTTTTGCTAGGGCAGTTCCAGCACAATTGCTTCCAACCCAGCAGACATTCCCCAAGCACTTTGGACACGAGGTCGTCGACTCAATCTATCCGAGGATCTAATTGACGGACAGCCAGTGTTCCATTCTCTACCCCCGGTTATCAGGCAGAGACCGAGGAAGCGCAGTGTATCCAAGCAGAGGACTACCCCGTCAGTGGACAGTTAGATTGGGATCCCAATTACTGCTATAGAAATAGACTTGCCAATAGTTCAGACGAACTAAGGCAGTATGGCAACACTGACAGGAGTCGAGGAAATGATGCGTCAGATGCAAGAAACCATGAGAGCCATGCAATAGGACGCCATTCGCCGGGATGAGTTTGCCAAACAACAGGCCGAGATCATGGCCCAGCAGGCAGAATTAATCACTAGACTGCAACAGCAGAATGCGGCATCTGCTTCACACCAAGTTCCTCCTCCGCCAGGGGCTCCCTTACCCGAGCAGGCACCTACCGTTCAGAACGCTCTGCCAACCACTCAGAACACCGTGCCAAATATCCAGAACCTACAAGAGGACACGAATCTTCCAACGGGGCCAGCTCCGCCCCCGCTTCCGCCACAACTGTCCAACACCCACACACCCAATCACTCGGACTCTCCCTTCGAGTTCGAGATTGATCATACAGCTATGAAATTGAGCAAGCTTGAGAAGCTCTTCAAGAAATCCCAAGGGATAAGGGCTATTCCGGATATCGAAGATGGATATACCGATGTGGCCATGACATTGCCCGATAGGTTCAAGATGCCACAAATTGACCGTTTCGACGGATCTGGAGACCCCATGGTCCATCTTCGGCTATTCTCAGACATCCTGCGGCCAATGGGCCTAACCCGACCACAGAAGCTTTCACTGTTCGGCCGAACCCTGTCGGGTGTGGCCGCCCACTAGTACGCGAAGTTAGAGGATGAGGTCAAAAGAAATTGGGATGAAATGACTGAGCCTTTGTCGCGCAATATTCGTACAACACTCAGATCGAGATTACAACTCGTGATCTCGAAACGACAAGGCAGGAGCCCAAGGAAATGATGACTTTGAGGCCCACGGATAAGGACCAAATCCGGATGATTGTGCGCAATCTCCAACCAAAGTTGATGCAAAGAATGATTGTACTCCCCTTCCCCACTTTCTCAGATTTACACGAGATGGGGGTACAAATCGAAGACGCAATGAAGCAAGGTCTGTTTAACCAGGATAGCGAGCAACAGAGGAGGACTTTCAACCGTAACAACAATGCAGGCCCGAGTGGCGCTGCAAACACAAGAGCCTCGGAAATCAGCATGGTCACCACCATTCCCCCTCCCCTTCCAAGGCCCATGGCAACCACACCCTTCTCCGGTGCATCCGGAAGCAATACTCACACCTCCAAATACCCCCCCAGAGGCCAAAGAACCTTCACCCCACTATACATGCCTTTGTCTAAGGCTCTAGGGGTCTTGATCAGAAAGGGGCATCTGAAACCCCTAGAGCCGAGGCCATTGCCGAATCCACTCCCTCCCTCTCACAACCCGGCCAAGTACTGCGCATATCACCAGCAGCATGGCCATGATACTGACCAATGTTATAGGCTGCGTCACGAGATTCAAGACCTCGTTGACAAAAATGTGATTTTGCCGCCAGAAAAACCCAACGTCACAACCAACCCCCTCCCTACACACAACCAAAATCCACCTCTCAAAAGAGTCAACTTTATCCAGACTGGGGTCGTGTCTTACGATCCTAGCATCTATATTACTCCCACCCACCTACCTAAGCCAGAGGTGCTCCTTCCCGACTGCACTGACCTTTTGTGCATGTTGGACATCTCTACAACCCAACCCGAACCAGCAGTGGTGACCGTGGCAGATAGTGCAGCAGAGGTTGCAGAGGGGGATAGAATGGTCGAGGCTGGGTTTGAACAGTCTGGAATTTTTGCTAAGGAAGCTTACGACCCAAGTGAATACATCCTATCGGTGGGCCAATCCGAGCTGAGTGTGGGGTTGCCAGAAAGTGCAGAACTGTGTATGATCCGAGGGGGGGATTTGAGCAGAGATCAGATGATCTGACAGCTGTAGAGGAGGACTTCGCCAACCTGCAATTTTTCGATGATCAGGAACCAGGGGATGCGGCAATCAACTGGTTTGACTATGAGGAATCGGCAGAGGCCACTGGATGGCTCGATGATCAACCAGATGTAGTGGGAGGATCACAACCAGAACAGGGCCCGGCAGGAGCGGGAGTGTCAGTTGTGGTCAGAAGGGCCGGAAGTCAAAGTATATTGTCGGAGAGCGCTGGTATGAAGAGTTTCGCTCAGAATGAAAGCATTGTGAAGATTGAACAACAAGCTGCACTGACGCAGATAAAACAACAGGGTTCTGAGAGAACCGGAAAAGCCAAGATCCATGAAAGGATCGAAAGTGCTGCGCGCACAAGGATAGAGGATGCTGTGGGCATGTGGACTGAAAGTGTTGTGAGCACGAACATGCCCGAACCGGACGGGTGCCTTTTGAATGCTAGCGGAATGTGGTGGGAAGACGATGACTTATGTCTTGCCCACACGGATGAAGATTGGGGAAATAATCAACCGGATGACACTTGGTACCTCGATGAGGTGGATCACATGACGATAAGCGGGCGGTACTTCAAGCCCCCGCACCTAGACCAACCCGAGGCATCCGGGAAGGATAGAGAAGCGGAGAAGCAGAAGGAGAAACAGATTGAAAAGGAAGCTGTGCTGAAACAGCTAAAGAAGATACAAGCAGACATCTCCATCTGGGGACTGCTTATGGCATCACGAGTACATAGGCAAGCTGTCCTATCTACTATGGACAAGTCCAAACTCTCCATAGATACTACACCAGAGCAGCTGGTTGGGCTGGTTTTTTCGGGAGGAGGTTCCCCGACATTAACCTTTTCAGACAAGGAACTACCGCCTGAGGGCACAAATCATAACAAACCCCTCTATATTTCCGTGGAATGTAGAGATAAGTGGATACCGGTGGTACTTGTTGATACCGGGTCTGCTATTAATGTCTGCCCGACCAGAACAGCGTATGCAATCGGGTTGAAGCCCGCGGACTTCGTCCCAACTACTCAAGTGATCAGAGCATACGACAATACCAGCAGGGAAGTGATGGGGACTGTCAAAATTCAAACCAAGGTTAGTCTAGGACAACACAACATTGAATTTCATGTCTTGGACGTTCCCGCAACCTTCAACCTACTTTTGGGGCGACCGTGGTTGCACCAGGTCAAGGCAGTCTCTTCCACTCTACATCAGATGCTGAAGTACCCTCACGGGAAGGGAGTAGCAATTGTTTTTGGGAATTCATCAATCCATCTGCCGTCGGAAGTGTCTACGCCTGTCTTAGAAATCGAGAATGGTGCCGAGGATGTGTTCTTATCAGGGTTCACTTTGGCTGAGGCTCGAGTGGTACAGAATGTCATAGCTGTGAATGAGGGGGTGTACGTCAGCACTCAATCCGTCTACCTCATGAACAAGTTACAACACATCCCCGGAATGGGATTGGGAAGAAGCAGCCGAAAAGGCGTCGCGGCATTGACCAAAGTGCCACATAACCCTCACACATTTGGATTGGGTTATCTGCCCACCAAAGAGGACTGGGTGAGGAAGGGGAAAGAGATGGCCGGAAGAGCCAGAGCAAAGAAGGCTGGGAATCCTTTCGAGTTAATGCATAGGCCCATTTGGGGTACCCTAAACGGACGTTTCGTCCGGGAGGGGGAAGACTTTCCATTTTGCGGCTTCCCAGAACCATGGCTGAACGCGGAGAGGAAGCGCGTGCCTGGTTTCGAGATCTTCTTCGACTTGCAATTACCTGGGGATGACGTTGCCGAAGAGCAGACAGACCCATCAGCTGAGGTTGAGCAGTGTAAGAGAGTGGATTCTGAGAGCACCGAACTTGAGATGGGGGTAGCGCTGGCGTGTCTACTTTCAGATCCTTCGATCGACCAAAAGTGCTTGGGGGATAACTCCTCGGTTTCCATGATTGGAGTTGAAACAGCTGCGGGCCTTCCAGCGACTATCTTGGATGCATCTATCGCACCCTCTCTCACTTGGCAGTACGAGGAGGGATTTTTGTCCAGCAGCACCGGGTCAGGTAGTGAGCCGGAATCTGATTCTACCGAGTCCTGTGAGTCGGAATCAGGTTCCAGCTCGACTGAGTTTGAGTCTGGTAATCCTGGGGATGATAACCCGGATGCCACAGTTATGTCCAGATCGTCTTTTTCTTTCTCATTTGAGTCTGTTGTAACTGAGAATTCGGACGATTTGGTTGAGCTTAATGAGAATCAAGTAACTGTGGTTTCTGAGTACTTTTTTGTGCCCTTAATTTATTGCATGAATTCAGACTTTCAAAATTTTGATGAAAACAACGAGGACGAAATTCCTCCGGTTTTGCAACGTCTAATTGAGCAGGAGCAGGAGAGATTTGTCAAACCCTTAACAGATGAAATCATTACCGTGAACATTGGTACTGAGTAGGACCCGCGGCTGGTCCAGATCGGGTCCACGCTGTCTTCGGAGGAACGCGAGCGCTTAGTCGCTTTATTAAAAGATTTCAAAGATGTTTTTGCGTGGTCCTACAAAGACATGCCTGGGATCGATCCTGAGATTGTACAGCACCGGATCCCCCTTGACCCCGAAGCCCAACCTGTTAAGCAAAAACTCAGAAGGATCCGCCCCGACTGGGCTCTCAAGATTAAAGAAGAGGTCACCAAGCAAATCGATGCAGGCTTCCTGCTGGTATCCGAACACTCGACTTGGTTGGCCAACATCGTTCTAGTGCCGAAGAAGGATGGCAGGATCCGGGTATGCGTGGATTTCAAGGATTTGAACAGAGCTAGTCTGAAGGATGACTTTCCCTTACAGCATATTGATGAGTTAGTGGACTTCACAGCAGGGCATGCTTTACTTTCATTCATGGATGGCTTCTCAGGGTACAATCAGATAGTAATGGCACCAGAAGACAGAGAAAAGACTGCATTCACCACCCCGTGGGGAACATACTGCTACAGAGTAATGCCATTTGGGTTGAAGAATGCCGGAGCTACTTATCAATGGGCCGCGACCACGATATTACACGACATGATCCACAAAGAGGTTGAGGTGTACGTGGACGACATGATTGTCAAGTCCAAGGAAAGAGAGGGCCACTACACCGCCTTGCAAAAGTTCTTCCAACGGATCAGGGAATTCCGGTTGCGGCTAAATCCTCAGAAATGTACTTTCGGTGTTACAGCGGGAAAAATGCTGGTGTTTCTGATTACACAAAGGGGCATCGAGGTCGACCCTTAAAAAATCAAGGCCATCTTAGAAATGCCACCGCCAAGGACTGAAAAGGAGGTACGAGGCTTTCTGGGTAAAGTGCAATTCATAAGACGGTTTATCTCAAAATTAACCTTGACTTGTGAACCACTTTTTGGTCTCCTGAAGAAAGGCAAGAAGTTCCAATGGGACGGCCGATGCCAAGCTGCGTTTGAACAGATCAAAGAATATTTGCAGAACCCGCCCGTGTTGTCGCCGCCAGAGCCAGGGAAACCGTTGATTTTGTACCTTTCGGTGACTAAGACCACAATGGGCTGCATGCTCGCATAAGAATCAGGAGATAAGGTGGAGAGGGCCATCTACTATCTGAGCAAGAAGATGTTGGACTACGAGACTCGCTACACTCCGCTCGAGAAGGCTTGCTTAGCTTTGGTATGGGCTACCAGGAAGCTGCGGCACTACTTGTTAGCTCACTCCGTAATGTTGGTTTCACGATTGGATCCCATCAAATACCTTTTCGAGAAACTAGCACTTATGGGTAGGCTAGCTCGTTGGCTGCTGTTGCTCTCCGCATTCGATCTGAAGTATGTGACACGCAAGTCAGTCAAAGGAAGAGCAGTGGCAGAGTTCTTGGCCGATCATCCAGTCGAAGAACGTGAAGCAGTTGAGTATCTATTCCCAGATGAAGCCATTTTGCACATCGACGACGAATATTGGACGATGTACTTTGACGGAGCATCAAATCAGTACGGGTATGGGATAGGAGTGTTGCTGATAGCACCCGACAATTCCCGTATCCCTCTAGCCTTCAAACTCCGGTTCAAAGTCTCGAACAACGAAGCAGAGTATGAGGCGTGCATTACCGGTCTAGAAGCGGCCTTGGAACTAGGGGCAAGACGTTTGGACGTCATCGGGGATTCAAACCTTGTTGTATCTCAAGCAAACGGAGACTGGAAAGTCAAGGAAGAAAAGATGATGATGGACCACCAGACCTTGGACTTGTTAATTCCTCGGTTTGAAAAACTAAACTTTGCTCATCTTCCAAGAGAGAACAACAGGTTCGCAGATTCTCTAGCAACTCTATCTTCCATGATAGACATCCCATTCGGAATCCGGATGCGTCCAGTCGTCATTGACCAGAAATTTGCGCCAGCCTATGAGTCGATCGCCACTATAGATGAGGTTCAGGACGAAAACCCCTGGTATTACGACATTTGGAATTTCTTGGAAAAGGAAGCATATCCGCCAAGGGTAAATGCCAAGGATAAAAGGGCAATCAGAAGAATGGTCGTTCAGTTCATCATCTGTGGGGGTAAGCTGTATAAGAGAGGTCATCTGGGAATACAGAAGCTATGTGTTGAAACCGAGGAATCGAAGCGCCTGATGGAGGCCATCCATGGAGGAGAATGCGGTGCACATATGAACGGAGTAATGCTAGCACGAAAGATCCTCAAGCAGGGTTACTACTGGTCCACCATGGAGGAGGATTGTATCGGTTTTGTTCGGCGATGCCACAAGTGTCAGATTCATGCAAACCGCATGAACATCCCGCCGTCGAAGCTGTACAACATGACTTCGCCATGGCCATTTTCAGTTTGGG
The DNA here is from genome assembly GCF_055761805.1 of Camellia sinensis. Classification (NCBI taxonomy): domain Eukaryota; kingdom Viridiplantae; phylum Streptophyta; class Magnoliopsida; order Ericales; family Theaceae; genus Camellia; species Camellia sinensis. The sequence continues at coordinate 31,820,951 of NC_138967.1, forward strand.
GAATCGATGTGATCGGGGCCATCACTCCAAAGGGGTCAAACGGGCATGAGTTCATCCTGGTTGCGATAGATTATTTCACGAAGTGGGTCGAGGCCCAATCGTATGCGGTGTTGAAGGCGTCACACGTTGCAAAGTTTATCAAGAACAACATCATTTGTCGCTATGGGGTCCCAAACGAGATAATTTCAAATAATGGTTCCCACTTCAAGAAGGAAGTGATAGACTTGTTGGAGAAATACAACGTGGCTTTTCATAAGTCATCTACATATCGGCCGCAAACCAACGGAGCGGTCGAGGCCGCCAACAAGAATATCAAACACATACTGCATAAGATGGTGGAGACCTACCGGGATTGGCCAGATAAGCTGCCATTTGCTCTGTGGGGCTACAGGACTTCAATCAGAACTTCTACCAGAGCGACTCCGTATTCATTGGTTTATGGGATGGAGGCTGTTCTACCTATCGAGATTGAGGTTCTATCGTTACGAGTATTGGCTGAGTGTCAAATAGCCGAAGCAGATTGGCAGCAGAGCAGATTCGAAGAACTCATGCTTTTTGATGAAAGAAGACTGAAAGCACTGTACCATATTCAAGGCTATCAACGCAGAATTGCCCGGGCTTTCAACAAAAAGGTTAAGTCCAGGAATCTAAAAGAAGGAGATTTGGTACTCAAGGATAACCGAGCTCCCATCCACGACCCAAGGGCAAGTTCAAACCCAATTGGACTGGTCCCTACATCATCAAAGCTATCTGGTCAGATGGAGCTGTGGTTCTGATGGATCTAGATGGCCTAGAGTTTTCACAACCGATCAACATGGACAAATTGAAGAAATATTACCCCTGAGAGGCTCGCTAGGCCGAAAACCCGAAAGGGCGACCTAGGCAAAAGTTAGAGCACAAAAAATTAGAAAATATAAAAACTGAGCTCGCAAGGTTGAAAACCCGCAAAGGGCGACCTTGGCAAAAGTTAGAGCATAAAAGGAGAGTAAAAATACCCGAGTGAACCTAAGCCTGAACTACGTAAGGCTTGATTCCCATCTTTGGGATACGTAGGCAACTTCACCTTGAAGTTCAGCCATAAACTCTTCCCCGATCAACTTTGTCCATTTTTTGACCATCTCGGTCATCTTTATCCATCAGCATTCATCGCGATCTCCGGTACAGTGCTATTCAGACTAGGGGCAACTTTCCGTTGCCACGACGGTGCAGCACGATTCAGACTAGGGGCAACTTTCCGTTGCCATGCAGTGTCGCGATGCTCTTCAAACTAGGGGCAACTTTCCAGTTGCAGGGATCTGGGGTTGTGCATCTCAGTGACAGATCTAAGGCGTGTCCAGTTCTGATCCATACCGAAAATAGTTTTGAAAAGTTTTAATAAAAGTTGACTTTGTTCAAATTAATCTCTTTACAACTAAGACCATTTTTGGACCAAAGCAAAAAATTTTCAGTACCACAACCTTCAATTTTATTGATTTCAAAACAGAGTTCTCCTGCTTTTGCATACAATCGAAGTTACTTTTTATTACATTCATGAAGAAAACTTGAAAGTACTAATAAAGCAATAAATCCAGGGCATAGTCAAGTCAAGTATCTCTGCGCCCCCTCCCAGAGCGGGTCGAAGCCTCTGACGCCAAGCTAGGCCCAACCTGTGCCTCCTCGTTGAGCCAATCCAAGCACTCGTCAGACAAAGTGCAATTGAAAGTGGGAGCAGGAGCTAGGAGCTCTCTAGTCCTCCATGCTGTGGCATATCGGGCAAGCTGTGCACCTCGGACAGGGAAAGGAGCTGGGTACTCGATCCCCTCTGGTGGGCAAATCTGATCATGACAAAATTGGCGCAGGAACCGGAACGGAAAGTAGAATACGCAGTGGGTTAGACCAATCAACTAGATCCCGATCAGCCGGGACATGCTATAGCTCATCGCCGGGATATTGAGCCAAGGACAACGCCAAGCAATACGATCTGCGGACAAATTGCACATCCAGTCAAACCACCACCCTTCGTCAGGGGCATCGACTAGGCCCTGTCGAAAGAAATAGCCTCGAGTCGAGTATGCGGGCAAGAGTCCACAATCTGCAATTTGTCCATTAACTATACCTGGGGGAGGGATGAAAAATGAGAAAATAAAGAATAGAGAGGTGTACGATGAGAGAAAAGTAAGACAAGGGTTTTGTGAGAAAAACCGAGCCTAAGGGCCGAGTGATGTGAGCAAATACATATGTAAGGTTGGGTGGAAAACATTACCTGCAGCAGCAGTGGACTCCCAGCAAATCTAGTCGTCTCCCGGCGATAGACAGAATCCAAGCCCATCAACGTCTCGGCCAAGGTCATGGCGATGCAGCTCTTTCCTTCTCTCAAGCATTGGGCAACTTCAATCAGACGAATGCTAGCTCCGCCGAAGCCCGAGGAAAGCAGAAAGTGAGACAGCAAGCACAAGCAAAGGGCGTGTTGCCGGAAACCTTGCCAATAATGGTTGCTGCGGTCACCGGCGTCAGAAAAGCGATAGATCAAGCCAAGGATATCCAATTCCCCATTACTGATCAGAGACCGAGCATCATGCGCGGTGAGTCCACACATCCGCCCTAAAGCTTGGGCGTGGCCAAAGCGGAACTGGGGCAAGATCTCTTCACGACATTCAGACTCCATCAAAACCTGAAAATCTTCAAAAGTTGTGCATACCTCTTGACCACTGAAGCTAAACACGTGCGTCACCGGGTTCCAAAACCTCGGCGCGGCATGGAGAAAAGGGAAATGTAGCGGAGTACGGCTCAGCGTGAATAGTGCATTCAAGCCGAAACCCCGGAAGTTCAGCTTTTCCGAGCCATCTAGAGAAGAGATCCAAGATGTGAGATTTTCTATAAGAAACGCCTCCATTTCTTGTGCAAAGCAGTGATGAAATGAATGTTCCCGAAGTTGAGGCTTTTATAGAGGGAAAAACACTATTTAGGAGGACACGTGTCGAAAATTTGGCGGCTGCTGAAATAAGTGGCCGGCCGGCCACCTTTTCTAGATGGCCGGCCACATTTCTCCTTTCCAACACAAAAAACTGGCCGGCCGGCTCCCAAAAGTGGCCGGCCATGCTCCAGTGTATGCCTTTGGCCCCATTTTACCCTCTGAGGGAAAGTTTCAAGCATTTCCATGCAACGGATGTACCGGAAGCCTCTATTTCCCTCTGTCTTGGATGCGTTCCGTCGCCCAGATCGTCCGAAGTACACTTCACTTTGTTAAGTCTTGTTTTTTCGAGTTGTTATTTTGCTTATCAAGTTGTTATTTTGTTTATCGAGTTGTCGTTTTGCTTATCGAGTTGTTTGTCGAGCTGTCGTATTTCGTGTTTTTGAGTTGTTACTCGTTGTTTAAGCTTTTTGTTTAAAGTCTTGTTTATCGAATTGTCAACATTATTACATTTTGTTTATCGAGTTGTAAACTTACTAGGGTTCTGTTATATCTTAGTAAGTTGAGTTGCTTAGTTTGTTGCGTCGGTTCACTACCTGACTTGGTGATTACACAATGCACATCCCCATCTAATTTCTTTTTTGTGCAAAATAAAATGATGCGATACGATGCTAAAAGTTTAAAATACAAACACCTTTTCAAAAGCTGTTTCATTCTATCATGTTTTACAACAAACTAAGGCACAAGTTTTACAGAAAAATAAAACTGCCTAACAATATGCAAAGTGCTACAAACTACTAGCAAAAAGGAAAATAAAGCAAGAAACAGCAGCATCAATGCCCTTGGGAGCGGGAATGGGAGGCCCTCCTCATCCTCTTCTGCGGAACAACCTCTGCACCACCATCATCATCCGGGTCGGAGCTGTCGTCCTCAGGATCCCCCTCAGCCTCGCCTCCACTCCTGGAACCAAGACCGGAGTGCCCCTCCTCAGCAGATGTCTCTGACTGACGGTCTGTAACCTCCTCCTCCTCCTCCTCATCGGGCTCCGCCTCTATGACATGTGCCCTGCGTCTACGAGAGGACCCTCCTCGAGCTCCTCAGAAAGGCCTGGATGGGCCAGCTCCTCGGGAAGGCCTGGATGGCCCAGCTCCGTGAAAAGGCCCAGATGGCCCAGCTCCCCGAGAAGGCCCGGGTGGCCTGGCTTACGGTTGAGCATATACCGGAGGCATCTGAGAACAAAGAATTCAAAGTAAATACATCAGTCCAAATATATACATCAGATGCAGATGCAAGCAAAAACTACATGAAGTAGGTGTATGTAAACACAGTGTACAAGCGGGGTGTGTGTCAGATGTGCTCTACACAAATAGCCTATCAATGCAGCAGAAATTAGCATGTCATCAGAAGTATGATAAATGCCAGAAAACTGAAGGGTACCTAGAAGCCCATGATGGACAACTGCGCCTCCCTCTGCAAGACCATGCCCTCGAGTGAGGCCACCAGTCCGATCACCTCCTCCATGTACTCTCTGGGTGGCTGCAAATACAAGCTCAAATCATCAAAGAATAAAGGAGTGTCTAAGCATTTGAATGATAGATGAAAAGCAGTAGAACATATCGGCGGTGAGTCGGGATCAATGACATATCAATGATCGGGCATCGGAGGCTCAATCGGGATCGGAATCGGAGAGGTAGTCCCAAACTGCAACCCCATCAGCTCAGTCAGCATATCCGGCCACCCAGGATGAGGAAGAGTCGGAGGAATCGGAGGAACCGGTCTACCCCCACCTCTCGATGTACCAGCCCTACTAGTGGAAGGGGCGTCTGCAGCCCGAGCCCGGGCCTGGCTCGAGGATGGCGTACCAGCAGACCTCATCATCGGGGTGCGAACTCCCGTCAATGGAGGCATCAGGTATGTATGACGGTAAGTGGCGTAATCCCCCTCCTGGAGATGTAGCAAAGCATCAGTACCCAGCATAGCACTGACTACATCCTGGGAAGAGAGTCTATCAGCAGTCCGCATACTGACTGGAGGTGCTGTGGGAGGGTCCTGAGAAAGGTACCCCCATACCTGACGCAAAAAGCGTTCCCCCAGAAACCATGCTCTACCAACCGGTCCTTCAAGCAGAATCCTGTACTAGGAGGTACCCAATCCTCCGGCATACTGAAATCGGAGACCATCACCCAAAGGCACCCAAGGCTGCCACGTAATTTGCGGATAACAAGTGTATAAACTAATCAGAAATCGGGAGTATGCGGGGCAAATCAAAGATGAAAATGGAAGGGACTGAGAGTTCTGAAGTACCTCCGATGGGCGCACTGTGTCAAAATACTGCCGTAGATAGAAGAGAGTCTCTCGGGGTCTCGGCCAGTGCTGGCCCTCGAACACCAGTGAGTACGGGGTCATGAGGGGCCCTGCCACCTCCAACTCTGGGGCTAACGTTGGGAAATATACGTAGACCCATAACTGAGAAAAGCAGTGCAGAATGTAAATACAAAGTGCTGAGGGCAAAATACAGACCGTGAAGTGCGTTGTGTGTACAATGTACAAGTAATGAGGAGCAAAAATGTAAATCAAGAGGACAGAAAGTACCTCCCAGGCTCTCCAATAACCGCCAAGTAAGTCTCCCTGCCCGCGGGAGGTCGCGCTCATGTAGCAGTAAAGGGTAGCCAGGCCGGCGCCACCCCAGTCGTACCGACTGACCTGTGATAGGTCAACCAGAGCGCTCAACAGATACAACCCAACCGTGTTCCCTCTATCGGTGAACAGAGTAGTCCCGAAGAGGAACATAAGAAAACCACGGGCATACTGCTCTGTCTCCTCAAGAGTCCCGGGCTCCATCTTTGCCCTCCGAAAATAGGAAGAGAACCAAGTGTATCGGACTATCCCGGAAGCTCTATCAACAGGCGGGCGGGCCTCCAGCAAATGTATCCAAGCGGCCTCCCATTCGCCCATGTCCTCGTCGTAAGGAATGGGCCAACCTCCTATGTCCAGGCCAGTCAATACAGCAAAATCTAGCGGGGTCATAGTCAAATCCCCAGTGGCGGAAAAATGAAAGGAGTTGGTGGTGTCCCACCATCTCTCCACCAAAGCTGCCATCAGTATCCTCCTGGCAGGACAACGCGATAACCCAACGCAGAAGGCTCCGAACCCCGCCAGATCTACTAAATCCCGGACAGCCTCCAAGAGCTCAACATACCAATCTCTCGTGGCGGTGGAGCCATATCCCCGCACAGTGCGAGAACCAACCTGCATTCAGAATGAATACATGTGTCAGTATAAAAATGAATGAGCTGTGTGCCAACGAAATGAATGAGCTGTGTGCCAATGAAATGAATAAGCTGTGTGCCAATGAAATGAATAAGTTGTGTGCAAATAAACGGGCTGCGTGTTCAGAACATCAGAGTTTGGACTGTGTGTTCTACTCTCAATCAGTGTGGGCTGTGTGTTCACCTTCAACTTGGGCTGCCTGTTCAGAAAATCAGAGTTTGGATTGTGTGTTCTACTTTCAATCAGTGTGGGCTGTGTGTTCACCTTCAACTTGGGCTGCGTGTTCAGAAAATCAGAGTTTGGACTATGTGTTCTACTCTCAATCAGTGTGGGCTATGTGTTCACCTTCAACTTGGGCTGCGTGTTCAGAAAATCAGAGTTTGGACTGTGTGTTCTACTCTCAATCAGTGTGGGCTGTGTGTTCACCTTTAACTTGGGCTGCGTGTTCAGAAAATCAGAGTTTGGGCTGTGTGTTCTACTCTCAATCAGTGTGGGCTGTGTGTTCACCTTCAACTTGGGCTGCATGTTCATCTCAGAGTTTGGGCTGTGTGTTCTATTCTCAATCAGTGTGGGCTGTGTGTTCACCTTCAACTTGGGCTACGTGTTCAGAAAATCAGAGTTTTGACTGTGTGTTCTACTCTCAATCAGTGTGGGCTGTGTTCACCTTCAACTTGGGCTGTGTGTTCATCTCAGAGTTTGGGCTGTGTGTTCTACTCTCAATCAGTGTAGGCTGTGTGTTCACCTTCAATTTGGGCTGTGTGTTCAGAAAATCAGAGTTTGGGCTGCGTGTTCCACTCTTAGTCAGTGTGTGCTGTGTGTTCACCTTCAAATTCGGGCTGTGTGTTCGACAAATCAGTGTTTGAGCCGTGTGTTCACTTCTTAACTAATGTGTGTCGTGCGTTCGCAATCAATTAATGAGCCGAGTGTTCAGAAATTCAAGTGTTTAAGCCACATGTTCAGGATGCAAACAAAGTACTATGTCATAGGCTGAATTGTGTGTTCAAGCATGGCAAAGCCACGAAATGCACGAAAAATGCAGAAAATGAAGTAAATGCCTCTCGTGCCTCATAGGAGAGGTGAAGCTCTGGCTCTCGCAGAAGGAGATCCCCAGGTGCTCGCTCGTCAAAATCAGTAAAGTGACGAAAAATGGCCCGGGGAAGAACATGTGCTGGCGGGGCATACCTCTCGGGAATAAAGGGTCAAACCCTCGGAGGCAAAGTCATGACATCAAAATCACCCCCGGTACCCGGAGAGCCTCCACCATGAGGAAAATTACCCGCCATTTCAGAAAATCTGCAAAAGGAGCAAAAATGAGCAAAAATGAGCCAAAATTAAAAAAAGTCAACAAAAGTCAACTCTCGGGAAATGAAAAAGTCAACAAAAGTCAACTCCTGAGAAAATCTTCCAAATGTTGAGACAAACTCACCTCAAGTGGCGAAAATGAGAAGAGAAGCCCCGAAATCAAAATTTGATCGGTTCAAAGTGCTTGAAACTGAATGTTTTCGCAAAAACAACTTGCGTGGGGCGTTGGAAAACCTGTATAGAGCTCAGATCTGAAGGACAAAATAGTTTGGGAAGCAAGAGGAGAAGATTTCGTGGCTGAAGTTATGAGCTCAAAGTGTTTGGGTGAGAGAATATATAGAAAAGAAGGTGAAAAGACCAAATTACCCGCGGATTTGGGCAGGTGGCCGGCCGGCCACCTTTTCTAGCCGGCCGGCTATTCTCTTTTTTGAAAAGTGGCCGGCGGCCTCCCCTTGGGAAAATAACTAGCTGGCCGTATCTCCCACATGCTCACCTAGCTCTCTGCAAATTTTGAGGAAGATTGGAGTTCCCGGGACCTGAAAAAGTTCAAGAAAAGTGCACTTTCGGTCGCGAAATTGCTCTGCCGGAACTTCAGCTTCAAGTTCTGACATGTGTCTCATCATTATTCATCGAAATCAAAATGTATCCTTTTTGAATATGTTGTAGCCTTTCCAGGAAGTGAATAGGAGGCCGTGATCGAGTCGCCTTCGCCGAAACACGCGTTTCTTTGCTCGTTATTTCGTAACAAACGAGCACCTTGATTTATGCTCGTTTTGCACTATCATGCACATAACTTGCGTTCTCATGAGCATGCTTGCATTATTATGCACATTTCTCGATATTGCCATACCTCTGTGCTTGAGCATGCATTGGCACGCACGTTCCTTTCCCGCATCGCGATGCATTCACTCGCTGGCACTGCGTGTGTCAAACTTTCGGAATTACCTTAAATATATGTTGTTAGCATATTGTGCTTGTTGAATTTCTCTCTTTTGCAGGCACGATATTGTATGTACGGTTCATTTGAGACTGGTGCGACCAGACGAATCGCGCAGGTATCGTATCCTCTCCATGTGAGACGCGACGAGAATTGAACAATTCTCCGCATTCTTAAGTGCATGAAATGTAGTTGTCGCTTTGCATTCTTGCTTAAAACTGTTACATCTATTTGCGAATACTTGCTTCATTACAGCTTGCTGCATTTGCATAATCATTGAGTTACCTCCGGCTCTGTACATATCGCTTTGCATTTTGCCCCCTTGCCTGCGGGCATGCCTGCGGGTACATCTCTGTTTATCTTGTACGTTTGTCTAAGTCTTCGGCCTTGTCAAAAATGGGTCGTCTCTGGGCTTTGACATTCACTCCCGTCACTTATGACTTTCGAGTTCTGTCAAAGAGGGGCAGCTGTAGACACCCCATTTTTGACCGACCTTGAGACTTAGACATCACCAGTTGAGCGCTTGGTGATGTTGCATATCACGCTCGTTCAGAGGTTTCAAAGTCTCGGCTGCGAGCCTTGCCTCCGGACTTCCGAATCCTCTTCTGTGCCTTGCCTCGGTTTGCAAACCAGGCTCGATTTTCTCTGTTTCTTTTCCTGAGGGGAGGGAGAGGTCCCGTAGACCATCTCTCAGTGGCCGTGGGCTACATTTTGTGGCTGTAGGCCATTTTGCCCATTTCGGAGCCCAATTCCCGGTTTTCGAAGCCGTCAGGCCGTGTGCCTCGGTTCGGGACCGCTTAACCATCTCCTATTGCTCCGGTTTTTGGCATGCATCTTATTTACTCCCTTTTGAGGGACACTGAGGCCTGAGAGACCCACTTCGTGGCCGAATGCCACTTTCGGTGCTTAATAGGTAGTTTTTGGGGCCCCGAACTGCGTGTTCTGGCCCCCGAACATTCGTTTTGCATCGGTTTTCGTTCATTTTTGGCAGGTACCTCTGTTTCATCCCCAGGAAGGCCGTAGAAGGGTGGGAGGCCAGCAATTGTTTCAGCAACCAGTTATATTCCTCTGACGCCCGTTTTTTCTCACTACCAAGCCAATGTTGAACAACCTTGGGCCATTTTCTTGAACTTTTAACCACATATTTGTGTTGTAGACACATGGAAGGACACCAAAAGTTGGTGGCCGGCCAGTAATTCCACCTGACCCTTTTGAACCCTTCCTAAAAATGGCCTATTCTTTCTCCTGTTTTACAGTTGACAATTTTGAACCACAGGGTTGTGTTGAGGACACCTGGGAGGACACCATTTTGTGGTGGCCGGCCGGAAAATCTTTTGACCTTTTTGACCCTTGGCCGACCGGCCATGGGGGGTGGCCGGCCGGCCGGCCATCTGCAGCTCCAAAACTTGGCCGGCCATGATCCTTGCAGTGTGTATGTTCCAACTGTATATCTGTTTTCCCTCCAAAAAACCTGTATCTGGGGGACAACTTTTGGGGGGAAACTTGGCTTGTTTCCCCCCCAATTTTTCCCTCCTTTTCTCCCCCTCTTTGGTCTATATACTTGGCCTCCAACATTGGTCCAAGGGTTAAAAAAATTCCCTAAGAGCCTCTTGCATTGCATCCCTCTCCATCTCTATCTCCAAGCTCAAAAACACCCAAATCGTACCCCATGTTCACACCATCACCTAGCACCACTCCACCAATTCCATTTCCAGTAGCTTGGGGAGCTTTCCAGCAGCTAGGAGGCACCACTTCTCAAGCCAAGAAGCAACCAATGTTTGGTCTTCAAGGGTGAGTACCATTCCCACTCTTTTGAGCTTATTCTTGTATCATTTCATAAGTCATACATGCTTGCTGTTTTGAGCTCCGGCCCTAACTTTTTTGAGCTCCTTTTCACTTTTGTTTAAGGGCCCCTCACTGTTTGAGGCCCCCTTAATGCACTTACTTCATTATCCTTCTTATATGCCATAATCTTGCATAGTATTTTTGGCCCATGTGTGAACTGTTTTGGAGCATGATGTAAACTGTAGATAGGCTTATTTTGAGCCCTTATTCAACATTGAAGAAGGGCTCATTACTTTTTGGGACCTCCATGTGCCACTTGTCTTTATACCCCTCTTTGGTCCCCATTTTTGCATGATTTATTAGCCTATTGTGCTTCTATTTTTGGGCTCTTTTCAGAACTAAAAACAGTCTTATTTTAGCCCATTCTTCATGTTTCATTAAGGGTCTTTCATGGTTTGAGGCACATTTCATATACTTTGTGTTATATCTCTCTTTTTGGCCTCATTTTGCATAGCATTTTGGACATATTTTCATACTGTTTTGGGTCCGGCCATCAACTGTAAAATGCATTATTTTTGGCCCCTCTTCAACATTGTTGAAGGTCCCCTTTGTGTTTAAGGCCAGCAACCACTACTTGCTTCTTTGGCCATCTTTTGGCCCATTTCTTGCATGAGAGTTTAGCCATACCTGTGCTGGTTTTGTGGTTGGCCATAAACTGTAAAAGATCATATTTTAGGCCCCTCTTCAACTTTGTTGAAGGGCCCTAATCTGTTTGGGGTCAGCAGCTGTGAGTTGTTTCATTATCTCACATTTAGGGCCATTTTCGCATGCTATTTTTACCCTATTTGTGTTTTCTGTTTGGCCATTCTTTGAACTGTAAAAATGCTTATCTAGGGGCTGCCTTGCTTTTGTATTTTCATCTCATGTTCAAATTATGCATGCATTGCATAGCTATAGGCCATTTCATGCGCCAAAATTCATGTTTCGGGACTTGTTCCATGCATCGGGTATCATTTTGCTTTGTTTCGGGGCTGTTTTCCCCCTCGTTTTGCTACTGAAAATTGCATGATCATATGCCATATTCCATGTCTTTTCCATGTCTCATTAGAGTGGCATTTCGGTGATTGAGAGTCGGTCCTCGGTTTGCGTGCACGCATGCACGCATTTCGAGTTGTCTTGTTTTCATCTGATGGCCTCCTATGTGAGTGTGGCTGAGGCTCTCTCATGTTGGTATAAGCCCATTATTGCATTTCGTATGCCATTTCATCCATAGCATTGTGTATGCTCAGTTGTGTATTACCTTATTGCATTGTGTATGCCATTCCATAACATTGTGTATGTTAGGATTGTATCTTAGTTGCATTTCATGCATGTCATGCATATTGCATCGTGTTCGGGATAGGAGTTAGCTCGGACACGGGAAACGAGGTACGTTTCATACTCCGAGTGACGGAACGTGTCTCAATTCCCAGTCACCGACACTCCGAATTATCCATGATGGAGTTAGGTTCTTGTTGTGTTTATATGTGCATTCATTCTACATTGAATTGCACAATTCGACCCCTCGGCCATCATGCATCGATATGCGTGATTGGTGGCACGAGGATCGAGACATGCCTACATTTGTGAAAATACATTGCCATGCCCCTTTCCTGCTTTCTGTTGCAGCAAATCAAGAATAAGCGGTCTTCCGAGGCTTGGCACGCATTTCAAGAACAGGTGCAAACAGAGGCTAATTGGGGCATCGTCATGGATTTCCGCGCAAAAGCAACCCGGGCATGCATCATTCATCATCCGGAATGGAATCAAGGCAGTCCCTGGCTTGCATGCCAGTTTTTTTATTTCCTTAGTTAATTTGTTAATTAATTAGGAATTTGTACAATATTTGGACTGTAACATTTGGACTGTACTATTCTTTCATTTGGGACTGTATTATTTATTCGGACCCTCTGTGCGAGGGCATAATTGTAATAAGTGTGCGTGAGTGTGATGTATGTCTTCCAACCCCACGTCTTTCTTCCCTTTTATTTACCTGCTTATGATGGTTAGATTAGGGCATATTTCAATTAGCATACAGTATGATAGCATGTCTGCATTCATTCATCTGTTTTGCATGCACCGGGCTCGGCGCATCATACTAACTGCATTGTACTTTCAATCCCAAGTTGAATACATGTTAGTTGTAGCATTTCGTATGCCATGTTTAGAATAGCCGAGCCTGCTATAGTTTGCATTTTTGCATGTGTTGCATTAGGCATTTCTGTATACTTAGGATCATGCATAATTTCTAATGTAGTTTCTGTTTTGGCTTGGAGTACTCGGTGAGTTTTTATGCTTTAGCATCCTTGCATGCGTGTGAGTGACTGCCATGAATAGCATGCTTACCATGAGGCTATTTGGTTATGTGATATAACTGCTTGAATGCCTGTGGGTGAAGGTTGGGTTAGTTGGATTGGGACAATTCATCAAATGTTTGTTTTAAGCCCACTAGATAGTGGCGAAACCATCTTTTCTAAGCCCACCTGAGGGCGGCAAAATCTGCATTTTAAGCCTACTTGCGAGTAACAAACCATCTTTCAAAAAAAACAAACATGAAATGTTTTGTTCCAATTCAGGCGACCCGGTCTATACTTGTATGCTGTGCGCATCACATAGTAACCTAGGCTAATAACCGGAATAAGAACACACAATGTTTTCAAAACTTGATATCATGGTTAGTAGAGGCCGATCTTTGATCGGGCGAGCGGGGGTGCTCACGAAGTGACCTTCCCCAATCGTACCCAAGTTCCCGAGCCGAGGCAACTTTGACGATGACGGACACGTGGCCTTAGGCAAACGAGTCAGGGTTTCCTAAATTTCCCAAAAATAAAATATTTAGGTGGCGACTCTGTATCTGGCAAAGCAGTCCATGTTTGGCACTTCTTTCAAAAATTTGTTTTTCTCAAAACGATTTGTCGGATTTGGACTCTTTGGTTCAGATTAAAAACCATGACAATTTGAGAGTCCTGAGCTGTAGTGACCCCAAATGAACAGAACGGGAGCTCGTTCCTCCCGGGGCGTTCGGGGACGTCTACACATGCATATTGCATCGTGTTGGGGATAGGAGTTAGCCCGAGCACGGGAAACGAGGGGCGTTTCGTACTCCGAGTGACGAAACGTGTCTCAATTCCTCGGTCGCTGTAACAAGCCCGCGGGGGGGGGGGGGACCTCGCTACAGTTCGGACTCTCGATTTTGTGTCATGGTTCTAAATCTGAACCAAAGAGTCCAAATCTGGCAAATCGTTTTGAGAAACAGATTTTTGAAAAAGTAGTGCCAAACATGGACTGCTTTGCCAGATACAGAGTCGCCACCTAAATATTTTAAAATGGGGGAATTTAGGAAACCCTGACTCGGTGCCGAAGGCCACATGTCCGTCATCACCGGAGTTGTCTCGGCTCGGGAGCTTGGGTACGATCGGGGAAGGTCAGCTATGAGCACCCCCTTTCGCCCGGTCCGAAGACCGGCCTCTACTAACCGTGATATCCGTTTTTGAAAACTTTATGTGTTCTTAAACCAATTGTTAGCCTAGAATTACTATGTTATGTGCGCAGCAAACAAGTATAGACCAAATCGCCCAAATTCGAACAAAACATTTCATGTTTGTTTTAAAAATGGTTTGCTACTCGCAAGTAGGCTAAAATACAGATTTTGACACCCTCAAGTGGGCTTTTAGAAAAGATGATTTTGCCACTATCTAGTGGGCTTAAAACTCACAGTTTTAATGCATTATTCCAATTTAGGTAATTCAACCTCCATCCACAGGCATTCAAGCAGTTATATCACATAAGCAGCTAGTCTCATGGTAAACATACTGTCATGGCAACACTCACACGCATGCGATATGCTAAAGCATAAAAGCTTACCTAGTACTCCGAGCCAAAACAGAAACTAGTCAGTAATCATATACATGATCCTAGTTCATGTTAAAAATGGCTAATGCAACACATGCAAAGATGCAATCTAAACAGGCTCGGCTATCCTAAAGATGGCATGTGAAATGCTGCGACTAACAAGTACTCAACTTGGAATTGAAATACAACTGCAGTTAGCATGATGTGCCGAGCCTGATGCATGTCAACAAATGCATGAATGCACGCATGCATAGCATAAGGTATGCTAAAATAAATGTGCCCTAATCTACCATCATAAGCAGGTAAATAAAAGGGAAGGAAGAAGTGGGGTTGGAAGACATACATCACACGCACGCACACTTATTACAAATATGCCCTCACTCGGAGGGACCAAAATAATAATACAGCCCGAATAATTATTACAAAACTTCTAGTCTAATCAAAAAAAAGGTGCCAAAGGAAGATGGCCGCAGCCCCCGCCTCGGGATGCGCGAATGATGTATGCTTGAACCATATCGCCCGGAAACTCGCTGCCATAGCACTACTGCCTCTGTTTTCACTGCCTTTTCTTCTCTGAAAACTTGTCAAAGTCCCAGAGAACCCTCTATGAGCATTGCAGAACATCATCGGCTGGGAGGGATGGCCACCGGCCGTGTACAATATCCATCGGCTGGAGATAAAGCTATCGGCACTGAATGAATGGCCGGTCGGCACTGAATGTTGCCGGTCGGCAGAAACTTCCTGCAGAAGACAGTTTTGACAGCAACAAAGGACAGGCAGTGTATGGCATGAAATTTCAAGCAAATGTGTGCACCAACACATCCCTTATCATGCTTTTGACTCAAAGGGGTATGTTCCTTGATTCTCGGACCACCAATTGCGCATTTCGATGCGTGATGGTCCAAGAAACCAAGTATGCGCTTTGATTTCAAATGTCATGCAAACCAAACAAACACATAAAGCCCAACCTCTATCACATGATCAAGAGGCAGGGCATGCATGCCAATGCAATGCAACCTAGGTATGCAAACAAGAATACAAGCATGCTATGCAACTACATGGCATGCACAATGCTAACGACAGAACAAGCACAACGCTTTGAAACATGGCATACACAATGCAAGATGGGCTTACACCAATACAAATGGACCTCAGCCACACTCACATGGGAGGCCATAAGATGAAAATGAAGTGCCTCGAAATGCGTGCACACGGGCACGCAAATCGAGGCAATGGCATATGCAATGCAATGGCATGGAAAATGATATGCAAACATGCCAATGGGATTTAAGCACTGAAATGTGGGGGAAAACAGCCCCGAAATGAGGCGAAAACACACTCGATGCATGGAATAGTCCCGAAACATGGACTTTTGGCACCCGAAATGGCTTACAGCTATACAAAGCATGCACAATATGGACATGGAGCATGAAGACAGAAGCAAGACAGCTCTGAGACAAGCATTTTTACAGTTTATGACATGGCCAAACAGCAAGCAAAGATAGGGCTAAAATGGCATACAAAAACGGCCCTAAACATGAGATTATGAAGCAACTCACAGCTGCTGACCCCGAATAGGTTAGGGCCCTTCAACAACATTGAAGAGGGGCCAAAAATAAGCATATTTACAGAACTGTAAAAAGGCCAAAAACAGAAGCATGATAGGCTGCCAAAGCATGCAAAAATGGGGACCAAAGAGAGGATATAAAGGCAAGTATAACATGGAGATCCCAAAAAGTGTTGAGCCCTTCTTCAATGTTGAAGAGGGGCTCAAAATAAGTCTATTTTCAGTTTACATCAGGCTCTAAGACAGATCACAAACAAGCCAAAAATTCTATGCAAGATTATGGCATTCAAGGAGGATATTGAAGCAAGTGCAAGCTACTGTCCTCAAACAGCAAGAGGTCCTCAATCAAACATGAAGAGGACCTCAAAATATGATGAGTTAGAGTTTGGGTCGGAGCCCAAAGATGCAAGCAACTATGGCTTAGATATGATGCAAGAATAGGCTAGAAAATGGAAGAAGAGGACTCACCTTTGTAGACCAATGAACCAGCACCTCTTGGACCAAGTTTAGGTGCTCCTAAGCTCTGGAGAACAGCCTCAAGCTGCTGGAATGGGCGTTGGATGCCTTGTGCTATGAGTTGATGAAGAAATGGCCCAAGAACAAGGGTGTTTGATGGTTGAATGAGAGAGATATGGAGAGAGATGGAGGTTTGTATGTATGTATATTAGATATATGTGGTATATCTCTGGTTTTTCTTGCCTCAAATCTCTAACCTAAACAAAGGAGGAGGAGAGGTGCTTATATAAGCAATGCTAAGCTTCTAAGACAAGCTTCAAAGGGGCCAAGGGGTTCAAGGGGGGTGCAAGGCTTCTAGAGGAAGCTAAAACAGCTGGCCAAGCTTCTAGAAGCTTGGCCAAAAGGTTCAAGCTTCTAGAAGGTTAAGGGGTTCAAAGGCTCTCAAGGTGCAAAACAAACACACATGCACGTGGGGGATCGATTCTGTGCATTCCAGCTGGCACAGCTGGAATCCACTCAATCTGCAGAATGCTCTGGAAGGTCGTCGGCTAGGAAAAATTGCCGGTCAGCAAAATAAAGTGCCGGTCGGCACAATAAATTACCGGCCGGATAAATATAGTGCCGGTGGATGGCCGGTAAGGTCAAAAAACTGCCGATTGGTGTCCAAATTGAAGCCCCGGAAGTTAGCTTTCCAATGGCGTAAACCTTGTATCAAAATTCCTTCTATGAAAAAAGTTATACCCTTTTCCGTGAAGCCGCGCAGATTCGATCCGACCGGGATGATGCCCGACTTCAACTGATCATATCTCCCCCACCCGGACTTGGCTCTAGGAGATTCTTGAGTGCAAAGTGAAGCCCCGGAAGTAAGCTTTCCGACAGTGGTGGCCCCATAGCTAAACTCCAAGTGTACAGATAGATAAGCCTGATTCAGCGAGGGCTGCTCGTCTCTCTCTTAGCAATTCTTGCCTATCTTCTTCTCCAACCTGGCTTCTCCTCTCCTTTCCTCTTTTCTTCAACTCCAAAACCCTAAACAAAGTGTTTTGAAAGATTTGCCTCTCTTCTAGCCGAAGAAACTGATTCTTTGCCCTGCACATCTCTCAACACTGAGCGAACCGTCAGTAGTGCCCAAGTCTTAAGGGCGGTCAAAAATGGGGTGTCTACAGTTGCCCTTCTTTGACAGAACTCGAAAGTCATAACAATGACGGGAGTGAATGTCAAAGCCCAGAGACGACCTATTTTTGACAAGGCCGAAGACTTGGACAAACAAACAAAATACCGATAAATAAATGGTTGCGCCCACAGGCTGCCTACGTATCCCTTTGCAAGGAATCAAACCAGCGTAGTTCAGGGGCAGGATGCAAATGATATGCAGGAAGACTTTGATAATTGGACTTATACGCCACGCGAAGCCAGTTTTGAAAGTTGGACTTATACGCTACGCGAAGCCAAGTTTGAAAGTTAGACTTATACGCTACGCGAAGCCAGTTATCACTCATGATCATGTAAAGAGAGCTGTAATGAAGCAATTATGTGAAATAAATGCAACATTTTAAGCGAATGCTAGGCAAGCAAGTAGACATGAACCAAACTACATCTCATGCAGAAAGGATGTAAGAGAATTATGCAATTCTCACGAACATGTGCGTTAGATACACAAAAGTGAACGAAGTGTGATAGATACACTAAGTGGACAAACATGCGTGATAGATACACAAAAGTGAAGAGAGTGTGATGGACATGCTTACACGAATAAAGTGTGATTGATACACTAAGCAAAGCAAAGTGTGATAGATACACAAAGCGAAACAAGTGTGATGGATACACTGAGCAAATATGTGATAGATACACTAAGCAACCGTGTGTGGTGGATGCACAAAGGGAGCGTGTGATGGATACACAAAGTGAACGTGTGATAGATACACAAAGTGAGCATAGTGTGATAGATACATAAAAGGTGAAGCAAGTGTGATGGATACACTATATGAAGCAAAATGTGAGCGTACAGTAGTTGAGCGTGTGATAGATACACTAAGCGAGTATGGTGAGCATAGTGTGATAGATACACAAAGGGTGAACACAAAGTGTGATAGATGCACTAAGTGAACAAGGTATGATAGATATACTAAAGGTGAACACAAAGTGTGATAGATGCACTAAGTGAACAAAGTATGATAGATATACTGAAAGCGAACACGAAGTGTGATAGATGCACTTAGTGAGCAAGTATGATAGATATACTGAAAGCAAACACGAAGTGTGATAGATGCACTTAGTGAGCAAGGTATGATTGATATACTGAAAATGAACACAAAGTGTGATAGATGCACTATGTGAACAAGTATGATAGATATACTGAAAATGAACACAAAGTGTGATAGATGCACTATGTGAACAGAGTGTGATTGATACACTAAAAGTGAACACAAAGTGTGATAGATGCACTATGTGAACAGAGTGTGATTGATACACTAAAAGTGAACACAAAGTGTGATAGATGCACAGTGTGAACAAAGTATGATTGATATACTGAAAATGAACACAAAGTGTGATAGATGCACTATGTGAACAGAGTGTGATTGATACACTAAAAGTGAACACAAAGTGTGATAGATGCACTATGTGAACAAGTATGATTGATATACTGAAAATGAACACAAAGTGTGATAGATGCACTATGTGAACAGAGTGTGATTGATACACTAAAAGTGAACACGAAGTGTGATAGATGCACTTAGTGAACAAGTATGATAGATATACTGAAAGCGAACACGAAGTGTGATAGATGCACTTAGTGAGCAGAGTGTGATTGATACACTAAAAGTGAACACAAAGTGTGATAGATGCACTTAGTGAACAAGTATGATTGATATACTAAATCAATGAAGTGTGATTGATACACTGAAAGTGTGATACAGAAAACGAGAATGTGTGTGATAGATACACAAAATGAAAGAAGTGTGATTGATACACTAAGTGAGAGTACAATAGACACAAAAGCGAATATGTGCGTGATAGATACACAAAATGAAAGAAATGTGATTGATACACTTAGTGAAGAGAGTGTGATTGATACACTAAATGAGAATGAAGTGTGATTGATACACTAAAGTGAGTGTGTGTGATTGATACACGAAAGTGAATGACCTTAAAACGGAACTTCTTTGAATGAACCGTGCATACAATATCGTGCATGACTGAGGTAGAAACTTGATAGGTATAATGCATTATAATGCAAGTGAAGTGGATGCATAACAATGTAAGTGGAAGAGTGCATAACCTTGAAGCAGGATTGATCTTGTGCTTGAGGTAGAGGTACACTCATATTTCGGAGCATTGACAAGGCCCTGAAGAGGTATGTCCGGAGTACAATCACGGAATTCTCTGAGGTTGACACAAACTCAGATACTTCGATTTTCGCTCTTTTGTTTTTGCTTTGCAGTCTGGAACCATCATAGCTTCAGATAGGTCCTGGTTTCACCGTTCACACTTATCGGGGGTGGACCCTGCAGTTTTATGGAAAAAAGAATCTTGTTTTGCACAAACGTGAAGGATGGCACAGCACTCTGAGCACAAAACGATTTATTTTTGAAATTGAGAGATGAGTTTTCGACCAGGTATTGAGCCTACGACTGAACACAGCGAGAAAGACTCAACAACAGAAAACAAAAGGTAAACAACCTAAACACGTCGAGACACGCTCGGAACGACTCAAAGCAAGAATCGAGACAAACAAAACAAAAGACACGACACACAGACGTGCACAGGGAGCCTGTTTCACCGGGTATTATTCCCACCCTTTCTTATTTGTGATTCTCACATCACTCGGCTCTCAAGCTCGGTTTTTCTCTCAAAACCCTTTTCTCGCTTTTTCTCTCAGCGCACATCTCTCTATTCTTTAATCTCTCATTTTTCATCCCTCCCCTGGGTGGTTGATGGATAAGCTGGAAATTGTGGGCTCTTGCCCCTGGTATTTCGCTAGACTCTTGTTCACAACAGTAAGTTTCTCCCATAGAGGGGTTGTGCTACAACTGGGTGTGTAGCAAATCTGCAGCTAACATCGGTTGATGATGCCCTGCTGGGGAGTTCGGACGTGATTAGATCTGTCCAAACAACGGAGTGGAATATCTTGATCCGTTCCCGTCCGTGCTTCGCACTTGGCTTGATACCTCGTTGCGTGGAGGATGAGAGAGCTTTCAGCCCTTTGTTGTTGACTTCAGTTGTGCCCTTTTCTGGTAGGTGCCCTTTCTGGCAGATGCATTGACAACGGGGGAAAGACAGGAAGCCTGACTCTACTGTGCCCCTAGTTTATCATTTTGACCATTTTTTGTTTTGGTTTTCTACTAAAACAATTTTGACCAATATGAGAGTTAGATTAACATACTTGTCTGATTTTTGATTTGAAAATCATGCAAGTCAGGCTATGAGCACTGAAAATTTTCCTTTTTTGGGTCCAAGAAATGGTCCAGTTTTTGGAAAAGATGGAACAATTTTCGAGAAAAGTAGTCAGCTTCAGTAAAAATTCTCAAAAACTATTTTTGCAAACGGCCAATGCTTAACAAGCACGGAACCCACTCTTGAGATGCACAACCTCGGATTTGGAGGAAAATTGCCCCCTTGCTCGAAGAGAGCTACATGGCAACGGAAAGTTGCCCCTTGTTTGCACGGCACCGCAGCGCATTGAATGGCAACGAAAAGTTGCTCCTTGTCTGAATGGCCCCGTAGTGTATTGTAATCAGTCCTCAGAGCGATGATTGCAACCGAACTCCCGGATACAGAAAAGACAAAGATGACTAGAACCATCACATGGACACAGTTGAATTTGAAGTATTTTACGGCTGGACTTCAGAATGAAGTTGCCTACGTATCCCAAACATGGGAATCAAGCCTTACGTAGTTCCGGGGTTAAGGTACACTTGGGTATTTAACCTCTCCTTTTTAGGCTCTAACTTTTGCCAAGGCGCCCGATGCGGGTTTTCGACCTTGCGAGCTTTGTCTTTCTTTTCTTTTTCAATTCTTTTCATTTCTTTTCATTTCATTTCCCCCTTTTTTTTTTTATCTTCTTTTTTGTTCTTCTCTTTATATTTTTTTCTTTTTTGTATTTTTCTCTTGCTCTAACTTTTGCCTGGGTCGCCCTTCCGGGTTTTCGGCCCAGCGAGCCTCTCAAAGGGTAAAAGTGTAACAAATCCATGCCAAATGGTTTTAGGGTTTTGAAGCCATCCGTATCCAGGAGAGTGGCTGTTGTATTGATTTACTGAAGGATCCATCTTCAGCTCTTCGAGCATATCTAACATTTTTGCCCCTAGTTTGAAGGGGGGGCTTCTGATCTAGCTTTACAAGCTTCCTTTGATCTGATCTTCTTGATCTGACTTTGGTGCCTCTTGTTCGAGGGCTGCTTCAAAATGGCCACATAGGCCTCACATTGTGGTTGACCGTTGAACGTTCTGAACTCAGGTTCAAGGTTTGAAAGTGAGGGGTCGAATCTCGAGGCTGAGAGCGATCCTAAGCTGCACAATCTCAAGAGTGATCCCACACAAGTCTTCGCAGGACTGCGCAAAATATTTTTTGAAATTTTTTAAGAAAGCGACAAATCGCTCGCGCCGAAGACAGTGTAGAACCAATCTGGATCAAGCCAGGGTCCTTCTCAGTACTCACATTAACAAGCATGATCTCAATCATTAAGGGCTTAGCATGCCTCTCTTTCTCTCAAATGATCAAAATTTTGCAAATCCCGAGGAATTCCTTCCTCTTCGTTTTCACCGCAGTGTTCAAAAAAAGTTTTGAAAAAAAATTAGGACGATACAATGATTTCAAGGCACAGAAAAGGCAGGCGAAGAGCATTGTCATTCCATTCAACACTTCTGGCACAACTGGCACACAGCGGAAGCAAACACAAGAGTGTGAAAATCACTGCTGTTCATTCAAATCTGTTGGCACAACTGGCTCCCTGGCAGAAACAGACTCTAAAGGACAAACACAAAGCAAAATAGGGATATCCGAAGTAACACCCCCGGAATCACCCGACTTCTGTACAATAGGACTGACTCGATACAACAAGACAGACCCGACTGACTCAGTATGAGAAGACTGACTCAATACAAATTGAGAAAACTGACCCAATACCCAAGTCAGAAAACACAAAAACTAGCATTCGTAAAATGCTCAAAACAGTGCGTGCCAAACACCACATCTGGAGTAAACTGAGTGCCGCCCACAGGTGGTTCATCCCCTGATCACATATTCGTACTATCCCCCGAGTTCACTGATCCAGTGGTGATAGACTTTACTGAGCTGGTGCGGCAATGACCTTGTTGTCAATCAGATCTTGTATTTCGTGGCGAAGACGGAAACACCTATCAGTGACATGGCCAACTTGCTGATGAAAGGCACAGTACTTGGCCGGATCATGGGAGGAAGGAAGTCTATTTGGCAGTGATCGCGGCTCCAGGGGTTTCAGATCCCCCTCTTTAATCAGGACCCTCAAGGCCGCTGATAGAGACATGTACAGTGGTGCGAACACCCTCTGGCTTCGAGGTGGGTGTTTTGAGGTTTGTGGAGTTTTGCTGGATGCACCAGCAAAGGAATTGGCAGGCGTTGACTGGGTTTACTGATCGTTTCCGAGCACGGGATTAGGGCTGAAGGGAACATTCCTGGTACAAAGGCCCTTCTCCCGGCTTGCCCCTTGATTCAGAGTGCTCTCATTCTGAGTGTCGAAAGTGTCATCCACAGTTTTTGTGACAACCGCAAGGACTTGCTCTTTGTTCAGTCCCTCAGCTTTCAAAGCCTCAATGTCCCACTGAAGGTGTTCATGGGGACCAATGCCTGCTCCTGCCTTGTTCTTACCAGTCGCTTCCACTTTGTCAAAAGATTGGCCTTCTTCCAATGCAACCCGTCCCAAAGTTGGGGAGCCTTTAGACATGAACTCCTTGGTACGTGATGTGGTTGATGATGGAGCCAAAACCCCAAAGGCCAGATCTGCCACAGTTCTCTGAAGATCTTCGATCATCCTCATTAGTTCAAATGTAGTAGGCTCGCGAGCCTGGTATAGCTGGGAGGCCCAGACCGGGTGTGCAACAGGCAACCTGGGCGAATGTGGTGCACCACCATCGATCTCGCCCTGCAAACTGATTCCTTGACCTAATGTGGCTGTCATAACCACAGTCTCTTCTGAATTTTGCGCCATCATAAGTCCTGCCTCAGCAAAGGGGAGACACTGGCTATTCTGTATCAACTTTGCGACTCTCTGAACCTTCAAAGGAAAAACAGACAGCATTTCAGCCCAAACTGATCAAACACGGGCGTAGCCAACCAACTGTACTTTATTACTGATCACTGTTCCTCAGAATCACTGTCCCCAAAACTGAATCCGGATACCCGCAGATATAACTGATTCTCAAAACGCTGATGCTGATGTCCACAGGCCTGATACCCAGACTTGCAAACTGGTATATGCGTTCCTATAGAGATACACTCTAAAAGCACATAGCAAGTAAGAGAGAGCCAAAACACCCCTATGTTGGGGTAGGGTTTCCCTGTCCTATTTTGTCAGGAACTAGGGTTTCACTATGCACACAGCGGTTCTTCAAACAACCTAACGTCGGGTGAGCAACCTGTCCTAGTTTGGAATGGTCACTATGGATTCCGAATATGCACTAGGTCGAATTGTCAAAAGGGTACCCCGGTAAACCGGGGTTTGTGTTCCCATGCTGTCAGAGCCCATAGCCGGTCAGCCTTATGGACATGCCTTGACAAGACAAGCCTCCGGCAAACCGTTCAGAAATGGCAGATAGCAAACACTGTGTTCCTAAGCGCACCAATGCACATGCAATGCAAAGAAACACATAAATGAAATCAAAACGGGATATCACGAGTTCGAGTCAAGCTCTCTAAAAATCCCCAGCAGAGTCGCCAGAAACTGTAACAAGCCCGTGGGGGGGGGGACCTCGCTACAGTTCGGACTCTCGATTTTGTGTCACGGTTCTAAATCTGAACCAAAGAGTCCAAATCTGGCAAATCGTTTTGAGAAACAGATTTTTGAAAAAGTAGTGCCAAACATGGACTGCTTTGCCAGATACAGAGTCGCCACCTAAATATTTTAAAATGGGGGAATTTAGGAAACCCTGACTCGGTGCCGAAGGCCACATGTCCGTCATCACCGGAGTTGTCTCGGCTCGGGAGCTTGGGTACGATCGGGGAAGGTCAGCTATGAGCACCCCCTTTCGCCCGATCCGAAGACCGGCCTCTACTAACCGTGATATCCGTTTTTGAAAACTTTATGTGTTCTTAAACCAATTGTTAGCCTAGAATTACTATGTTATGTGCGCAGCAAACAAGTATAGACCAAATCGCCCAAATTGGAACAAAACATTTCATGTTTGTTTTAAAAATGGTTTGCTACTCGCAAGTAGGCCAAAATGCAGATTTTGCCACCCTCAAGTGGGCTTTTAGAAAAGATGATTTTGCCACTATCTAGTGGGCTTAAAACTCACAGTTTTAATGCATTATTCCAATTTAGGTAATTCAACCTCCATCCACAGGCATTCAAGCAGTTATATCACATAAGCAGCTAGTCTCATGGTAATCATACTGTCATGGCAACACTCACACGCATGCGATATGCTAAAGCATAAAAGCTTACCTAGTACTCCGAGCCAAAACAGAAACTAGTCAGTAATCATATACATGATCCTAGTTCATGTTAAAAATGGCTAATGCAACACATGCAAAGATGCAATCTAAACAGGCTCGGCTATCCTAAAGATGGCATGTGAAATGCTGCGACTAACAAGTACTCAACTTGGAATTGAAATACAACTGCAGTTAGCATGATGTGCCGAGCCTGATGCATGTCAACAAATGCATGAATGCACGCATGCATAGCATAAGGTATGCTAAAATAAATGTGCCCTAATCTACCATCATAAGCAGGTAAATAAAAGGGAAGGAAGAAGTGGGGTTGGAAGACATACATCACACGCACGCACACTTATTACAAATATGCCCTCACTCGGAGGGACCAAAATAATAATACAGCCCGAATAATTATTACAAAACTTCTAGTCTAATCAAAAAAAAGGTGCCAAAGGAAGATGGCCGCAGCCCCCGCCTCGGGATGCGCGAATGATGTATGCTTGAACCATATCGCCCGGAAACTCGCTGCCATAGCACTACTGCCTCTGTTTTCACTGCCTTTTCTTCTCTGAAAACTTGTCAAAGTCCCAGAGAACCCTCTATGAGCATTGTAGAACATCATCGGCTGGGAGGGATGGCCACCGGCCGTGTACAATATCCATCGGCTGGAGATAAAGCTATCGGCACTGAATGAATGGCCGGTCGGCACTGAATGTTACCGGTCGGCAGAAACTTCCTGCAGAAGACAGTTTTGACAGCAACAAAGGACAGGCAGTGTATGGCATGAAATTTCAAGCAAATGTGTGCACCAACACATCCCTTATCATGCTTTTGACTCAAAGGGGTATGTTCCTTGATTCTCGGACCACCAATTGCGCATTTCGATGCGTGATGGTCCAAGAAACCAAGTATGCGCTTTGATTTCAAATGTCATGCAAACCAAACAAACACATAAAGCCCAACCTCTATCACATGATCAAGAGGCAGGGCATGCATGCCAATGCAATGCAACCTAGGTATGCAAACAAGAATACAAGCATGCTATGCAACTACATGGCATGCACAATGCTAACGACATAACAAGCACAACGCTTTGAAACATGGCATACACAATGCAAGATGGGCTTACACCAATACAAATGGACCTCAGCCACACTCACATGGGAGGCCATAAGATGAAAATGAAGTGCCTCGAAATGCGTGCACATGGGCACGCAAACCGAGGCAATGGCATATGCAATGCAATGGCATGGAAAATGATATGCAAACATGCCAATGGGATTTAAGCACTGAAATGTGGGGGAAAACAGCCCCGAAATGAGGCGAAAACACACTCGATGCATGGAATAGTCCCGAAACATGGACTTTTGGCACCCGAAATGGCTTACAGCTATACAAAGCATGCACAATATGGACATGGAGCATGAAGACAGAAGCAAGACAGCTCTGAGACAAGCATTTTTACAGTTTATGACATGGCCAAACAGCAAGCAAAGATAGGGCTAAAATGGCATACAAAAACGGCCCTAAACATGAGATTATGAAGCAACTCACAGCTGCTGACCCCGAATAGGTTAGGGCCCTTCAACAACATTGAAGAGGGGCCAAAAATAAGCATATTTACAGAACTGTAAAAAGGCCAAAAACAGAAGCATGATAGGCTGCCAAAGCATGCAAAAATGGGGACCAAAGAGAGGATATAAAGGCAAGTATAACATGGAGGTCCCAAAAAGTGTTGAGCCCTTCTTCAATGTTGAAGAGGGGATCAAAATAAGTCTATTTTCAGTTTACATCAGGCTCTAAGACAGATCACAAACAAGCCAAAAATTCTATGCAAGATTATGGCATTCAAGGAGGATATTGAAGCAAGTGCAAGCTACTGTCCTCAAACAGCAAGAGGTCCTCAATCAAACATGAAGAGGACCTCAAAATATGATGAGTTAGAGTTTGGGTCGGAGCCCAAAGATGCAAGCAACTATGGCTTAGATATGATGCAAGAATAGGCTAGAAAAGGGAAGAAGAGGACTCACCTTTGTAGACCAATGAACCAGCACCTCTTGGACCAAGTTTAGGTGCTCCTAAGCTCTGGAGAACAGCCTCAAGCTGCTGGAATGGGCGTTGGATGCCTTGTGCTATGAGTTGATGAAGAAATGGCCCAAGAACAAGGGTGTTTGATGGTTGAATGAGAGAGATATGGAGAGAGATGGAGGTTTGTATGTATGTATATTAGATATATGTGGTATATCTCTGGTTTTTCTTGCCTCAAATCTCTAACCTAAACAAAGGAGGAGGAGAGGTGCTTATATAAGCAATGCTAAGCTTCTAAGACAAGCTTCAAAGGGGCCAAGGGGTTCAAGGGGGGTGCAAGGCTTCTAGAGGAAGCTAAAACAGCTGGCCAAGCTTCTCCAAGAAGCTTGGCCAAAAGGTTCAAGCTTCTAGAAGGTTAAGGGGTTCAAAGGCTCTCAAGGTGCAAAACAAACACGCATGCACGTGGGGGATCGATTCTGTGCATTCCAGCTGGCACAGCTGGAATCCACTCAATCTGCAGAATGCTCTGGAAGGTCGTCGGCTAGCAAAAATTGCCGGTCAGCAAAATAAAGTGCCGGTCGGCACAATAAATTGCTGGCCGGATAAATATAGTGCCGGTGGATGGCCGGTAAGGTCAAAAAACTTCCGATTGGTGTCCAAATTGAAGCCCCGGAAGTTAGCTTTCCAATGGCGCAAACCTTGCATCAAAATTCCTCCTGTGCAAAAAGTTATGCCCTTTTCCGTGAAGCCGCGCAGATTCGATTCAACCGGGATGATGCCCGACTTCAACTGATCATATGTCCCCCACCCGGACTTGGCTCTAGGAGATTCTTGAGTGCAAAGTGAAGCCCCGGAAGTAAGATTTCCGACAGTGGTGGCCCCATAGCTAAACTCCAAGTGTACAGATAGATAAGCCTGATTCAGCGAGGGCTGCTCGTCTCTCTCTTAGCAATTCTTGCCTATCTTCTTCTCCAACCTGGCTTCTCCTCTCCTTTCCTCTTTTCTTCAACTCCAAAACCCTAAACAAAGTGTTTTGAAAGATTTGCCTCTCTTCTAGCCGAAGAAACTGATTCTTTGCCCTGCACATCTCTCAACACTGAGCAAACCGTCAGTAGTGCCCAAGTCTTAAGGCCGGTCAAAAATGGGGTGTCTACAGTCGCCGACACTCTGGATTATCCATGATGGGGTCTAGGCCTTGTTGTGTCCATATGTGCATTCATTTCATATTGAGTCGTGCAATTCGACTCCTCGGCCATCATGCATCGAGATGCGTGATTGGTGGCACGAGGATCGAGGACTACACTCTCTGAAGGGTAGTCATGCATACATATGTGAAAATACTTTGCCATGCCCCTTTCTTGCTCTCTGTTACAGCAAATCAAGAATCAGCAGCCTTCCGAAGATTGGCACGCATCCGGAGAATAATTGCAAACAGAGGCTAATTGGGGCATCGCAGTGGATTTCCGCACAAGGCAACTCAAGCATGTATCATCCATCATCAGGAGCAGAGTTAAGGCAGTCCCTGGCTTGCATGCCAATTTATTGCTTTCCTAATTTAATTTGTCAATTAATTAGGGTTTTGTACATATTTGGACTGTAATATTCATTCCAGACTGTATATTATTTATTCGGACCCTCTGCGCGAGGGCAATGTTGTAATAAGTGTGCATGTGTGTGATGTATGTCTTCCAACCCCACGTCTTTCTCCCTTTTATTTACCCGCTTATGATGGTTAGATTAGGGCATTTTTCAATTAGCATACAATATGATAGCATGTTTGCATTCATTCATCTGTTTTGCATGCACCGGGCTTGGCGCATCATACTAACTGCATTGTATTTTCAATTCCAAGTTGAATACATGTTAGCTGTAGCATTTCATATGCCATGTTTAGAATAGCCGAGCCTACTATAGTTGCATTTTTGCATGTGTTGCATTAGGCATTTCCGTATAATTAGGATCATGCATGGATTTCTAATTAGCTTCTGTTTTGGCTTGGAGTACTCGGTAAGTTTTATGCTTTAGCATCCTTGCATGCGTGTGAGTGACTGCCATGAATAGCATGCTTACCATGAGGCTATATGCTTATGTGATATAACTGTCTGAATGCCTGTGGGTGAAGGTTGGGTTATTTGAATTGGAACAATTCATCAAATGTGTGTTTTAAAGCCTACTAGATAGTGGCAAAATCATGTTTTCTAAAGCCCACCCGAGGGTGGCAAATCCACGTCTTAGCCTACTTGCGAGTAGCACCATCAAACCATTTTCAAAATAAACAAATATAAAATGTTTTATTCCAATTCAGACGATCCAGTCTATACTTGTATGCTGTGCGCATCACATAGTAAATCTAGGCTAATAACCGGAATAAGAACGCATAAAGTTTTCAAAACTAGATATCATGGTTAGTAGAGGCCGATCTTTAATCGAGCGAGCGGGGGTGCTCACGAAGTGACCTTCCCAAATCGTACCCAAGTTCCCGAGCCGAGGCAACTTTGGTAATGACGGACACGTGGCCTTAGGCAAACGAGTCAGGGTTTCCTAAATTTTCCCAAAATAAAATATTTAGGTGGCAACTCTGTATCTGGCAAAGCAGTCCATGTTTGGCACTCCTTTCAAAAATCTATTTTCTCAAAACGATTTGCCGGATTTGGACTCTTTGGTTCAGACTTAGAACCGTGACAATTTGAGAGTCCGAACTGTAGTGAGCCCAATATCGAATGCAACGGGGGACCTCGTCCTTCCAGGGCGTTCGAGGACGTTTATAGTTTCTGGCGACTCTGCTGGGGAGTTAGAGAACTTGACTCGAACTTATGATATCTGGTTTTGACTACACTTATGTGTTTCTTTGCATTGCATTTGCATTGGTGCGCCTAGGACACCGTTTTTGCCATTTGCTATTCCTGAACGGTTTGCCGGAGGCTTGTCTTGTCAAGACATGACCATAAGGCTGACCGGTTGTGGGCTCTGCCAGTATGGGAACACAAACCCCGGTTTTACCGGGGCACCCTTTTGACCATTCGACCTAGTGCATATTCGGAATCCATAGTGACCATTCCAAGCTAGGACAGGTTGCTTACCCGATTTAGATTGTTTGAAACCGCTGCATGCATAGTGAAACCCTAGCTCCTGACAAAATAGGACAGGGAAACCCTACCCCAACATAGGGGTGTTTTGGCTCTCACTTATCTGTTATGTGCTGTAAGAGTGCGTCTCTACAAGGGAAATGCATGTATCACTTTATGAGTTTGGGCACCAGGCCTGCGGGCATCAGTCAGTGTTTGAGAATCAATTATTTGCGAGTATCAGAGATTCAGTTTTCGAGGACAGCGATTCAGGGATAATGATCAGTGTTTGAGGACAGTGTGTATTCAGCTTATCAGCAGTGTATTGTTATGCCCAACCGTGTGTTGTGTATTTATTTTTAGCTGTTATGCTGTTCGTTTATCTGATTGTTTATTTCCTTATTGCTTTATTTATCTTTCTGCTAGGACAGGGGTTTTAGCACAATTGCTTCCGACACAGTAGATATTCCCCAAGCACTTTGGATAAGAGGTCGTCGGCTCAATCGATCTGAGGATCTGATTGACGGACAGCCAGTGTTCCATTCTCTACCCCCCGTTGTCAGGAGAAGGCCGAGAAGGCGTAGTGCGTCTGAACAAAGGCTACCAGAGCAGTGGTCTACCCTAGTAGTGAATAGCCAGGTTGAGGTGTCAGTTTCTGCCATAGAGATACACATACCAGTCAGTCAGCAAGATCAGCAGAATACTGCCAGGATGGAAGAAATGATGCGCCAGCTCCAAGAGAGCATGAAACAAATGTAGGAGGACGCTGCCCGCCAAGCAGAGTTCTCTAAACAGCAGGCCACAGTCATGGCTCAGCAGGCCGAGCTAATCACTAGATTGCAACAGCAAAATGCAGCATCTACCTCACATTAAGTTCCTCCTCCACCAGGGGTCCCGTTACCCGAGCAGGCACCTACTGTCCAGAATGCCCTGCCAAATACCCAGAACACCTTACCCAATGTCCAGAACATCTAAGAGGACACAGACCTTCCAACAGGGCCAGCTCCGCCCCCGCTTTCGCCTCAACTGTCCAAGACCCATACACCCAACCACTCGGACTCTCCCTTCGAGTTCGAAATAGACCATACAGCTCTGAAACTGAGCAAGCTCGAGAAGCTTTTCAAGAAATCACAAGGAGTAAAGGCTATTTCAGATATCGAGGACGGATATACCGATGTGGCCGTAACGTTGCCAGATAGATTCAAGATGCCGCAGATTGATCGTTTCGACGGATCCGGGGATCCCATGGTCCACCTCCGGTTATTCTCAGATATACTGCGGCCAATGGGCCTAACCTGACCACAAAAGCTTTCGCTGTTCGGCCGAACCCTGTCGGGTGTGGCCGCTATCTGGTACACGAAATTGGAAGATGAGGTAAAAAGAAGTTGGGATGAAATGGCCGAGGCCTTTGTCGCACAATACTCGTACAATACCCAGATCGAGATTACAACTCGTGATCTCGAAACAACGAGGCAGGAGCCCAAAGAGACTTTCTCAGATTTCGTAACTCGGTGGAAGGCGAAGGCATCGATGATGACTTTGAGGCCCACTGATAAGGACCAAATCAGGATGATTTTGCACAACCTCCAACCAAAATTGATGCAAAAGATGATTGTACTCCCCTTTCCCACCTTTTCGGATCTACATGAGATGGGGGTACAAATCGAGGATGCGATGAAGCAAGGTCTGATTGACTAGGACAGGGAGCAACCTCGGAGAACATTTAACCGCAACAATAACGCAGGCCCGAGTGGCGCTGTAACCGCAAGAGCTTCGGAGGTCAGCATGGTCGCCACCATTCCCCCTCCCCTTCCAAGGCCCATGGCAGCCACACCCTTCTCCAGTGCATCCGGAAGTAATACCCAAACCACTAAATACCAGCCCAGAGGCCAAAGAACCTTCACCCCACTGTACATGCCTTTGTCTAAGGCTCTGGGGGTCTTAATCAGAAAGGGGCATCTAAAACCCCTGGAGCCGAGGCCATTACCAAATCCACTTCCACCCTCTCACAACCCAGCCAAGTACTGTGCATATCACCAGCAGCACGGTCATGATACTGACCAATGTTTCAGGCTGCGTCACGAGATTCAAGACCTCGTTGACAAAAATGTGATTCTACCTCCAAAGAAACCTAACATCATAACCAATCCACTCCCTACACACAACCAAGCTCCACCTCCCAAAAGAGTCAATCTTATCCAGACTGGGGTCGTGTCTTACAATCCTAGCATCTATATTACTCCTACCCATCTACCTAGGCCGGAGGTGCTCCTTCCCGACTGCACTAACTTCTTGTGCATATTGGACATCTCTACAACCCAACCTGAGCCAGTGGTGGCGACTGTGGAAGACAGCGCAACAAAGGTTGCAGAGGAGGATGGAATGGTTGAGATAGGGTTTGAGCAGTCTGGAAACTTTGCTGGGGAAACCTACGACCCAAGTGAGTACATCCTGTCAGTGGGCCAATCTGAGCTAAGTGTAGGGCTGCTAGAAAAAGCAGAACTATGTGTGATTCAGGGGGACAGATTTGAACAAGGAACGGACAATCTGACGGCTGTAGAAGAGGGCCTTGTCAACCTCCAGTTCTTCAGTGACCAAGAATCAAGGGATGCGACAGTCAATTGGTTTGAATATGAGGAGTCGGCAGAAGTTACCGGATGGTTAGATGATCAACCAGACATTGTAGAATTTCAACCAGAACAAGGCCAAGCAGGGGCGAGAGTACCAGTGATGGCCGGAAGGGCCGAAAGTCAGAGTGCATTGCCGGAGAGCGCCGGTACAAAGAATTTTGCTCAGGACAGAAGCATTGTGAATGCAGGGAAAGTTGAACAACAAACTGCACTGACGTAGGTAGAACAACAGGGTTCTGAGAGAACCGGGAAAGCCAAAATCCATGAGGGGATCGGAAGTGTTGTGGGCACAAGAACAGAGGATGCTGTGAGCATGCAGGCTGAAAGTACTGTGAGTATAAACATGCCCGAGCCAGACAGGTGCCTTTTGAATGCCAACGGAATGTGGTGGGAAGACAATGACTTATGTCTTGCCCACACAGACGAAGACTGGGGAAGCAATCAACCAGACGACACCTAGTACCTCGATGAGGTTGATCACATGACAAGAAGCGGGCGGTACTTCAAGCCCCCGCACCTAGACCAACCCGAGGCATCTGGGAAGGACAAAGAAGCCGAGAGATAGAAAGAGAAGCAGATCGAAGAGGAAGCTGTACTGAAACTGCTGAAGAAGATACAAGCAGACATCTCCATCTGGGGACTGCTTATGGCGTCGCAAGTACACAGACAGGCTGTCTTATCTGCCATGGACAAGGCCAAACTCTCTATAGATACTACACCAGAACAGCTGGATGGGCTGGTTTTTTCGGGAGGAGGTTCCCCGGCATTAACCTTTTCAGACAAAGAACTACCACCTGAGGGCACAAATCACAACAAACCCCTCTACGTTTTCGTGGAATGTAGAGACAAGTGGATACCGGTGGTACTTGTTGATACAGGGTCCACCATTAATGTCTGTCCAGCCAGAACAGCATATGCAATCGGGTTGAAGCCTGCGGACTTCGTGCCGACTGCTTAGGTGATCAGAGCATATGATAATACTAGCAGGGAAGTGATGGGGACTGTCAAAATTCAGACCCAGGTTGGTCCCGGACAACACAACATTGAATTCCATGTCTTGGACGTTCCCGCAACCTTCAATCT
The DNA here is from genome assembly GCF_055761805.1 of Camellia sinensis. Taxonomy (NCBI): domain Eukaryota; kingdom Viridiplantae; phylum Streptophyta; class Magnoliopsida; order Ericales; family Theaceae; genus Camellia; species Camellia sinensis. The sequence goes on from NC_138967.1 coordinate 31,854,483, forward strand.
ACTCTTGGGACGACCGTGGTTGCACCAAGTAAAGGCAGTCTCTTCCACTTTACATCAGATGTTGAAGTACCCTCACGGGAAGGGGGTGGCTATTGTCTTCGGGAATTCATCAATCCATCCGCCGCCGGAAGTGTCCACACCAGTCTTGGAAATCGAGCATGGCACTGAGGATGTGTTCTTATCAGGGTTCACTTTGGCTGAGGCTCGAGTGGTGCAGAATATTATGGCTGTGAATGAGGGGGTGTACGTTAGTGCTCAATCCGTCTGCCTCATGAACAAGTTACAACACATCCCCGAGATGGGATTAGGAAGGAGCGGCCGGAAAGGCGTCGCAGCATTGGCTGAAGTGCCACACAACCCTCATACCTTTAGCTTGGGTTATATGCCCACCAAAGAGGACTAGGTAAGGAAGGGTAAGGAAATGGCCAGAAGAGCCAGAGCAAAGCAGGCTGGGAAGCCTTTCGAATTAATGCATAGGCCCATTCGGGGTACCCTGAACGGACGCTTCGTCAGGGAGGGGGAGGACTTTCCATTTTGCGACTTCCCAGAGCCGTGGCTAAACGCGGAGAAGAAGCGCATGCCAGGTTTCGAGATCCTCTTCGACCTACAACTACCCGGGGATGATATTGCCGAAGAGCAGACAGACCCATCAGCTGAGATTGGGCAGTGTAAGGTAGTGGATTCCGAAGGCGCTGAAATTGAAATGGGGGTAGCGCTGGCAAGTCTACTCTCAGATCCTCCGATCGACCATAAGTGCTTGGGAGATAACTTCTCAGTTTCCGTAATTGGGGATGAAACGGCTGCGGGCCTACCATCAACTATTTTGGATGCATCCATCGCACTCTCTCTCACTTGGCAGTACGAGGAGGGGTTTTTGTCCAGCAACGCCGGGTCAGGTAGTGAGTCGGAATCTAATTCCACCGAATCTTGTGAGTCGGAATCAGGTTCCAGCTCGACTGAGTCTGAGTCTGAGTCTGGTAATCCTAGGGATGATAACCCGGATGCCACAGTTATGTCCAGGTCGTCTTTTTCTTTCTTATTTGAGTCTGTTGTAACCGAGAATTCAGACGATTTGGATGTGCTTAATGAGAATCAAGTAACTGTGGTTTCTGAGTACTTTTCTGTGCCCTTAATTTATTGCATAAACTCAGACTTTCAAAATTTTGATGAAAACGACGAGGAAGAAATTCCTCCGGTTTTGCAATGTTTAATTGAGCAGGAGCAGGAGAGATTTGTCAAACCCTTAACGGATGAAATCATTACCGTGAATATTGGTACTGAGGAGGACCCGCGGCTGGTCCAGATCGGGTCCACGTTGTCTTTGGAGGAATGCGAGCGCTTAGTCGCCTTATTAAAAGATTTCAAAGATGTTTTCGCGTGGTCCTACGAAGACATGCCTGGGATCGATCCTGAGATTGTACAGCACCGGATCCTCCTTGATCCCGAGACCCAACTTGTCAAACAGAAACTCAAAAGGATCCGCCCGGACTGGGCTCTCAAGATTAAAGAATAGGTCACCAAGCAAATCGATGCAGGCTTCCTGCTGGTGTCCGAATACCCGACTTGGTTGGCCAACATCATTCCAATGCCGAAGAAGGATGACAGTATCCGGGTATGCGTGGATTTCAGGGATTTAAACAGAGCTAGTCCGAAGGACGACTTTCCCTTGCCGCATATTGATGAGTTGGTGGATTGCACAGCAGGGCATGCTTCGCTCTTATTCATGGATGGCTTCTCAGGGTACAATCAGATAGTAATGGCACCTGAAGATCGGGAAAAGACTGCATTCACCACCCCGTGGGGGACATACTGCTACAAAGTAATGCCGTTTGGGTTGAAGAATGCCGGAGCTACTTATCAACGGGCCGCGACCACAATATTGCATGACATGATCCACAAAGAGGTTGAGGTGTACGTGGACAACATGATTGTCAAGTCCAAAGAAAGAGAGGGCCACTACACCGCCTTACAGAAGTTCTTCCAAAGAATTAGGGAATTCCGGTTGCGGCTGAATCCTCAGAAATGTACATTCAGTGTTACAACGGAAAAAATGCTGGGGTTTCTGATTACACAAAGAGGTATCGAAGTCGACCCGTCCAAAATCAAGGTCATCCTAGAAATGCCCCCACCAAGGACTGAAAAGAAGGTGCGAGGCTTTCTGGGTAAAGTGCAATTCGTAAGACGGTTTATCTCGAAATTAACCCTGACCTGTGAACCACTTTTTGGCCTCCTAAAGAAAGGAAAGAAATTCCAATGGGACGGCCGATGCCAAGCTGCTTTTGAACAGATCAAGAAATATTTACAGAACCCGCCCATGTTGTCGCCACCGAAGCCGGGGAAACCGTTGATATTGTACCTTTCAGTGACTGAGACTACAATGGGCTGCATGCTCACACAAGAATCAGAGGATAAGGTGGAGAGGGCCATCTACTATCTGAGTAAGAAGATGTTGGATTACGAGACTCGCTACACTTCGCTGGAGAAGGCTTGCTTAGCCTTGGTATGGGCTACCAGGAAGCTGCGGCACTACTTGTTAGCTCACTTCGTAATGTTGGTTTCACGACTGGATCCCATCAAATACGTTTTCGAGAAACCGGCACTTACGGGTAGGCTAGCTCAACGGTTGCTGTTGCTCTCCGAATTCGATTTGAAATATGTAACACGCAAGTCAGTCAAGGGGAGAGTAGTGGCAGAGTTCTTAGCTGACCATCCAGTGGAAAGGGGCGAAGTAGTCGAGTACTCATTCCCAGATGAGGCCATCTTGTATATCGATGACGAAACTTGGACGATGTACTTTGACGGAGCGTCAAATCAATATGGATATGAGATAGGAGTGTTGCTGATAGCACCTGACAAGTCCTGTATCTCTCTAGCCTTCAAACTCCGGTTCAAAGTCTCGAACAACGAAGCAGAATATGAAGCATGCATTGTTGGTCTAGAAGCAGCCCTGGAACTAGGGGCAAGACGGTTGGACGTCATCGGGGACTCGAACCTTGTTGTGTCTCAAGCAAAAAGAGACTGGAAAGTCAAAGAAGAGAAGATGATGATGTATCACCAAACCTTGGACTTGCTAATTCCTCGGTTTGAGAGGCTAAGCTTTACTCATCTACTAAGAGAGAACAACAGGTTCGCAGATTCTTTAGCAACTCTATCTTCCATGATAGACATCTCGTTCGGAGTCCGGATGCGTCCAGTCATCATTGACCAGAAATTTGCACGTGCCTACGAGTCGATTGCTGCTATAGATGAGGTTCAGGACGAAAACCCCTGGTATTACGACATTTGGAATTTCTTGGAGAAGGAAACATACCCGCCAGGGGTGAACGCCAAGGACAAAAGGGAAATCAGAAGAATGGCCATTTAGTTCATCATCTGTGGGGGCAAGCTGTATAAGAAAGGTCATCTGGGAATGCATAAGCTATGTGTTGATGCCGAAGAGTCGAAACATCTAATGGAAGCCATCCATGGAGGGGAATGCAGTGCACACATGAACGGAGAAATGTTAGCACGGAAGATCCTCAGACAGGGTTACTATTGGTCCACCATGGAGGAGGATTGTGTTAGTTTTGTTCGGCGATGCCACAAATGTCAGATCCATACAAATCGCATGAATATCCCGCCGTCGAAACTGTACAACATGACTTCGCCATGGCCGTTTTCAATTTGGGGAATTGACGTGATCGGGGCTGTCACTCCGAAGGGGTCGAATGGGCATGAGTTCATCCTGGTCGCGATAGATTATTTCACAAAGTGGGTTGAGGCCCAGTCTTATGCGGTGTTGAAGGCGTCGCACGTTGCGAAGTTTATCAGAAATAACATCATCTGTCGCTATGGGGTCCCGAACGAGGTCATTTCAGATAATGGTTCCCACTTCAAGAAGGAAGTGATTAGCTTGTTGGAAAAATACAACGTGGCTTTTCATAAGTCATCCGCATACCGACCGCAAACCAACGGAGCGGTCGAGGCTGCCAACAAGAATATCAAACACATAATGCAGAAGATGGTGGAAACCTACCGGTATTGGCCAGATAAGCTCCCCATTGCTCTGTGGGGCTATCGAACGTCAATCAGAACTTCTACTAGAGCGACTCCGTATTCATTGGTTTATGGGATGGAAGCCGTTCTACCTATCGAGATTGAGGTTCCGTCATTGCGAGTATTGGCTGAGTGTCAAATAGCCGAAGCAGATTGGCAGCAGAGCAGGTTTGAGGAACTCATGCTTTTTGATGAGAGGAGACTGAAAGCATTGTACCATGTTCAAGGTTATTAGCGCAGAATTGCCTGGGCTTTCAACAAGAAAGTTAAGTCCAGGAATCTAAAGGAAGGAGATTTGGTGCTCAAGGACAACCGAGCTCCCATCCACGACCCAAAGGGCAAGTTCAGACCTAATTGGACTGGTTCCTATATCATCAAAGCTATCTGGTCAGGTGGAGCTGTGGTTCTGATGGACCTAGATGGCTTGGAATTTTCCCAACCGATCAACATGGACAAGTTGAAGAAATATTACTCCTGAGAGGCTCGCTAGGCCGAAAACCCGAAAGGGCGACCTAGGCAAAAGTTAGAGCACAAAAAAATTGGAAAATATAAAAATTGAGCTCGCAAGGTTAAAAACCCGCAAAGGGCGACCTTGGCAAAAGTTAGAGTGTAAAAGGAGAGTGAAAATACTCAAGTGAACATAAGCCTGAACTACGTAAGGCTTGATTCCCATCTTTGGGATATGTAGGCAACTTCATCCTGAAGTTCAGCCATAAACTTTTCCCCGATCAACTTTGTCCATTTTGACCATCTTAGTCATCTTTATCCATCATCATTTATCGCAATCTCCGGTGCAGTGCTATTCAAACTAGGGGCAACTTTCCGTTGCCACACGGTGTCGCGGTACTATTCAGACTAGGGGCAACTTTCTAGTTGTTAGGATCCGGGGTTGTGCATCTCAGTGACAGATCTTAGGCGTGTCCAGTTCTGATCCATATCGAAAATGGTTTTGAAAAGTTTTAATAAAAGTTGACTTTGTTCAAATTAATCTCTTTACAACTAAGACCATTTTTGGACCAAAGCAGAAAATTTTCAGTACCACAACCTTCAATTTCATTGATTTCAAAACAGAGTTCTCCTACTCTTGCATACAATCGAAGTTGCTTTTTATTACATTCATAAAGAAAACTTGAAAGTACTAATAAAGCAATAAATCTGGGGCATAGTCAAGTCAAGTATCCCTGCGCCCCCTCCCAGAGCTGGTCGAAGCCTCTGATGCCAAGCTGGGCCCGACCTGTGCCTCCTCATTAAGCCAGTCCCAACACTCGTCAGACAAAGGGCAACTGAAAGTGGGAGCAGGGGCCAGGAGCTCTCTAGTCCTCCATGTTGTGGCATATCGGGCAAGTTGTGCACCTCGGACCGGGAAAGCAGCCGGGTACTCAATCCCCTCTGGCGGGCAAATCTGATCATGACCGAACTGGCGCAGGAACCGGAACGAAAAGTAGAACACACAGTGGGTCAGACCAATCAACTAGATCCCGATCAGCTGGGACATGCTATACTTCATTGCCAGGAGATTGAGCCAAGGACAACGCCAAGCAATGCGACCTGCAGACAAATTGCACATCCAGTCAAACCACCACCTTTCATCAGGGGCATCGACTAGGCGCTGTCGAAAAAAATAGCCTCGAGCTGAGTAGGCTGGGCAAGAGTCCACAACCTGCAATTTGTCCATCAAACATACCTGGGGAGGGATGAAAAATGAGAGAATAAAGAATAGAGAGATGTATGGTGAGAGAAAAATGAGAAAAGGGTTTTTGTGAGAAAAACCGAGCCTGAGGGCCGAGTGATGTGAGCAAATACATATGTAAGATTGGGTGGGAAACATTACCTGCAGCAGCAGTGGACTCCCAGCAAATCTAGTCGTCTCCCGACAATAGATAGCATCCAAGCCCATCAGTGTCTCGGCCAAGGTCATGACGATGCAGCTCTTTCCTTCTTTCAAGCCTTGAGCAACTTCAATCAGACAAATGCTAAATCTGCCAAAGCCCGGGGAAAGCAGAAAGTGAGACAGCAGGCACAAGCAAAGGGCGTATTGCCGGAAACCTTGCCAATAATGGTTGCTGCGGTTACCAGCGTCAGAAATGCGATGAATCAAACCGATATCCAGTTCCCCATTACAGATCAGAGACCGAGCGTCATGCGCGGTGAGTCCACACATCCACCCTAAAGCTTGGGCGTGGCCAAAGCGGAACTGGGGCAAGATCTCTTCATGACATTCAGATTCCATCAAAACTTGAAAATCTTCAAAAGTTAGACATACCTCTTGCCCGCCAAAGCTAAAGACATGCGTCACCGGGTTCCAAAACCTCGCCGCGGCATGGAGGAAAGGAAGGTGCAGCGGAGTGCGACTCAGCGCGAACAGTGCATTCAAGCCGAAACCCCGGAAGTTCAACTTTTCCGAACCATCTAGAGAAGTGATCCAAGCTGTGAGATTTTCAATGAGAAACGCCTCCATTTTTGTGCAAAACTAAGATGAATTGAATGAACCACGGAGCTAAGGCTTTTAAAGAGGAAAAGACACTATTCAGGGGACAAGTGTCAAAAATTTGACGGTTGCTGAGCTGAGTGGCCGGCCGGCCACCTTTTCTGGCAGGCAGGCCGGCCATTTCTTTTTTAAAAAACCTGGCCGGTGGCCTCCCCTTTGCAATAAATCTGGCCGGCTGGCTCCCAAAAGTAGCCGGCCATGCTCCAATGTGTGTCTTTAGCCCTGTTTTACCCTCCAAGAGAAAGTTTCAAGCATTTCCATGCAACAGGTGTGTCGAAGGCCTCTATTTCCCTCTGTTTCAGATGCGTTCCGTTGCCCAGATCGTCCGAAGTACAATTTGTTTTGTTAAGTTTTGTTTATCGAGTTGTTGTTTTGTTTATCGAGTTGTCGTTTTGCTTATTGAGTTGTTTGTCGAGCTGCCGTGTTTCGTGTTTTTGAGTTGTTACTCTTTGTTAAAGTAATTTTTGTTTGAGTCTTGTTTATTGAGTTGTCAACACTATTGTGTTTTGCTTATCGAGTTGTGAACTTGCTAAGGTTTTGTTACATCTTAGAAAGTTAAGTTGTTGCGTCGTTTCACTACCTGACTGGGCAAAATGCACAATGCACATTTCCATTCAATCTCATTATGGTGCAAAATGATGCGATATGATGCTAAGAGTTTAAAATACAACACTTTTTTCAAAGGCTGTTTCATTCCATCATGCCTCGCTTGTTACAATATTTTACAGACAAAGGCACAAGTTTTACAAAGAATAAAACTGCCCGATAATGTACAATGTGCTACAACTACTAGCAAAAAGATAAATAAAACAGGAAACAGCCGCATCTATGCTCTCAAGAGCAGGAATAAGAGGCCCTCTTCGCCCTCTTCTGCGGAATAGACTCTCCGCCACCATCGCCATCATCATCATCTGAATCGAAGTCGTCATCCTCGGGATCCCCCTCAGCCTCGCCTCCACTCCAGGAACCAAGACCGGAGTCGTCCTCTCTGTCAGCAGATGTCTCCGACTGACGATCCGCAGCCTCCTCCTCCTCATCCTCACCGGGCTCCTCCTCTACAATGTGTGCTCTGCGTCTACGAGACGACCCCCCCTCCAGCTCCTCAAAAAGGCCTGGATGGCCCAGCTCCTCGAAAAGGCCCAGATGGCCCAGCTCCTCGAAAAGGCCCGGATGGTCCACCTCCCCGAGAAGGCCAAGGTGGCCCAGCCTGCGGCTGAGCATATACCGGGGGCATCTGAGAATAAAGAGTTCAATTTAAATACATCAGTCCAAATATGTACATCAGATGCAGATACAAGAAAACTACATAAGTGAGGTGTGTGTCAGATGTGCTCTACACAAGTAGCCTATCAATGCAGTAGAAATCAGCATATCATCAGAAGTATGATAAATGCTAGAAAACTAAAGGGTACCTGGAATCCCATGATGGACAACTGCGCCTCCCTCCGCAGGACCATCCCCTCAAGTGAGGCTACCATCTGGAGCACCTGATCCATGTACTCAACAGGGGGCTGTAGATGCAAAGGCAAGGGTATCAATAAAGGAATGAATGCCCAAGTATCTGAGTAATAAATCAAAGCCGTAAAACATACCGGCGACGGGGTCTCTGACATATCGATGGCCAGGCATCGGAGGCTCTATCGGGATCGGAATCGGAGAGGTAGTCCCATATTGCCACCCCATCAACTCGGTCGGCATGTCCAGCCATCCAGGATGAGGATAAGTCGGAGGAATCGGGGGAACCAATCCACCCCCACCTCTAGATGTACCAGCCCTGCTGGTGGAAGGGGCGTCTGCAGCCCGAGCCCGGGCCTGGCTCGAAGATGGCATGCCAACAGGCCTCATCGTCGGAGTACGAACTCCCGTTAATGGAGGCATCAGGTATATGTGACGGTAAGTAGCGTAATCCCCCTCCTCAAGATGTAGCAAAGCATCAGTACCCAGCATAGCACTAACAGCATCCCGGGAAGAGAGCCTATCAGCAATCCGCATATCGACTGGGGGTGCTGAGGGAGGGTCCTGAGAAGTGTACCCCCAGACCTGACGCAAAAAGCGATCCCCCAAAAACCAGGCCCTACCAACTGGCCCTTCGAACAGGATCCTGTACCGGGAGACACCCCACCCTTCGGCAAACTGGAATCGGAGACCTTCACCTAAAGGCGCCCAGGGCTGCCATGTAATCTACGGATAACAGACGCATAAACCAAGTAGAAATCGAAAATGTACAGGACAAATCAAAGATGAAAACAGAAAGAACTGAGAGTTCTGAAATACCTCCGTCGACCGCACCGTGTCGAAGTACTGCCGCAGATAAAGGAGAGACTCCCGAGGTCTTGGCCGGTGCTGGCCTTCAAATACAAGTGAGTACGGGGTCACGAGAGGTCCCTCTACCACCAACTCCGGGGCCAATGTCGGGAAATACACATAGACCCACAACTGTGGAAAACAAAGCAGAATACGAAGTGCTGAGGGCAAAGTGCACGATACAGAGTATAAAGTGCGCCGTATGTGTGATGTGCAAGTAATGAGGAGTAGAAATATAAATCAAGAGGGCAGAAAGTACCTCCCAGGCTCTCCAATAGCCGCCAAGTAAGTCCCCCCGTCCGCGGGAGGTCGCGCTCATGTAGCAATAAAGGGTAGCTAAGCTGACGCCACTCCAGTCATACCGTCTGACCTGTGACAGGTCCACCAAAGCACTCAACAGATAAAGCCCAACAGTGTTCCCCCTGTCGGCAAACAAAATGGTCCCGAAGAGGAACATCAAAAAGCCGCGGGCATACTGTGCTGCCTCCTCAAGAGTCGCGGGCTCCATCTCCACCCGCCAGAAATGGGAAGAGAACCAGGTGTATCGGACTCTCCCCAAAGGTCTATCAACAGGCAGGCGAACCCCCAACAAATATATCCAAGCAGCCTCCCACTGGCCCATGTCCTCGTCGTAAGGGATGGGCCAACCTCCCACGTCAAGGCCAGTCAGTACGGCAAAGTCAAACGGGGGCATAGTCAAGTCCCCCGTGGCCGAAAAATGAAAGGAGTTGGTGGTGTCCCACCATCTCTCCACCAAGGCGGCCATCAACGTCCTTCTGGCAGGACAACGAGATAGCCCAGTACAGAAGGGCCCAAACCCCGCCAAGTCAACCAAATCCCGAATAGCTTCCGGGAGCTCAGCGTACCAATCTCTCGCCGTGGTAGAGCCATGTCCCCGCACAGTGCGAGAAGTCACCTACATTCAGAATGAATACATGTTTCAGCATAAAATGAATAAGCTGCGTGCAAAGTAAAGTAAGTGAGTCGCGTGTTCAGAATCAGTGTGTGCTGCGTGTTCACCTTCAATTTGGGCTGTGTGTTCAGAAAATCAGTGTTTTGGGCTGCGTGTTCAACTCTCAATCAGTGTGTGCTGCGTGCGTGTTCACCTTCAATTTGGGCTGTGTGTTCAGAAAATCAGTATTTTGGGCTGCGTGTTTAACTCTCAATCAGTGTGTGCTACGTGTTCACCTTCAATTTGGGCTGTGTGTTTAGAAAATCAGTGTTTTGGGCTGCGTGTTCAACTCTCAATCAGTGTGTGCTGCGTGTTCACCTTCAATTTGGGCTGTGTGTTCAGAAAATCAGTGTTTTGGGCTGCGTGTTCAACTCTCAATCAGTGTGTGCTGCGTGTTCACCTTCAATTTGGGCTGTGTGTTCAGAAAATCAGTGTTTTGGGCTGCGTGTTCAACTCACAATCAGTGTTTTGGCTGCGTGTTCAACTCTCAATCAGTGTGTACTGCGTGTTCACCTTCAATTCAGACTATGTGTTCAGAAAATCAGTGTGTGGGCTGCGTGTTCAACCCTCAACCGATGTGTGCCGTGTGTTCACAATCAATTTATGGGCTGAGTGTTCAGGAATTCAAGTGATTGAACCGTGTGTTCAGAGTGCAAACAGAATGCATAAAAAATTCATAATATGTTACAGAAAAGGTAAGAACGAGGTAACTACCTCTCTTGCGTCATGGGAGAGGTGATACTCTGGCTCCTGCAGAAAGAGATCCCCGGGTGCTCGCTCGTCGAAATCGGTGAAGTGATAGAAAATAGCCCGCGGAAGAATATGTGCCGATGGGTCATACCTCTCGGGTATGAAAGGTCGAACCCTCGGAGGCAGAGCCATGATATCGGGATCACCTCCGGCATCCGGAAGACCTCCACCGTGGGGGAAATGACCAGCCATTTCAGAAAATCTGCAAAAAAGGGCGAAAATAAGCAAAAATAAGCCAAAATTGGAAAAAGTCAACAAAAGTCAACTCCCGAGAAAATCTTCCAAATATTGAGACAAACTCACCTCAAGTGGCGAAAATGAGAAAAGAAGTCCCGAAATCAAAATTTAATCGGTTCAAAGTGCTTAAAACTGAAAGATTTCGCGAAAACAACTTGCGTGGGGCGTTGGAAAACGCGTGTAGAGCACAGATCTGAGAGAGAAGATGGTTTGGGAAGGTAGAGGAGATGTTTTCAGAGCTGCACTTGTGAGCACAAAGTGTTTGGATGAGTGTATTTAAAGAAAAGAGGCTAAAAAGATAAAATTGTCCTGAATCTGGGCTAGGTGGCCGACCGGCCACCTTTTCTGGCAGGCCGGTGACCCCTCTCCCTCAAAGCTGGCTGCTGGCCTCCCCCTTGACATAAAACTAGCCGGTGGTGTTCCCAAGATGCCCACCAAACTCTCTGCAAATTTTGGGGAGGATTGGAGTCCCCAGGACCTGAAAAAGTACAAGAGAAGTGCACTTTCTGTTGCGAAATCACTCCGCCGGAACCTCTGCTTCAACTCCCGATGCGTGTCTCATCATTACTCATCGAAAGTGAGATATATCCTTTTGAACATGTTGTAACCTCTCCGGGAGGTGAGCCGGAGGCCGCGATCGAGTCGCCCTCGCCGAAACGCGCATTTCCTTGCTCATTATTTTGGGACAAACATACATCCTAGTTTACGCTTGTTCTGCGTTATCATGCACGTGACTTGCATTCTCATGCACATACTTGCATTGTTATGGACGTCTCTTTGATATCACCGAGCCTCCGTGCTTAAACTCGCGTCGTCACGCGCGTTCCTTCCCACATTGCGATGCACTTTTCCATCGGCACCGCGATTGTCTGCATTCGATATCACATTGAACCTATGTTGTTATATCTGTTGTGCTTGTTGAGTTTCTTTCTTTTGCAGGCACGATATTGTATGTACGGTTCATTTGAGGCTGGTGTGACCAGACGAATCGTGCAGGTATCGTATCTTCTCCGTGTGAGACGCGACGAGAATTGAATAAATTCTCTGCATTCCTAACTGCATGAAATGTAGTTGTTGCTTTGCATTCTTGCTTAAAACTGTTGCATCTATTTGCGAATACTTGCCTCATTGCAGCTTGCTGCATTTGCATGATCATGAGCTACATTCGGCTTTGTGCATATCATTTTGCATTTTGCCCCTGCCTGCGGGCATGCCTGTGGGCACATCTTTGTTATTTTATATGTTTGTTTAAGTCTTCGGCCTTATCAAAAATGGGTCGTCTCTGGGCTTTGACATTCACTCCTGTCACTTATGACTTCCGAGTTCTGTCAAAGAGGGGCAACTGTAGACACCCCATTTTTGACCGACCTTAAGACTCAGACATCACCGATTGAGTGCTTGGTGATGTTGCATATTGTGCTCGTTCTGAGGTTTCAAAGTTTCGGCTGCGAGCCTTCCCTCCGAACTTCGGGGCTCTTGCGTGCTTTGCCTCGGTTCGCGAACCAGGCTCGATTTTCTCTGTTTCTCTTCCAGAAGGGAGAGAGAGTTCTCGTAGATCATCTCTCAGTGGCCGTAGGCTACGTTTCGTGGTCGTAGGCCATTTTGCCCGTTTGGAGTCCGATTTCCGGTTTTTCGGAGCCGTTGGCCGTGTGCCTCGGTTCGGGACCGCTTAACCACCTCCGTTTGCTCCATTTTTTTTGGCATGCATCTTATTTACTCCCTTTTGAAGGACACTGCGATTCAAAAAACCAACTTCGTGGTCGAACACCACTTCCGGTGCCTAACAGTCAGCTTTCGGGGCCTCGGGCTGCGCGTTTCGGCCCCCGAACCTCCATTTTGCATCGGTTTGAGTTCATTTTTGGCATGGACCTCTGTTTCATTGTTAGGAAGGTCGTAGAAGGGTGGGAGGCCAGCAATTGTTCTGACGACCATGTTTTATTCCTCCATCGCCCTCCGTCGCCCGTTTTTCCCACTTGAAAGCCAATGTTGACCACCCTAAGGCCACTTTTTCTTGCCCCAAACCACATATTTGTGTTGTACACACCTGGGAGGCCACCAATATCATATGGCCGGCCAGTAATTGTGTGTGACCCTTTTGAACCCCTCCTAAAAGTGGCCTTTTCTCTCTCCTGGTTCATTCTCTCTAGTTTTTGACCACATGGTTGTGTTGTGCACACATGAGAGGCCCTCTTTTTGGCATGGTCGGCCATTAACCTTTGTTGACCGTTTTGACCCTTGGCCGACCGACCATAGGGAAGGCCGACCGGCCACCTAAACCCTAGGAAACCGGCCGGCCATGATCCTCTCTCCAGGTACTTTACAAAAATGCCCTCTGTTTCCCCCCAGATTTTGTATCCGAGGGGGGCCAACTTTTGGGGGGAAATTTGAATTCCATTCCCCCCCTTTTTTCCCCCCTCTTTTGCCTATATATCCAGGCCCTCCAGCTCCCATTTGAGGGGTTAGAAAATCTTGTCTAAGCCTCCTACATTGTATCTCTCTCTCTACACTCCAACCCTCAAAACCCCTCAAATCCCACACCCCTTTCTACACCACCACATAGCACCACACCACCACCATCCTTTCCAACACTTGGAGCTAGTTTTCCAGAGCTTAGGAACACCTTTTCTCAAGCCAAGAGCTGCTGAAGCTTGGTCTACAAGGATGAGTCTTCATTCTCCCTCTTTTGTGCTTTATTTTGTTCTATATCTAAGCCATACTTTCTTACATCTTTGGGCTCTGACCCTAACTTAAAATATTCATGTTTTGATGTCTTTTTCATGATTGATTAAGGGTCCTTCCATGTTTAAGGTCTCTAGATACCAGTTGCTCCTTTACCTCTCTTGTATGCCTCTTTCTTGCATAGTATTTTAGGCTCATTTGTAAACTGTTTTGAGCTTGGTCATAAACTGAAAAGTAGCTTATTTTAAGCCGTTCTTCAACATTTTTGAAGGTCTCTTCACTTTTTGAGGCTTCCTTTTGTCACTTGCCTCTTCATCCCTCTTTTGGCCTTACTTTTGCATGTTTTGTTAGCCCCTTGTGCTTGTGTTTTTGGGCTCTGGTCTGAACTATAAATAGCCTTATTTTGACCCCCTCTTCATGTTTGATCAAGGGACTTTTGCTGTTTGAAGCTCCCTTTTTGCTCTTTGTGTTTAAACCTCTCTTTAGGCCTTATTTTGCATAGTATTTTAAGCTTGCATGTGAACTGTTTTGGGTTTGGTCACTAATTGTAAAATACCATATTTTGAGCCTCTCTTCAACTTTGTTGAAGGGCTCTTGGCCATTTAGGGCCAGCAGCTGCTACTTGCTTCATTATCTCTCTTTTGGGGCCATTTTTGCATGTTAACTTAGCCCTATTTGTGTTCACTTTTTGGCCTTACTTAAAACTGTAAATATGCTTGTTTTTGGACTGTCTTGATTCTGTCTTCACACTTCACATTCGAATAATGCATTCTTTGCATAGCCATAGGTCATTCCATGTACCTAATTTCATGTTTTAGGTCTCATTCCATGTATCGGGTGCCATGTTTCCATGTTCTGGGGCCGTTTTGAATCATATTTTGCTACTGAAATTTGCATGCTAGTATGCCATATTCCATGCCTTGCCATGTCTTGTTAGAGTGGCATTTGGTACCTTAGGGTCGATCCTCGGTTCGCGTGCACGTGGGCACGCATTTCGAGTTGTCTCATTTTCATCGTGTGGCCTCCTATGTGAGTACGGCTGAGGTCCACTCACGTTGGTGTAAGCCCATATTGCATTGTGTATGCCATTTCATTTCATAGCATTGTGTATGCTAGGCCGTATGTTAGCGCATTGTGTATGCCATGTTATCCCATGCATCGTGTATGCCATTTCCCAGCATTGTGCATGATAGGTTGTATCTTAGTTGCATTTCATGCATGTCATGCATATTGCATCGTGTTGGGGATAGGAGATAGCCCGAGCACAGGAAACGAGGGGCGTTCCGTACTCCGAGTGACGGAACGTGTCTCAATTCCTCGGTCGCCGACACTCCGGATTATCCATGATGGAGTCTAGGCCTTGTTGTGTCCATATCTGCATTCATTTCATATTGAGTCGTGTAATTCGACTCCTCGGCCATCATGCATCGAGATGCGTGATTGGTGGCACGAGGATCGAGGACTAAACTCCCTGAAGGGTAGTCATGCATACATATGTGAAAATACTTTGCCATGCCCCTTTCTTGCTCTCTGTTACAGCAAATCAAGAATCAGCAGCCTTCCGAAGCTTGGCACGCATCCCAAGAATAATTGTAAACAGAGGCTAATTGGGGCATCGCAGTGGATTTTCGCACAAGGCAACTCAAGCATGCATCATCCATCATCCGGAGCAGAGTTGAGGCAGTCCCTGGCTTGCATGCCAATTTATTGCTTTCCTAATTTAATTTGTTAATTAATTAGGGTTTTGTACATATTTGGACTGTAATATTCATTCCGGACTGTATATTATTTATTCGGACCCTCTGCGCGAGGGCAATGTTGTAATAAGTGTGCATGTGTGTGATGTATGTCTTCCAACCCCACGTCTTTCTCCTTTTTATTTACCCGCTTATGATGGTTAGATTAGGGCATGTTTCAATTAGCATACAGTATGATAGCATGTTTGCATTCATTCATCTGTTTTGCATGCACCGGGCTCGGCGCATCATACTAACTGCATTGTATTTTCAATTCCAAGTTGAATACATGTTAGCTGTAGCATTTCATATGCCATGTTTAGAATAGCCGAGCCTGCTATAGTTGCATTTTTGCATGTGTTGCATTAGGCATTTCCGTATAATTAGGATCATGCATGGATTTCTAATTAGCTTCTGTTTTGGCTTGGAGTACTCGGTAAGTTTTATGCTTTAGCATCCTTGCATGCGTGTGAGTGACTGCCATGAATAGCATGCTTACCATAAGGCTATATGCTTATGTGATATAACTGCCTGAATGCCTGTGGGTGAAGGTTGGGTTATTTGAATTGGAACAATTCATCAAATGTGTGTTTTAAAGCCCACTAGATAGTGGCAAAATCATGTTTTCTAAAGCCCACCCGAGGGTGGCAAATCCACGTCTTAGCCTACTTGCGGGTAGCACCATCAAACCATTTTCAAAATAAACAAACATGAAATGTTTTGTTCCAATTCAAACGATCCAGTCTATACTTGTATGCTGTGCGCATCACATAGTAAATCTAGGCTAATAACCGGAATAAGAACGCATAAAGTTTTCAAAACTAGATATCATGGTTAGTAGAGGCCGATCTTTGATCGGGCAAGCGAGGGTGCTCATGAAGTGACCATCCCCAATCGTACCCAAGTTCCCGAGCCGAGGCAACTTTGGTAATGACGGACACGTGGCCTTAGGCAAATGAGTCAGGGTTTCCTAAATTTTTCCAAAATAAAATATTTAGGTGGCGACTCTGTATCTGGCAAAGCTGTCCATGTTTGGTACTTTTTTCAAAAATCTGTTTTCTCAAAACGATTTACCGAATTTGGACTCTTTGGTTCAGACTTAGAACCGTGACAATTTGAGAGTCTGAACTATAGTGAGCCCAATATCGAATGGAACAGGGGACCTCGTCCTTCCGGGGCGTTCGGGGACGTCTACAATGTGAACATATAATTTTTTCTCTTTTTTGGATCGAATTGTTTTTTGTATTCCTTTTCCAAGTGTGGGTCCTCGTACACGTGTGGACCTAGAAGTCCCTGGTAACAAAATAACAATAAGAAAATTGTAAATAATGTTAAGTGATAATTGACAAATTTGAAGTACAATGATCTTACCTATGCCAATTGTTTGCGTTTCCAACAGTGGCTACATCTTATCAGAATCCTCGAATGGTGGGCTAGTGGCATCAGGAGATAGTGCACCTGTTGATCCTAAGGAGACAACAGAAGATAGTGCAACTGTTGATCCTAAGGGGACAACAATCAACGAGTTTGCTATTGTGTTCGTAAGTGACCTTTTCCGAAGCCAACCAAGCTTCAAGCCAAGAACCATGATGCAAACTGAAACAACACAACTGACACTACAAAATGTCATATACAATAAGGCCTTAAATTATAAAAAAAAAAAGATATAACAAGTTATGACATGATTTTTAAATTATTTGTTACATAGATATATAAAAAGCTAACATTATAAAACATGATATACAAGAATAAATTATAAAAAGAGATATAACAAGCTATGACATGATTTTAATGAATTAATAAGACAAGTATTTTGGTTCATTATTATATCCAAATCATAAAAGGAAATACATCAAGATCTACATCAACATCTATATCAAAATCACTTTGCAGGTCATATTCTTCTTCTATGTCATCATCTTCCCTTATGAATCCATCTTCATCATCATAGATGAAGGCATCATCTATAACACCCTTGGCTTCTACACCTTTGACAATTTACAAAACTTCCATTGGAATAATTTCATATTCGATATCATTTCAACGCAAAACCACATCATCATCAATAGCCCCAGTTGGTACAACCTCGGTGGTTTCTAAACATAGCTTTGGACATTGTGTGAGCCCAAAAAATATCAACTTATTGGGAGTAACCAAAACAAGTCCTAACAATGGGCCCAGCCCAAATAAGGAAGCCCATAGGAAAATATCACACCCCCATCTATAAAAGGAGGGATCCCAAGGAATGGAGGTAGGCATCATCTCTCTACAACACACAACACACAAACACTCTTCAATTCTTCATTTACTTTCCTTGATTAAAGTGACTAACTTTATCACCGGAGTGTCCCAGGCCGGCAATCCTGGTTGGGTGACGCCAACCATGTTCATCTTTGCAAATCTACAGGGGTTCAACTCATCTCTTTGTTGGATTTCTTCAACAATCCACGTGAGAGGATTATGCGTCTCACAATTGGCGCCATCCGTGGGAATCGTCTGAGAGAGTTCAACGAAGAAGATGATAAATACACACTATTCTGCTTTTGCTCCATCTATTACAAGTTTATTTATATTTTAATGTAATTTGCATCAATATAATTAAAGCTTTGTTTTCTATGTCAAGCTTGATTTCCATGTCAAACATTACATATGCTATGGATTTTATAATCAAATACAAAGAAAGAAATTCAAGGGTCCATTTCGTTGTTTTCTCTCTCTAACAATTAACTCATTTTTGTAATCTTTGCATATAAATTTATTCATCAACTTGATCCTTATTGCAGCCTCTTTTTTAGATGCTCATTTCAGTTTGTCAAGAAAAATTACAATGATCATTTCGTAAACTAGGCAACCCACTTCGGCAATTTGCTTGGGGTTGGACAAGCAACAGAATAAATAAAGTTATGAAGGGTAACAAAGGCATTCCAAACATGCACAACCGATTGGTTAATATCACAAAATCACTCGCTGATCAAGCATTTCAGCAAGACAAAAGACCAAGAGGTACCAAAGAAGTGTCTGCGAGCCAAAGAAGTTGTTGACTTGCCGATCAAGAGGCCGACTTGGTACAATTATTCATAGAACTCGGGCAATTATTAATTTAGTATAATTTAAAATAACTCCTAGCATTTGGGCACTTCTCTCATCTAACAAACGCTATTGGAAAAGCCAAAAATTACCAACCATTGCCAACCAAGCTCTCGACAAAGATAAAACTAAAAAGACAAGCTGACCAAGTGTTCCGGCACGATATGATCAAATGAGTTGCCGACCAATATGTTTTGGTAAGCCGAAGACTTACCGACTCACCTATTTCAACTGTAAAAAATTTATCATGATTCTAGGCGATCCATTTCAGCAGAGCAACATTGTTTATACATGTCTAGCTCATTGCTTTGAGTACAACATTGCAGACTTTAACAATTTCTCCACTGTGAAGAATCAGTCGGCGCGCGACCCCATGCATATGCAAATTGGCGGTACCACAACTCATAGAAGATTACTCGACAAGGCTACTAGGCAATTCTTCAACCGCTCTCAGCATCACTTCAGCTCAGCTCGGTGGCTCTAGAAACAACGGCCCTGATTATTCGTTGCCTGAGTGTATATTCAACAATTGTGAGCCTCACCAAGCTCTTTTGTCGTGTACATTCCCCCTCCCAGTACACACTTCCTTGAGGATAAGAGCCAGGAAAAAAAAAAAACAGTCGTGGAGATAGTTCTATTTACTTCCTCTAAGGATTGCCGACTTGAAATGAGCAACAGCATGATCGACTCACCTCAATTTCAGTTTGGCAATGCCATAGATGGACTTAATTGTTATTAGAAATATTTTTGGCAAGCTAAAGATAAAGGTGTCAGCAAGCCAAAGAGTTGTCAATCAAGTTTAAGTGCCCATTTTCTCTCTCTAGACATTGGGTCTACATTATTCTTCATAAGAACAATTTTTTGGCAAGACAACAAAAAAATCTTGGCCTACCAGAGGATTCATGTCAACTAACGGAGTTTAAAACCACCAACTAGAAGAGCCAAGAACTAACCGAAGTCCACTGATAGTTGCGCAACTAGAAGAGCCAATTTTGAGTCTCACATTGAGATCCTCGAACTAGCTAATTGGGGATGTTAAATGATAGATCAATGGTTAGATCACGTATCATTGACATGCAATTTTAATAGCAGTCTCATGAAGCTAGGCCACAATCATCCATATTCGCCAATCCTTCATTCATCACCTTGGCTATATACCGCCAACTGGGGCAGGACCCACAACTTGGATTTCTTTTACTTTCGACTCCACAACATCAAATCTACGCCGTCAAAGGTCCAATCACAATGATCCAATAATCGTTTCCAGTTATTTAGAGAATTCCAGACACATCTGTGCGGTTTGATTTTTCTAATTTCGTACCCCAAATTTGTAAATTTCAGCAACTAACAAATATTTAGTGACTTTTGAATCACCTAACAGCCAGCATCATTTCTCCCTAACGCAGACACCCGCCCACCAAAATGTGCAATGGGGCCATTTCGGCTAGAGTTCATTACAAATTCCTTTCGAATAACAAATTTCATTCGCAAGCAATAGGGCAAATATGTTGTATATGTTGTATACAATACAGGACTAGCTTACTCCGACTCAGTACAACCACAATTCATACTAACTTAAGGGTAAGAAATCAACTTAACAATCTGCTTCAACTTGCTCTACTCGGCAATTCCTTACAAAAGAGCGATGTTATTTTTTAATGCTCTACCACTAGAGTAAGTTTTTCAGCTTTCTACTTTTTTGTATTCATTGAAGTCAGTGTTTACATCATATGTGCAGCTAATAACCTAAAAATTGATTCATGATTGAGAACCTAAAAACTTTGAACCAGGACAAGTCAAGGGTACTAGTAGTTCTCTTCAAGGTCATAAACCAAACCAAACCAAGCCTTAAGTCCCATCAAATGGAGTCGACTACACGAATCCTTCTTCTCCACGCAGCTCTATTAAAGGCCATTTCGTTAGTCAAATTAAGTAGATCCATATCTCTATTTACAACGCTAGCCAACGTTAATCTAGGCCTACCTGGTCCCCTAACATTTCCATCTACCGTTACTGCATCGCATCTCTTCACTACTGCCTCTATTGGTCTCCGTTGAATATGGCCAAACCATCTCAATCGATTCTCTCTCAAATTATCTTCTATCGGTGCTGCTCCTACATATTCCCAAATACACTCATCCCTAATTATGTCTTGTCTAGTTTTGCCACACATCCACCTTAGCATCCTCATCTCAACAACACTCATCTTATCGATATGTTGTTTCTTGGTTGCCCAACACTCCGTCCTATACAACATCGCTAGTCCAATAGTCATTCTATAGAACTTAACCATTAGTCTAGTGGGTATTCGTTTATTGCACAGTACTCTAGGCGCACTTCTCCACTTAAGCCATCTCGTCTTAATCCTACGGGCTACATCCCCATCAATCTCCTCCACCGTCGTGATAATTGACCATAAATAATGAAAATGTTCACTCTTAGGCAGTTCTTGATTCTCAATCTTCACTTCTCTTCTGCTTTCATTGTTACTATTACTAAATTTACACTCCATTTACTCTATCTTAGTTCTGCCTATCTGGAATCCTTTAGATTCAAGTGCTTTTCTCTAAATCTCCAACTTTGTGTTAACTCATTCTCTAGTCTCATCCACTAACACGATATCATCTGCAAAAAGCATACACCATGGAATATCATCATGAATATTTCTCATTAACTCATCCATAACTAACGCAAAAAGATAAGGACTTAAGGTAGATCCTTGGTGTAACCCTACAGTGATAGGAAATTCATTTGTGTCTCCAGTAGGTGATCTAATAGTGGTTACCACCCCTTCATACATGTCCCTAATCATTTCAATGTAGCCTTTTGTCACCCCTTTATTCTCTAACACCCACCATATTATAGCCCGAGGCACTCTATCATATCCTTTCTCAAGGTTGATAAACACCATATGAATGTCTCTATACTTTCTATTACTCTCCTCAACAGATAAATCGCTTACATTGTTTACTTGCCAGGCATAAACGCAAATTGATTCACTGACACCTTTATTATATCTCGCAATCGGCGTTCCATTACTCTCTCCCGCACTTTCATTACATGACACATTAACCTGATTCCTCTATAAGTGTTATAATTCTGGACATCTCCTTTATTCTTATAGATTGGCACTAAAATACTCTTTTTTCACTTATCTGGCGTGTTCCTAGTCAACAAAATTTTGCTAAACAACCTAATAATATATCATCAGGTCCTAAAGTCTTATTTGATTTTATCTTCTTAAGTGCAATCTCTACTTCAAAGTTCCTAATCTTGCAATTGAACCTACAGTTTTGGTTTATCGTATTACTGGCCATTTCTTTCCCTATTGACGTATCTTCATGTTCCTCATTTAATAGTTTCTCAAAATAGTTCTTCTATCTCTCCTTACTCTCTTCATCCTTCACCAATACCTTAGAATCCTCACTCTTGATGCACTTAATTTGATTAAAATCTCTTGTTTTCCTCTCTCGTATCTTAGCAAGTTTGTATACCCTCTTCTTTCCCTCCTTACTATCTAGTCTATTGTATAGTTCATCATAAGCTTTCAACTAGCCTCTCTCACTACGTTCTTGACCTCCTTATTAGCCAATCTATAGCGCTTAAGGTTTTCCTCAGTTCTATCCTTCTGCCACTTTTTAAAGCACTCTTTTTTTGCCTTAACTACCGCTTGAACCTCTTCCCTCCACCACCAAGTTTTCCTAGAGCTGGGTCCCTTTCCTTTTGACTCTCCAAGCACTTCTCTTGAGATTCTCTTTATACAATTGGTCATCGAGTTTTACGTAGTGTTAGCATCATCTTCCAAGTCACAAACACCTTCCTTATACATTCTATTCTTAAATATTTATGGTTAATCCTTTTTAAGTCCCACCATTTCGTCCTACGAAACCCACCATCCTTCTTAGCTTGGTATTGCCCTTTAAAACATAAATATAATACCAAAATCCTATGTTGAGAGGCCAGGCTCTCTTTAGGAATCACCTTACAATCACTGCATTTTAGGCGGTTCACTTTTCTCACTAAAAAATAATCTATTTGGCTCTTAATTGACCCACTCTTAAAGGTTATCAAATGCGCATCCCTCTTCTTATACATTGTATTGGCCACAACTAGGTCAAAAACTAACACAAAATCTAAGATACTCTCTCTAGCCTCATTTCTATCACCAAAACTGTATCCATCATGCACCCTTTCATAGCCTAGTTTATCTATGCCTACTTGTCTATTGAAATCTCCACCTATAACTAGGTTCTCTCCTACGGGTATCTCCTGTAAAATCTCATCTATTCGTTCCCAAAAATCCCTCTTAGTTTGATCATCTAATCCTACTTGAGGAGCGTATGCACTAATAACGTTCACTATATTCCCCCCAATAACTAGCTTAACTAACATAATCATATCCATTTTTCCTAATGACCGCCACTACATTTTGCACAAGACCCGTGGAAACTATGATTCCTACCCCTTTCTTGCTTCTATCCTCAATAATACAGTTTAAAACCGGTATTCTCAATTTCCCCAGCTTTCTCATCTGTCTACTTAGTTTCTTGTACGCATACTATACTAACTCTCCTCCTAATCATAACATCTACCAATTCCATCGTCTTACCAGTTAAAGTTCCTATATTCCACGTGGCTACCCTAAACCTATAGTTTTGGACTAGATTATTTACTTGCGCTTGTCCAAAAAAATGCAAGAACCTTTGCCTATTTTTCACCGCACCCAGGCATCGATGTAGCGCCCCTTGCTCACTTTTCGAAACACCCTGAGGCAGGTGCAACGCGCCACTTGAGGGGAACAACCTAGCATTTAATCAATTCAAAGTAGGATTCATTGTCATAAGGGATCCGAGCGGCTTTTTTACGTGTTAGCTGTCGGCTACTTAACACAACCCTCCTCTTTTACCCCGACTTGGGACTGGCAGAGTTGTTAGCCACCCCGACAGAGTTACTTCAAGGACA
The DNA here is from genome assembly GCF_055761805.1 of Camellia sinensis. Classification (NCBI taxonomy): domain Eukaryota; kingdom Viridiplantae; phylum Streptophyta; class Magnoliopsida; order Ericales; family Theaceae; genus Camellia; species Camellia sinensis. The sequence continues at coordinate 31,877,713 of NC_138967.1, forward strand.
TAGGTAAACAAATTATCTACAACAGAACAAAGAAGATTTACCAACACAATTATGACAGATGAACACCAAAAGAATATTCCTTGGTCAAGCGCAACAGGGCTAGCAAGACTAGCATAAAATAACACCAACTTCTCTGCCTCAATCGTATTTAAAGTTCACGGATCTAACATTTTCTAAATCATACAAGAAATTCACTTCAGGGTCCTACTACTAGAAGAACAATTCAATCAATATACAAATTCACATTTATATACATATGTCTATATATACACACACTAGCAATGATGCTTTTGGATATCCTCATGCTACCTTGATTTTTCTTTCTTGTATTTCTAATATCTTTATGTTAATACAATTCTTTCATTTGCCAATCAAAATATATAACATGTCAGGGTGATTGCGTATCTAGTAATTTATATTATTGTTCTTACTAGACTATTTCAACACCAAACTTACTAGACTGTTTCAATGTTGCCTTATATTTAGTTCACCCACAGACATTTCATGTAGTATATGGCATATTAATGGTGAAAAATCTAAATGATTCGTGATTAGATCAAGATTTAATTGTTTCAATTCCCAACCAATTAAAACTCACAATCTAAATCATCAAGCACATACGAAAGTGATTTAGATTGTTGTTTCAAAAAATAAAGAATCGACACAAACGATTTTTTACTTGGAAAAACCAAAATTGAAGCACCTTCAATTGTGATAAAAAAAATCACGGGCGAAATGCCACAAATCAATCCACTACTGAAGAAAGAAAGATTACAAAGATATCAAAAGAATTACCAGAACCGCTTCCAATTTGTCTTCAAATCTTCTGTATGTCTTTCACTGCAACCTTCGCACGTAATTGATTAGCTTGATGTTGAATCCACAATATCAATTGTCGAATAAACGACTACACATAGCATCAAACTCCTTTGATTACTCTGTGCTTGAATCTTCAGATTCCACCGAAGAAGAATACTCTCAAAGAAACAATCAAACAAACTCTTTGATGTGTGCTTATAAGAACATGAGTTCAAACTCAATCAAACATCAAGGAAAACTAAGAAAAATATCCCAAAAGAAAATCCTAAGACCCTTAAAGAAGATCTAGAAAAAGTAACCCTAGAGATGGAGCAACACAAGGTTTATAGAGGCTGAGATTGCGAGGTCCGCTCGAGCAGGGACTCTATATCGCGCATTCCAAACCAGGGTTCACGCTCGAGCGGAAGATCCCACGTTCGAGCGTAAAAACATATCACTCAGTATTTTTGCAGACGCGCAAAATATTGTGAGAGTGTAAACTTCACTCGAGCGTCACTTTGGCCACTCGAGCGGGAAGACTAAAAAATGGAAAATTATAACTCGATTTAAACCTTAGTTTTTCCATGGAATTTGACAACAAGGGTCCTAACAATCTCCCCCTTTGTCAAATCCCGGACAAAACTGTTCTAAACAATTTTCCTAACAAACAACCCAAAACATAAACTAGCTAAAATAAACAACAACCTCAAAAACAAAAAACAAAACCACTATAAGAACAAAACCCACAAGAACTGAATACGATGACCATGATCCACGCAATTCTTGAACAATCCACCTGAATAAACAACCACACAAACCAAAACTGTGGAACTAGATAAATAGTAATATATAGATATCTAAACAAAACAATCCAATATCCAAACTCCAAACATTATACCCATCCATCCAGAAATAATAAGCATGCATCAATATTTCTAACACTAACAAAGTATCTCAATAAGGTATGCATCAAGTATAACATCCAAAACCCAAAAATATCCAAAAATATTCCTAACATGCATCCACTCCCCCTTTTTGTACGGGAGAGAAAAAAAACAATAGAGAAATCAGTGAAACAAAGAAAGAGATATATCGGTGCAAAAAGAATACTAGCCAAAAAAAAATATGTCTTTTCAACAAAAGATCACTAAGCTGGTGGCTGTGGATGTGACTACATCTGGAGTAGAGACAAGATCTGAGACAAATTAGTAGAAGACTATGCAACGGACTCCTCAATGCGCCCGGATGAGGGCTTCAACGCGGTGAGTAGAGCATCGGTAGTAGTCTCTAGATCCGTTAGCCTGGCCTCGAAAATATCCATCGACCCTCAAGATGATCAAAATGAGAAACAACAGACTGCTCGAAATAATGGAGCTGGCCGCGGATAGTATGGACTGGAGCTGGCTACTCCCCCTCACCAACAGCCTCACCGGCAGCAGCCGCATCAAACTCAGCCTCCTCGGCCATAGCAGCATCACCTGTACCTGTACCTAAACTACCCATCCCAACAGGAACCCCCTTAACATGAGACTGACTCTGTGAGGCAATCTTTTCGGTGAAAGGCCGGGAAGGAGAAGCGAATTCATCCTCGTCAAACGAGAGAACCTCAAACGTGACGAGAAGCCAGTTAATAAGGCACCCGTAAGGTAGACCAAGGTTGTTACGCTCAAACGCAACAACCATCTTCTGAATGATCAAGGTAGCAAGGTCAATGGAGCGATGGTGAGCAATACAATGAAGTACAAAACCTTGTTCTTGGTTTATTTCCGAGCTATTGGTGGTCACAATAATGTTAGCACACATAATGAGATTGAGTAACCGAAATTGGGGAAGAAGCTCATTTTGGTTGATCAATGAGCTCGGGAGCCAAGGACGAGATGTACCACATAAAGCAGTGGCCACCTCATTAAAATCACAAGTGGGTCTCACAGGAAAATGATAGAAAACAGGGAGGACTTTACTAATCCCTAATAGCTCATGAATGAGATCAATAGTAACTGTGATAGATTTGGACCGGACCCAAGTCTTAAATGAAGGACCAATGTCATCAATACTCTCCATATTATAATAAAATTCTCTAACCCAATTAAGATTTTGAGGACCCGAGAAGGAAAATACCAACTCCCAACCCAAAGGATCAAACTATGGACGAATATGGATGGATTCAAAGGTGTTTGGTAGAACATTTCGTTCAAGATGAATAGTGCGAGAAGGATAGGACTCCCTAAACAATTTGGCTTTATCAGTCGAGGGCCACGGGCCTACGTTAAAGGAGGGAAGAGTGGCAATGGACTTTTTTTGCTTAGAAGAAGACATGCCTAACCAAGAATAAATCAAAAGACTAAACACAAATCCCCCAACCCAAGACAAAAATTAAAATCAAAAGAAAAAACAGAAACAAAACATTAGTAGAAAACTTGAAATCTAGCAATATGAACCAACCAATATAAATATGAATCACAGTGTAACCCAATTAACGAAATAACCAAGGAAAACATAGTGACATAACCAATTAACCAGACAGATCACATAACTAAATAAAAACTAGAACTTAATGCATTGATATTCTTGAACACAACTCAATATTCCAAAGCACAATATTCCATAACAAGATTTAATTAACCAACAAGATGCAAACACTTCGAATTAAGAATGGATAAGGAACATGAGAGGAACAAGTGACAACCAACAAAAAAATAAATAAATAAATAAACACAAGGACAGAGACAAAATCTAGGAGAAACTAACCTTAGATGCCCAAAAAAGTACAAGAATCACTAACAAAATCGTCCAAGGAAGGACACAAGACAGAATTGCCAAGAAGCCCTAGGTAAGAGATAGATTTGGAGGGAAAAAATGAACCGAAGAGACGAGGGAAGGACTTTTATATCAAACCAGTCCGCTCGAGCGTGGGTTTTAATCTCGAGCGTGAGCCAAAACACGCGTGGCTTCGCTTGAGCACAAAAAAGGACGCTCGAACGCCAAAAACGACCTCACAGAACTGCAAAACTCTGCACAAAATGTTGGATTAATGAAATCCACACTTGAGCGTGAGAGTTTCTGCTCGAGTGGGGACAAAACAACCCCAAACCTCAAAACAACCTCTTTTTTTTTTTTTTTTTTTTAAACCAACTCAACCAGAGAAGTGTGACCTACAACACAGAAGGGAGTATAATTGCAAGATTGTGACACTGAGATAAGGTTATCCACAAACCATGAAGTTTGCAAACTTGCACATTTTGAAATTATGAACCACAAGAACATGAGCAAATCAGATAATATTCAATCAATGATCATAAGCTACATGAGAATACATAACTCAAAAACAAACATGAGAGCTCCCAAAAAAAATGTGTGTATATGCAATCCTTGAGAGACCACAGAGCTAGAATTAATCATCGTAATGGTCGGATGGCTAGACCTCCGGCAAGAGTAGCGAAACGATCACAGAGAAAAGTCAAGCCACTAGAAATCAAGAGGTATTTGTTGAGGAGGCTCCCCTTCAGTCAATGAGTCCCCTTTTATTTTTTATCATGGGACTTTTCTTTTTTGTGGGCACTCATTGGTGGCTTGCACGTTCAAGAGTATGGAGACCAAACCAGAGAAGCATGAAATCAGAAAGGATGGCCTAGTTGGTGCCTCTGAGGTAGCCTTTTCCTAATGCCCAGACTTCAATGAACTGATGGAGGAACTATGAAAGTGAAAAACGATAGTAGATGGTTAAGAGACTCAACATCACCCATGATATACCAGTATAGGTCAATTCCTCCGATAATGTAAAAGATACACTGTTAGTGGTCCATAGAGAACTTTGATCACTTGTACGGAAACCCCAGCAACAGTTTATCTCAAGAATGTGTACAGAATAAGGTCATGAAGTCAATGAGCATGAGCATTTAGAATGAGTTATGATCAATGAAAAATGAAATCTAGCAAGCAGCATAAGAGGAGTTCATATTTTACTAAATGTAGTAATGACAAGAATCAATGAGAATGAGATTATATCATCTAAGTATACAAAAAAGCAATCACTCGCATCCCCTCCTGTAATAGATAACACCCTATCAACTGAGCACTACACCCAAGGTCTTTCTAAGGAACTCAAACCTAAGAAGATCAAGGAGTTTTGTAAAAATATCAGATTTTTAGTGCTTAGTGGGTACATGTTCAAGTACAACAAGGCCTTCTTCCACCAACTCTCGAATAAAATGATGACGAATGTCGATGTGTTTGGTGCGAGAGTGTTAGACAGGATTTTTAAAAATGTTAATGGCACTTGTGTTATCACAAAAAAGAGTGAGAGTGTTCTGGTCTATTCCATAATTATGATGCATTTGCTTCATCCATAGCATTTCTGCATAACAACTCCCTGCAGCAATGTACTCAGCCTTAGCAGTCGAAAGAGCAATGGCATTTTGCTTTTTGCTATGCCAGGCAACCAAATTATTCTCAAGATAAAAACACCCCCCAGATGTACTCTTACGATCATCACCACACCCTTCCCAGTCGGCATCAGAAAAACTAGTGATTTCGGCTGTAATGTTGGTCGAGAACCAAATCCCATAACCCAATGTCCCATTCACATACTTAATGATACGTTTGACAGCAATCAGATAAGACTCTTTAGGACAGACTTGGTAACAGGCATAGACACCAACACTAAATGAAATGTCAGGAGGACTGGCAGTGAGGTACAAAAGACTCCCTATCATACTCCTATATAGAGTGGGATCAACATCAGTACCAGAGGTGTCTTTGGAAAGGTGAAGACTGGTGCTCATGGGAGTGCGAGGATGTTTGGCCGACTCAAGACTGAACTTTGAGACAAGGTTTTGGCATACTTACAAACATACCCGAAGGAGACTGTTTAATTTGAAGACCTAAAAAGTAAGACAACTCTCTCATCATGCTCATATCAAACTCATGTGTCATGCAATCCGAAAAGTGTTTAACAAGATGATAAGTAGTGGATCCAAACACAATATCATCAACATAAATCTGTGCAAGAAGAATATGAGACTTAGTATGTTTCACAAATAAAGTCTTGTCCACACTACCCCTTTGAAAATCATTATCAAGTAGGAAGATAATAAGTCTATTATACCAAGCCCGAGGGGCTTGTTTCAACCCATACAAACCCTTGTCTAACTTGTAGACATGGTTTGGACATTTAGGGTCCTCAAACCCTTTCGGTTGCTCAACATAAGCCTCTTCTTTCAAGTAACCATTCAGAGAGGCACTTTTAACATCCATTTGAAACAGTTTGAAACCAAGAAAGCATGCAACACCAAGTAAAATGCGAATAGATTCGAGACGTGCAACTGGGGCAAACGTTTCATCATAGTCAACACCCTCTACTTGTGTGTAGCCTTGAGCAACCAACATAACTTTATTTCTAACCACAGTACCATTCTCATTAGATTTATTCTTAAAGATCCACTTGGTATCTATAACATTCATGTTTCTAAGTCTGGGAACAAGAGTTCAAACATTGTTACGTTGAAATTGACCTAGTTCTTCATGCATAGCATTAACCCAACTATCATCTAGTAGGGCCTCTTTTATATTCTTAGGTTCAATTAATGAAACAAAACACATATGAGATACCTCATCCCGAATTTGTTTTCAGTTTTCATTCGATCTGAGACACTTTCAATCACCTATTGAGCTGGATGATTCAGTTTCACCCTTGCTGATGGTTTGAACTCTGGGCTTGTGGTGACAGAAGCATCAAAAGTAGTGTCTCTCTGTGCACTCTTTGGACTCTGACTTACCTGAGAAGTTGGTGCTGTTTCAACTTCTTATGCTTGGACCTTAGTATCTCTTTGACTTTGCGGTTCAGTATCCAAAATTGGAGACTCGCCATTATCTTCCTCATTTGTTGCTGAAGTAGGAGAACATGTGTCATCTATAACCACATTGATCGATTCCATTAAGGATGAAGTTCTCAGGTTATAGACTCAAAAAGCCCTACTAAGGGTTGAATATCCTAGGAAAATACGTTCATCACTTCGGAAGTCAAATTTGCCCAAAGGCTCTCTATCTTTGAAAATATAACACTTACTCCAAAAAGTTTTGAAGTATTTTACATTAGGTTTCAATCCCTTCCATAATTCATATGGAGTTTGTAAAGTGCCGGGCCTTAAATACACACGATTTATAACATAAACAACAGTATTTAGGGCTTCAGTCCAAAACTTTGGAGGAACTTTCTTACTAAGGAGCATGACCCTAGCCATCTCTTGAATAACCCTGTTCTTTTTCTCAACAACTCCATTTTGTTGTGGAGTAATAGGTACAGAAAATTCAAGCTTAATTCCATGCATATCACAAAAATCCGAAAACGAACTATTTTCAAACTCACGACCATGATCAGTTCGGATTCTTATGATACGCCCAATAGAGACACCCTATTCATTTTGGATTTTAAGGACTAAGGCCTGGAAAGTATCAAATGTATCAGATTTTTCTCTTAAAAAATTTACCCATGAAAAACAAGTAAAATCATCAACAATTAAAAAAATGTATCTTTTACCTCCAATGCTTTCAATGAGAGTAGGTCCCATTAGATCCATATGAACCAATTCAAAAGGACGTTTGGTTGTAAAGTTGTTCACCTTTTTATGAGGGGCACGGGTTTTCTTTCCAAGTTGACATGGTCCACACACATGGTTCATATTCTTATCCAGTTTAGGTACGCTTCTCACAAGCTCTTTGTTGGTTATCTTGGTTAGGTATTTAAAATTCATGTGACCTAATCTTTGATGCCACAGGTCAATGTTACTTATGATGGCTGAGTGGCAAGTCAGATCATTAGTTGTAACAATTCCATAATAGTTATCAGATGTGCGAACCTCATGCATGACAATATTTCCCTTTTTATCCAAGATTTCACATTTATTTTTTGAAAACAATACTTCATGGTGGGAATCACACATTTGACTTATACTCAAAAGATTTGCTTTAAGGCCATCAACAAGTGATGCATTTTCAAGCTTAGGAAGACCAGCCACACTTATAGAGCCCTTACCAATGACTCTAAAAGTGCCACCATCTCCAAAAGTAATAATTCCACCTTCATATTTTTCAAAAGAGGTGAAGTAGGATTTGTCACCTGACATGTGACAAGTGCACCCACTATCAAGGTACCACATGTGTGAGTCACGTGCTTTTAGAGCAGTGTGAACAACTAAACAAGTCAAATCATTTTTTGTCACCCATATCTTTTTGGTCTTAACAAAATCAGGACTGGTGGTCTTGGTAAATGTCTTAGCGTTGTGAACACCCTCATGTACCTTGGTGTTCCACCTAGACATGTAAGGTTGTCTCCTAACCCAAAAAGTATTAGAATTTCTACCCTTTTGAGACACCTTACCAAACAATTCAAAACAATAAGGACGAATGTGGCCATACCTACTACAATGATGACAAACAAAAACAGGTTTTACCTCCCGTTTGTTGATTTTACTCCCATTCGGCAGATGAAGAGAGGGATCACCCTGGTGAACCTTCAGTTTTTCCTTTTCTTGAGTCTTCAGGTCATGAGATGTAGAGGCCTATCCCATGTGAGCTGTCGCATTACCATAGCTTAGCCCACTTTTGTCACAACCCATTTGTTGAGACCCGAGGATGTCTTCTAATGACTTGGAACCTTTATTCCACATGACAATTGTGGCTCTAGCAATTCGGAGTTCTTTATCTTTATGACAAACCATCTCTTCTAATGCAGCTTGTGACATCTCAAGGATTTCAATCTTCTCTTCATATGTGGCATATATTTTCAAAAGTTCATTCCTTTCGATCTGACAAGACAGAAGTTTCCTACAAAGGTTTTGCTTGTCATTAAAGATCTTGATGACATTCTGCTTTGTTATTGCAATTTCTCATTTTAGTTTGACATTCTCACTCTCACATGCTTTGAGCTTGAGAGTGAGTTTGTCATCAATCTTGGACAAATTCAGAGATTCATCGTAAAGCTTTTCGTAAGCTTGTTGTAGATCATCACCATCAATTTCATCATTGTCTTCTGATGTCTCATCATCTTCTTTTTCTCCTCTTTTTCCTAGACCTCATCCAGCCGAGCCACTAAGGCAGGAAAGGTGATAGATGGTGGTGAAGATAACTCTCCTCTTTCATGGAATTGACTCGGAATGTCCCATGCATCTTTAGCCTTTGTGCAGTGAGCAACCCGTTGTTGTTCTCCATCAGTAATTGTTTTACGAATAGTAATTAGAACTCTCTAATTGCTCGGATTGTCAGTACTTTCAGCATCCTCTTCAATGGCTTGCCACCCTTTAAGGTCGAAAGCTCTCAAAAACGCCCTCATTCTGATCTTCCAATACAATTAATTACTCCCATCAAAGGTAGGAGCACGGTGCGAATTCTGACCACGAGCAAATTCTGCTGGCTCGGGAGGAGGTTAAGTGAAAGTGGACCAGAATGCCATGAAAGCATTATCCTTATCTTCAGTGGATTCAGTTTCTGCGGGTTCTTGCTCTGACCCGCTTTCATCATCCCAAGTCACTGTATAGACTTTCTTTCGATTTCTTTTCGATGGACATTCAAGAGCAATATGTCCAAAACCTTGACATTCATAACACTTGACCCTTTGCCCCTTTACAATCTTCTTTTCAATTTTTGGAAAGTTTTGGTAGAAAAGTTTTGGGTTTATCACTACTCTTGTCTTTTGAACTAGGATATCTGAAGTTTGGCTTCTTTTTCTTTAAATTTTTTTTGAACTGTTTAGTAAACATAGCCGTCATCTCGGACTCTAGATCAAACTCAGTCTCAGAAGTTTTTGCAGTCTCATGAGCACTAGTAAAAGCCACACTATCTTTTTGTTTTTTTTTCTTAGAAATTTGGTGGACATCATAAGTCTGCGAGTTTCCAACCAACTGATCAAGCTTGAGGATATCAACATTCTGAGCCTCCTCAATAGCTGTCACTTTTGATTGGAACCTCTCAGGTAAAGACCTCAAAAATTTTCCAACCACCTTGGCTTCAAGGATTTTTTCACCGAGTGTGAAACAGGAATTCATGATGTCACTAAGTTTAGCATAAAAATCATCAAACATCTCATCATCATACATAAAAAGGGTTTCAAAGGCAGAGGTGAGATGTTGAAGTTTTGACCTTTTAATAGAAGTAGTACCCTCATGAATCGTTTCAAGAATGTCCCAAGCTTCTTTTGCTACCTCACGCATGCAGATACGACAAAACTCTTCAAATGTGAAGAAGCAAAAAAGGGAATTGAGAGCCTTACTGTTCTAACTTGAGTTTTGATAATCGAATGCGTCCCATTTATCAAGGGGTTTAAGAATATCAACACCATCAATAGTGACAATAGGTTCACTCCACCCATAAATCACACAATGCCAAACTTTCTCATCGATAGATTTTAAAAATGCTCTCATACAAGCTTTCAAATAAGAATAGTCTGTATCATCAAGTAACGAAGGTCTATGGGTCGAGTTACTTTCGCGAATTGAATCCATATCACTAATCACACAAAATCACACTCCTATAGTTTTGATAAAAACAAAGAGTGACCTGCTCTGATACTAATTGAAAAACCTAAGTGATTCGTGATTAGATCAAGATTTAATTGTTTCAATTCCCAACCAATTAAAACTCACAATCTAAATCATCAAGCACGTACGAAAGTGATTTAGATTGTTGTTTCAAAAAATAATGAATCGACACAAACGATTTTTTAAGTTGAAAAACCACAATTGAAACACCTTCAATTGTGATAAAAAAAATCACGGGCGAAACGCCACAAATCAATCCACTACTGAAGAAGGAAAGATTACAAAGATACCAAACAAACTACCAGAACCGCTTCCAATTTGTCTTCAAATCTTCTGTATGTCTTTCACCGCAACCTTCACACGGAATTGATTAGCTTGATGTTGAATCCACAACATCAATTGTCGAATAAATGACTACACATAGCATCAAACTCCTTTGATTACTCTGTGCTTAAATCTTCAGATTCCACCGAAGAATAATATTCTCAAAGAAACAATCAAACAAACTCCTTGATGTGTGCTTATAAGAACATGAGTTCAAACTCAATCAAACATCCAGGAAAACTAGGAAAAATATCCCCAAAAAAAAACCCTAAGACCCTTAAAGAAGATCTAGGAAAAGTAACCCTAGAGTTGGAGCAACACAAGGTTTTACTGAGGCTGAGATCGCGAGGTCCGCTCAAGCGTAGGAATGGACACTTGAGCGAGGACTCCATATCGCGTATTCCAAACCAGAGTTCACGCTCGAGTGGAAGATCCCACGCTTGAGCGTAAAAACACATCACTCAGTATTTTTGCAGACACGCAAAATACTGTGAGAGTGTAAACTCCGCTCGAGCGTCACTTTAGCCGCTCGAGCGGGAAGACTAAAAACTGAAAAATTACAACTCGATTTAAACTTTAGTTTTTGCATGGAATTTGACAACAAAGGTTCTAACAAATGGGAATTATTCCTAGTACATTAATATTAGATTAAGAATAATCGCACTTGAAGAACGATGTAGATCAACATGAAAAATCAATTCCCCAAAATAAATGCACAATCCAAAATACTCTTTGCTGTGTGTTCATTGTAACTCTGCATCACAAATCAACAGTCACGTTCGGTTAAGTATTTTTTGAAACTTTTGTTTACATTTTACGACAGAAAAGGAGATTAGCCTCCGTTTGAGAAGTGGGTTGGCTTTTTGGCTTTTTGGCTTTTTTGACTATATGAGCCTGGGCTCAAAAGCTTAGTTTGGGAAGGGCTTTTGGCTTTTTGACTTTTTTGATTTTTTTGTGAGAGAAGAGTGTAATGATTATGGGGTTGGATGGGATGTTTTGTCTGTTGTGGCTCATGAGCCTATTCTGTCTTTTATGGCTCATTGAGCCAAAAAAGCCCAATGAGCCCTTGCCAAACCAACCCTAAATAAACTAAAAAAAAATTAATTATTGATAAAATTAAGCAGTAAAAGTTTTTAATTCTTATTTAATGATTATCAGCATACAAAATTTCCAACATAATCAAATTCTAAGTAGCAACTTGGACTAAAAAATTAAAACAACTCCCAAGTAGTAGTAGCCAAAACACCAAAACAGTAGCTTCACCAATCAACAGAGAATGACCTTCCCAACACCCAATTGGCTTCAAGATTTAGTGAAATCATAGCAGCCCATTTAGCACATATCAGAGAAATCAACCATTGCTTAAACACAAATAAGTCTCCACCTAATTACACACCCAATAATCACAAGTAATGCTTCAAATGCTACTGACAATATAATAGATCAGATAAAGACACATTATGCAATTCTGATTTCAACTTTGCCAAATAAATCACACAAAATTTAATTAGATCAAGCAATCTGACACCCAATTTGGTTATGCATTTGAAAACACACACTCATTCCTTAGACCCCAAATTATTTTTTTGGTTATGCAATAGAGCTGCAAAAGTTATAAGTTCCCTAACAACATAATTTGCCTTTTTAATTAGAACATGGTACAATGTATGTAATTAAAAAAAAAAAAAAAAAAAAACCTGCAAAAGGTATAAGTTCCCAAACAACCTTCTTTGTACATGTATCTACATATCATATATATATATATATATATATAAGTAGTGTTTTTGCTTATTTAGATGGCACATTCTAAAGGCTTACTTTTTTTCTTTTCTTTTTTTCTAAAAAGTATTTTTCATTTATATGTAAAGTTCTACACAACTCAATTTCAATTATAATAATAACTAATTTTATATGGAGTCTATTTGAGAAATACTTATTTTCCATTTATATAATTATAATTTAATTATTATGATATATACAATTTAATTTAAATTTTATATACCTATATACAATATGTATGAATAATTCAAAATGAATATTAAAAAAAAATCAATACTCTACATAATTAATTTATATATTTTCTTCCTAATCCAATCACAATATATTTATATTAATCTTTTAAATAAATTTTGTATAGTTCTATTTCTACAAATTTTTATTATCCAAATAAATATAAATATAAATATAAATATAAATATAAAATTAAATAATTAGAATCACTTTTAGTTTTATATTACTAATTCTCTTTCTAATTTAACTATTAGTTTTAATATCAAAATGGGTGTTTATTTAACTATCTTATAATTTAATATATGTCATATATAATTATTATATGATAATTACACTTTTATAGCACAATAAGATTAAAATTATCAAAATCAACAAATAATTTAACTAAATTTATTATATATAAGTATTCAAATAACACTTTTATAGAACGATAAGGCTTAGATTATAAAAATAAATAATTAAAATTTAATTTTTATTTTAAATTAAAATGAAAATTATTCTTTTGTAATACATATCATAATATAAAATATTATTACATTAATTAAAATTAACTCTATTGTGATTTTATGTCAGATATCATATTTCCAAAAGTGATTTACATACATGTGTAGCGTCCAATTTGATATTGAATTATTAAAATAATAAAACTCAAATACTTTTTTTTGTTAAGTTTTTAGAAAATAAATTGACAAATGTCAAATGATAAATTATGTGGATTATTATTTTAAAGAATAATGATTCATTGAAAATGATGGTATATATTTAAGACACCAATTGATGTTTCTTGAATAATTTTTAAATAAAAATTTTGAATTTACAATATTATTGATAATGCACCTTCATAAGCTCTGCCAGAAAAGATATGCAAAAATAATTTGCCTGGAATAAAAAAAATTGACGATTATCATGATGTGTCACATAATTAATAAAAACCTATTTGAGAACTGAAATTATTAAGGTTATAGAGATTTTGTGTCTGATTCACTTTGAGTACGCTATTTATAATTTGAATTTGTAATTTTTTATACATCAAGATGAATAATTCTTACAATTTGACTGATATAACCATAAATCCTACATTTGAGTCAACCCATCTTAAGTATTTTTTTGTGTAATAAAATACTTAAATATTGTCATATAAAAATATTATAATAGATCATAATCAAATGCCACTTGAAGGATAACTAAAAACCCAATACACCACTTTAAACATAACCAAAAACATAAGAAATTAGTAAAGACTTTTTCGATTAATAACCAAAATAATACACCATGAGTTATAACCAAGTCATAATTTGTATATTATAGAATTTTTCGTTGTTTTTATTTTTTTAGGAAAAAATAATTTAATAGAAGCGGAATTCATGATTTTTGATTAATTTGATTAGCATAAATGAGTATTTGATTTCAGGTTGAGAATACATCTTTTATTTTTTAAACTTTGAAAAAAAAATATTTTTATGAGCCTTTTACATAGGATCACATACACAGTGATAAAAAATTTCATCAGTCATTAATAAATCTATTTGTATTTGGCTTTTAATTATTAAAATTTTCTACACATAAAATATTAAGATTCAAAATTAATTTTTCATTTTAAAAATAAATTTATGTGCTTCACACTGGTCACCTACTAATATATAATATACAGGACTGGCCTTGGGCATAGGCCCACCAGGCCATGGCTTAGAAACTCTCAAAATAGACCCAAAAAAGGGGGCCCTTCTTATTGTAGTTTAGTATAATATATTAAGTATGTTTTAAGTCCAAAAAAAATTAAAGAAGATCCAAACTAACTTAAAATAAATTGACCCATTAAAAAATTAAAAGGCCCATTCAAAATTAAAAGGGCCCATTCTCTCTCTCTCTCTCTCTCTATATATATATATATATCTAATTCCTAACCCTAGCTCTTAATTCAATTTTTCCAAAAATTTGAGAGAAGCGGCACAACAGAGCACTAACGAATTTCTTAAGAATTCAGAGCAAGTATGATTGATTTATTTGCTTCTAAAAATGCAAGAAGAGCGAAGATCAAGTGATACTTATTAGTTGTTATGTAATGCTAAGCATTTTTTGTGATTTTGACACAAATCTTTTATCCTTTACCTTCAAAAAAAGATTTCGTTGAATAAAAAAATAAAAGGTGAAGAGCCCCAAAGGATCTAGTAATGTTTATTAGTTGATTATCATCTTTGGGCCCGGAAATCTCAGGGACAATCCTATTAATATATACATACTTTCCGTCATGACCTGAACCCACCCCCATGGGTTAAGGACATAACCGGCCAGTAATCATGAGATTACCTACGGCCTCAAACCAAACCAAACGTATTTTAACAGAGTTAACGGGGGCCAAACAGAAGCAATTTAAAACTTTGTCCATAGAGCTGTGCTTACATGACACATCATAATAAACCATACACATGCATATTAATAACTCACGGTAAAATATGTACTACATAAGGTTCTGTACATACATGATCATATAAGTCTAAGTTAACCCATCACGACTATATACAACAGATGCAAAGTCTTCACCAACATGACAGAATATAAATACATAACAAAAGGGCGAAGACAGGTCTCGTGCATGAGACACAAGGCTGACTCTCCTAAAACCTTTGTTGTTCCACATAGACTTCACTAGGGCTGGGTTTGGACTTCCCTTGGCTCACCTACAAACATATGAATGAGCGTGAGCGATAGCCCAGTGAATAATATCAAATATAGAAGTTAAACAAACGATATATAGAACAACATGCTTCAAACGGCCTTGGGCCCAATTCATATTTCTATTTAACATATATACAAAATTTAGGTCAAGTGACTGCGGTTTCGAACAAACTGGCCTTTGGCCCAGTTAAACTTTCATCTGTGTCAAAACGGCCTCTGGCCCATTCATTCATGTCAAAACGGCCTCTAGCCTATTCAATTGGTGTATCAAACATTGTCCACCAATCGAATCAATGAACTTATAGAACTTACATAGAAGTAAGCAATTAGACAATAACATATTTCAGATGTCTTTGTTAAGATATTACTCACACTGATTGGTTGGTTGGTTTGCCCTGGAGCTCGACCCTACACATTCCATGAACACAAATGGGTCACAAACAATTCAATCCGTTCTAAATTTACGTTTTCCTCTTTAGGCTTAATTCTTATCTCTTTAACTCAATTACAATGCTCAATGTATACCTAAGAGTACTTAGAAGTGAAAGAGAACAGAAAACGAAACACAGAATGTCTTTTCAAAATTTCAGAAAACAGAGTCCCCACTCGAGCGTGGACTTCCCCACTCGAGCGGACCCATGAGGTCTGCAAAAGTACTGGTTACATCAATTTCACGCTCGAGCGCGAACTCGGCCGCTCGAGCTAAAGATCTGTCTACATAGCTCCCCGCTCGAGCGTGAACTTCCCCACTCGAGCGGAAGCCATGTCTGCAAAATATGCTGGGAGCTCGTATTTCACGCTCGAGCGGCGGTTTCCCCGCTCGAGCGGACATCAAGAATTCTGGGTTTTCCAAAAATTGTTCTTGAGCTCAATTCGACCTCCAAAGGTTCCAAACTCATAATTTTTTGCTCAAACTTCATATATACATGTACTAACATGGTACAAACACCAAATTACAACACAATGGAGCTCAATTTCACAAATTAATCACATGCATGTCCCAATCTACACCAACTTCACTTTCAACATAACAATTTCATACATTCAAGCTCATACCTCTTATGAATGGTACATGCATGTGAGATATGGCTTCCATTTCAACTCAAATTGTACAAATGGTGGTCACAAGCATGGATTCTAGCCACAATTTTACATGGATCATATTTTTCATGCTCAATTATGCAAATTCATGGTTATTATGCACATGCATGCATTCCATGACTTCAAATACAACAAAATCAACCCAATTTCCTTATGATCAAACTAACTCATGTTCTTGACCATTAATCAAACTTGAATTCACAATTTACAAACAAAAATCCATGCACCTAGGAGCCTTGATTCTCACAATTGTGGCCAAGTCTTGCACCTAGCCTTTCCAATTCACAAATTATAAGCCAAAATACACCAAGATGCCTCATTTCCCCCTCAAGGTCAGCTCTCTCTCTTTTCTAAGACACAAATTCTGATTTTTTAGCTCAAGTGAGTGAATTGGGTGTAGTGCCTTTCCTTACATAAGTCCCACTAATTCCAATTTATTAATATAAAACAATTGGGCACTTAATTCATTAATTTAAATCAATTTAATCTGATCCGAATCAATTTCCAATTAAATTTCACCGTAAGCTCTAAAAATTACGCTAATCACAATGGCGTAATTAATTTCGGGTTCTGTAGCCGATAAGGCCTTCAATTTAATTTCCAAAGCAGATGACCAAATAGATATTCCTATGGTGAACATATAAAAATTCAAACCACATATTTTCACACAATGGCACACAAAATCATATTAAACACATAATCATGCTCATATTAAGGACCAATTAACATATTACGGAACAGGGATATCACAGTCTTCCCCCCTTTAGGAAGTTTGGTCCTCCAAACTTATTTTACCTTCGTCGGGAAACAAATGTGGATAGCGTAGTCACATTTCCTCCTCTTTTTCCCATGTAGTATCCGTCCCATAATGTTCTTTCCATTCCACTTTCACCATTGGGATGGACTTGCTTCTCAATTGTTTCACTTGCCGATCAACAATTCGTTCCGTCCATTCGGCGTATTCCATATTTTCATCAATAGCTATCCGGTGATAATCAATCACATGAAACGGGTCTCGGAGGTAACCCCTCAACATCAACACATGAAACACGTTATGGATTTGCTCGAATCCCGGTGGCAAAGCAACTCTATAAGCAACTAGACCAAGCCTTTCCAAAATCTAAAATGGGCCAATGTAACGGGGCCACAACTTGCCCTTCTTTCCAAACCTGACTTGGCCTTTCATTGGGGACACACGGATACACGTGGTCAGCGACCTCATACTCAAGAGGTCTTCTTCGAACGTCTGCATAGTTCTTTTGTCGGTCCTGAGCTATTTTGAGTCTTTGCCGAATAGTTTCGATTTTTTCAGAAGTATCTTGCATAATTTCAGGCCCAAGTAAAGCTCTATCCCCGACCTCTGTCCAACAAATTGGTGATCTACACCACCTACCATACAAAACCTCGTACGGTGCCATACCGATGCTGGAGTGGAAGCTGTTATTGTATGCAAACTCTATAAGCGGCAAATAATCTTCCCAACTCCCCTGAAAGTCTAAAGCACACTTCCTAAGCATATCTTCCAAAGTCTGTATTGTTCGTTCTGATTGCCCATCAGTCTGTGGGTGGAATGCAGTACTGAATCCTAGTTCCGTCCCCATAGCTTCCTGCAAACTCTTCCACAATCTGGATACAAACTTCGGATCTCTGTCCGACACAATGGATACCGGAACTCTGTGTAGAGGGATAATCTCATCAACATAAATGGTAGCCAATCTATGAGCATTAAATGTAGTTTTGACAGGCAACAAATGTGCAGATTTAGTCAGTCTATCAACTACAACCCAAATAGAATCCATACATCGACAAATCCGAGGTAGACTAACAACAAAATTCATAGTCACATGCTGCCACTTCCATTCAGGAATAGGGAGAGATTGAAGTAGACCGCCTGGTTTCTGATGTTTAGCTTTGACTTGCTGACATTGAAGACACTTGGACACATATTCTGCAATCTCTTTCTTTATTTTAGGCCACCAATAGGTTTGTTTCAAATCCCGATACATTTTATTATTACCCGGATGCATAGCAAATACGGATCTGTGGGTTTCATCTAAAACCCTCTTCTTTAGTTCCGGAATGTCTGGGACACACATTCGGTTTCGAAATTTCAACACTTCATTTTCAATACTGAACTCTGCCATTGGACTTGTCTCAAATCTATTAATCATTTTCTTGAGGAATTCATCCTCTTTCTGTTTCTGTTTGATTTCATCAATGATTGCCGGCTCAGCTGTAATAGCGGCTATCAATCCGCCATGTTCACACATTACCACTTCAATTTCAGACTTCTCAAAATCTTGCAAGATCTCTTTCTGTTCAGTAAGCAAACAAGCCATACTCCCTGTTGATTTTCTGCTTAAGGCATCAGCAATTGTGTTAGCTTTCCCGGGGTGATACTGAATCTCTAAATCATAATCCTTTATCAATTCTAGCCATCTCCTCTGCCGCATATTCAACTCTTTCTGTGTGAAAAAGTATTTCAAACTTTTGTGATCCGTGTAGACTTCGCACTGTGCCCCATACAGTTAATGCTGCCAGATTTTCAAAGCAAAAACAACTGCAGCCAATTATAGGTCATGTGTTGGATAATTCTTCACGTGTGGCCTCAACTGTCGGGAGGCGTAAGCAATAACCTTTCCGTTCTACATTAACACACAACCCAAACCTTTATAAGACGCATTACTGAAAATTACAAAATTCTCCGTACCTGAAGGTAGTGTCAAAATTGGTGCAGTAGTCAATCTTGTTTTCAGTTCATGAAAGGCAGCTTCTCTTTCGTCGTTCCATTCAAACAGTTGCCCTTTTCGTGTCAATTGGGTAAGAGGCACAGCTAATTTTGAAAAGTCTTTCACAAACCTTCTGTAATACCCGGCTAAGCCCATGAAGCTGCGGACTTCTGTCACATTTGTCGGTGTAGGCCACTTCACAATTGCCTCTATTTTTTGTGGGTTCACTGAAATTCCTTCCTTATTGATCACATACCCTAAGAAAACAACTTCATCCAACCAAAACTCACATTTCTTTAGTTTAGCAAATAATTTCCTTTCCCGGAGTATTTGTAGGATAGTTCTCAAATGATGTTCGTGTTCAAGTCTATCTTTGGAATATATCAAAATGTCATCAATAAAAACCACAACAAACTCGTCAAGGTAGGTTTTAAAAATTCGGTTCATTAAATCCATAAATGCTGCCGAAGCATTAGTCACTCCAAACGGCATAACAAGAAATTCAAAATGTCCATACCTCATTCTGAATGCGGTTTTCTCAACATCTTCTGCCTTAACTTTCAATTGGTGATACCCGGATCTCAAATCAATCTTGGAAAACACTTGTGATCCCTGCAACTGGTCAAATAAGTCATCAATACGAGGTAGGGGATATTTGTTCTTTATTGTTACCTTGTTCAATTCCCGATAATCGATACACAGGCGTAGGGTTC
Source organism: Camellia sinensis (assembly GCF_055761805.1). Classification (NCBI taxonomy): domain Eukaryota; kingdom Viridiplantae; phylum Streptophyta; class Magnoliopsida; order Ericales; family Theaceae; genus Camellia; species Camellia sinensis. Next base: position 31,897,594 of record NC_138967.1, read on the forward strand.
CATCCTTCTTTTTCACAAATAATACTGGTGCACCCCAAGGCGAAGTGCTAAGTCGAATAAACCCTTTGTCAAGCAGGTCTTGCAACTGTTCTTTCAATTCTTTCATTTCAGCAGTAACCATTCTGTAGGGAGTTTTAGAAATGGGCTGGGTGCCTGGCACAATTTCAATAGTGAACTCTATCTCCCTGTCTACCAATTCCCCTGGTAATTCATTTGGAAACACATCTGAAAATTCTCTAACAATAGGGATGTCATTCAATTCAACATTCACAGTTCGTTCAGACAACACATAGCACAAATAACCCTGACACCCTTTCCTGATCAGTTTACATGCTTTCATTGCAGATATCAAATAAGGTGGAGGCACTACCGCATTACCCACAAACACAATCTCTTTATGTTCTGGTGGTTTAAACACAACCCGTTTTGTCACACAATCAATGATGGCACAATATTTGGTCAACCAATCCATGCCCAAAATTACATCGAAATGCCTAAAGTTCAAGGGTAACAAATCCACATACAGGATAGCATCCTCAACACGCATATCACAAAACCGGTATATAGATTCACACAACACAGATTCTCCAAATGGAGCAGACACACATAGCAGATATGGCAGTAATTCTAAGGGTCTATTCAGTCTAGATGCAAATGCATATGTCACAAAAGAGTGTGTCGATTCGGAGTCAATTAACACAAAAGTATCCTGCTTACATATAGAAATAGTACCTGAGACAACTGCGTTGGCATTCCGCGTATCGCCCGGAATAAGCGCAAAAACTCTCCCTTGTCTCGCGGTATCCCCGGTGGTAGCAGATCTCAAAGTATTTCCTGGCTTTGGGATCGATGCAGTGGAACTAGCAGCTATCTTTCCACCATCTGCTTACAATCTCGAGCCATATGCCCTTGTTTCCCACATTTGAAACAGGCTCCTGACACACGATAGCAAACTCCACAGTGCTTTTTGCTATAAATATTGCACGTGGGAGCTGTGTCTCGGGAAGAATTTGAAGTATTTGAGAAGCCGTATTTTGCTTTTTCGAAAATTTCTTCTTTGAGAAGAAGCCTTGCCTTTTGTTACCTTTCCAGTCAGCTGTTGACTTAGTCTGTTTAGCTATGTTAGCCTTTGATATGATAGCCCTGTCTAGCACCCCAATGTAGGTTTCCAACTTCAAGACATTCAACCTCTATAAAATGTCACTTCGAAGCCCACCTTCAAAATGCGAAGCCCACCTTCAAAATGCCTCGCTTTCTTGTAGTTGGTATCAATCACATGAGGTGCAAACCTGGCCAATTCAGTGAATTTGGCCTCATACTCGGCTACGGTCATACTGTCGTGCTTTAGTTCCATGAACTCTGCTACTTTCCTGTCCCGAACACATTGCGGGAAGTACTTGTCATAGAAATTTTCTAAAAATTTTGCCCAATCAGCATCTTTATAATTCTCACGCATTAACATCTACCATCTTCTTGTTTCGTCTTCTAGCATAAAGGTGGCTAGAAACACTTTCTGTGTCTCTGAACAAGGGAACACTTCGAACAATTTTTCGATGCCGAGGACCCAAGCTTCAGCTTTCAAAGGATCTAATCCACCATGAAACTGTGGTGGTTTCATTTTCTTGAACTCTTTGGTGAGAGCTATGATTCGGTCATCATTCCGATTATCTGTCACAGGAGGTACCGGTGGCGGAGGTAGAGGATGTGGCTGCCGCCACTGTTGTTGCCATTTCTGTTGTTGTCTCAATGTCTCTGCCATTTCCTAAATCAGTCTTTCCATTCCATCCAGTCTGGCAGTAGAAGATTCCTCTATCTCATCACCTCTTGTTCTCATCATCTGATTAAACTTGCATTATACTTTATACAAAAGGTACACAGGTATGCATATACTAAAGAGCATACATAATCAAATAATTTAAAATGCAAGCAGCTCACAAACTTATAACACATAGTTGTTCACATTAACAGTTAAGCGTATTCTTGATGCTTTTAGATTCATACTTTTCACATGAATGCATCCTAGATTTTTTCTAGACGCTTATTGCTCTTTTGGACAAGTGTGTGAGTTATTAACTCGTGCTCTGATACCACTCTGTCATGACCCGAACCCACCCCCATTGGTTAAAGACATAACCAGCCAGTAATCACGAAATTACCTACGGCCTCAAACCAAACCAAACGTATTTTAACAGAGTTAATGGGGGCCAAATGGAAGCAATTTAAAACTTTGTCCATAGAGTTGTGCTTACATGGCACATCATAATAAACCATACACATGCATATTGATAACTCACGGCAAAATATGTACTACATAAGGTTCTGTACATACAGGATCATATAAGTCTAAGTCAACCCATCACCACTATATACAACAGATGCAAAGTCTTCGCCAACACAGCAGAATATAAATGCATAACAAAAGGGTGAAGACGGGTCTCGTGTGTGAGACACAAGGCTGACTCTCCCAAAACCTTTGTGTTCCACATAGACTTCACTAGGGCTGGGTTTGGACTACCCTTGGCTCACCTACAAACACATGAATGAGCGTGAGCGATAGTCCAGTGAATAATATCAAATACAGAAGTTAAACAAACAATATGTAGAACAACATGCTTCAAACGGCCTTGGGCCCAATTTATATTTCTATTTAACATATATACACAATTTAGGCCAAGTGACTGCGGTTCCGAACAAACTGGTATTTGGCCCATTTAAACTTTCATTTGTGTCAAAACAGCCTCCGGTCCATTCATTCATGTCAAAACGGCCTCTAGCCCATCTATTCATGTCAAAATGGCCTCCGACCCATTCATTCATATCAAAACGGCCTCCGGCCCATTCATTCATGTCAAAACGACCTCTGACCCATTCATTTGGTATAGCAAATATTGTCCACCAATCGAATCAATGAACTTATAGAACTTACATAGAAGTAAGCAATTAGACAACAACATATTCAGATGTCTTTGTTAAGATATTACTCACAGTGATCAGTTGGTTGGTTTGCCCTGGAGCTCGACCCTACACATTCCATGAACACAAAAGGGTCACAAACAATTCAATCCGTTCTAAATTCACGTTTTCCTCTTTAGGCTTCATTCTTATCTCTTTAACTCAATTACAATGCTCAATGTATGCCTAAGAGTACTTAGAAGTGAAAGAGAACAGAAAACGAAACACAGAGTGTGTGTTTGGTAACGTTTACGTTTTCAGTTTATATTTATAAAAATTTTATAAATTAGTTTTTGTTTATTTTTTGTTTATTTTTAGAAAAACATAAATTGCAAACGCATTTGGTAATTAACAAAATATTTAAAAAATTTAAAAATATAAAAAAGAGTGAGAAATGGCAAGTGGTGGCAAGTGGCGGCGGAAGACAGTGGTGGAAAGTGGTGACGGTAGGTGGTGGTGGGTGGTGACGGGTGGGTGGTGGTAGTGGTGAGTGGGTGGGTGGGTGACGGTGGTGGGTGGTAACGAGTGGGCGATGGTGGCGGGTGGTGGGTGGTGGTGGTGGGTGGCGGATGGCGGATGGCGGGTGGTGGTAGGTGGTGGCGAGTGGTGGTGATGGGTGGGTGGGTGACGGTGGCGAGTGGTGGGTGGTAGCGAGTAGGTAGTGGCGGGTGCTGGGTGGTGGTGGCAGGTGGGTGGCGGATGGCGGGTGGGTGGTGGGTGGTAATAATGGGTGCGTGGGTGACAGTGGCGGGTGGTGGGTGGTAGCAAGTGGGTAGTGGTGGTGATGGTGGCGGGTGGTGGGTGGTGGTGCAGGTGGGTGGCGGGTGGCGGGTAGTGGTGGTAGTGGGTGGGTGGGTAACGGTGGTGGGTGGTAGGTGGTAGCGAGTGGGTGGGTAACGGTGGCGGGTGGTAGGTGATACCGAGTGGTTGGTGGTGGTGGTGATGGTGGTGGGAGGTGGGTGGCAGGTGCGTGGTGGGTAGTGGTGGCGGGTGGGTGGCAGGTGGTAATAGTGGGTGCGTGGGTGACGGTGGCGGGTGGTGGGTGGTAGCAAGTGGGTGGTGGTGGTGGCGGTGGCGGATGGTGGTGGTGGCAGGTGGGTGGTAAGTGGTGGTGGCAAGTAGGTGGCGGGTGGTGGTGGTGGTGGCGGGCGGTGGATGGTAGTGGCGGGTGGCGGGTGGTGGCGAGTGGATAGCAGGTGGGTGGTGGTGGTAGCGGTGGCGAGGGGTGGGTGGTGGTGGCAAGTGGGTGGCAGGTGGATGGTGGTTGGTGGGTGGCTGGTGGCTGGTGGTGGCAGGTGGGTGATGAGTGGTAGTGGTGGGGGATTGGTGGTGGTGGCGAAAGACGGTGATGGAAAATGGTGACGGGTGGTGGCTAGTGTTGGGTGGTAACAAAAAAAAACTTAAAACTTAAAACGGAAACACATTTTTTGTGTTTTCATTTTTTGGCCAAATTTATAAACTGAGACCACTGATTTATAAATTAAAAATTTTACCAAACAAATTTTTATTTAAGTTTTTTAAATTTTTGTAAATATAAACAGAAAACTGAAAACGTAAGTGTTACCAAATGGCACTAGAATGTCTTTTCAAAATTTCAGAAAACAAGGTCCCCGCTCGAGCGTGGACTTTCCCGCTCGAGCAGACCCATAAGGTCTGCAAAAGTACCGGTTACATCAATTTCACGCTCGAGCGCGAACTTGGCCGCTTGAGCTGAAGATCTGTCTACATAGCTCCCCGCTCGAGCGTGAACTTCCTTACTCGAGCGGAAGCCATGTCTGCAAAATATGCTGGGAGCTCGTATTTTACGCTCGAGCGGCAGTTTCCCCGCTCGTGCGGACATCAAGAATTCTAGGTTTTCCAGAATTTGTTCTCGAGCTCAATTCGACCTCTAAAGGTTCCAAACTCATAATTTTTTGCTCAAACTTCATATATACATGTACTAACATGGTACAAACATCAAATTACAACACAATGGAGCTCAATTTCACAAATTAATCACATGCATGTCCCAATCTACACCAACTTCACTTTCAACATAACAATTTCATACATTCAAGTTCATACCTCTTATGAATGGTACATACATGTGAGATATGGCTTCCATTTCAACTCAAATTGTACAAATGGTGGTCACAAGCATGGATTCTAGCCACAATTTTACATGGATCATATTTCTCATGCTCAATTATGCAAATTCATGGTTATTATGCACATGCATGCATTCCATGACTTCAAATACAACAAAATCAACCCAATTTCCTTATGATCAAACTAACTCATGTTCTTGACCATTAATCAAACTTGAATTCACAATTTACAAACAAAAATCCATGAGTCAATGGTTGGTTACTCACCTAGGAGCCTTGATTCTTACAATTGTGGCCAAGTCTTGCACCTAGCCTTCCCAATTCACAAATTATAAGCCAAAAATACCAAGATGCCTCATTTCCCTCTCAAGGTCGGCTCTCTCTCTTTTCTAAGACACAAATTCTGATTTTTGAGCTCAAGTGAGTGAATTGGGTGTAGTGCCTTTCCTTACATAAGTCCCACTAATTCCAATTTATTAATATAAAATAATTGGGCACTTAATTCATTAATTTAAATCAATTTAATTTGATCCGAATCAATTTACAATTAAATTTCACCGTAGGTTCTAAAAATTACGCTAATCACAATGGCGTAATTAATTTCGGGTTCTATGGCCGATAAGGCCTTCAATTTAATTTCCAAAGCAGATGACCAAACAGATATTCCTACAGTGAACAGATAGAAATTCAAAACCACATATTTTCACACAATGGCACACAAAATAATGTTAAATACATAATCATGCTCATATTAAGAACCAATTAACATATTACGGAACAGGGATATCACACTTTCCTCCTTATATATCAGTAGCTAATATTTGTGTCGTTTAGGACCATTTATGTTAATCACTTTCAAACACTTTTCAAACTCTACATCATTGATATACACAAAGTTTCATGACTGCGAGTAAGAAAATAGATATTGATACAGAGAAAGAGGACATAGCTAGGGTAGTGAATGGCTGTTGGTTTGAAATGGTGATAACAATGGCAGTGGTGTTCATGTGCGACGGTTAGTGGCGATGGAGACAAAGAGAGATAAAGATAGATGAGAGGAGGAGGAGGAGAAGGAGGAGGAACAGAAGGAGTGAGAGGGAACGACAGAGTAAGGTAGAAAGATAGAGGCGTGAAAGAGAGATAGAAAGAAAATAAATTATTTTTTTTCCCAACTAAAACACTTGGGTCGCGAATTTAAGTGTAACAATTTGCCCACCAACAAAATTAGTAGCCATAAATGAAAATGCGGACATTTTAAAATTGTTTTTCCCCAACTAAAACATATGGCCTCCAATTAATTTCATAAATCCCTCCAAAATTTAAAAGGCCTCCCCTCTAAATTTTTAATGACAATTCGTGACTAATTATTTTTAGTCATCTAAAATAAAACATTTGGTGACCAACATTTGGTCGCTAAAAGTAATTTAATTAACCGTTAAGACTCTATTTTCAACGACTAATTTTTTTAGTCACCCAATTCTTATTTTCAACGATTAAAATTTGAGTAGCCACCAAAACTAAAATAAATACCGACAAAATTATTTTTTTTAGTAGCCAAAACTTTGCACATTTAGAGACCAATTTTTTTTTTTTTTTTTTTTTGTCTCCCAAAACCTGGTTTTCAATGGCTAAAACCCAATTAGTCACCAAAAGTAAAATAAATACCGACAAAAAAAATTTTAGTAGCTAAAGTGTGTACCTTTGCGGACCAAATTTTTTTAGTCGGCAAAAATTTATTTTCGTATAATGTATACATAAAGTATAGGGACTAAATTATTCAATTTAAAATAAAAGAACCAAATTTAAATTAAACTATAAGAGTTAAAATGTAATTTACCCTAGTCTAAATACACAACTAGTATTTTATCATTTTCTCCCCTTTGATCAATTTTCACAGTTCAAAACTTGCCTTCATTTAGGTTGCACCCAAAGTGAATTCAAAATCAACACCAACACCTTGAGATTTTTAAAATAACACTAACATCCTCTAGTTTATTTGTCAATATGCAAGAACACCCCTTGTGTGAACTAGCCATTAAAAATGCCAATGACAGCAAAACGTTTACACAAAACAGTATTATCTCATAAACTTTAGGGGTATCCCTACAATTTAAATTAAAAATTAAAAAAAAAAAACCCGGAAGGGTGTTAATGTTATTTTCTAAAAAAAGTGTGGCCAATAATGATAGAAAAAAACTAAAATAGCTTTAAAACTCTATTAAATGGAATTAGCTATATGATTTTTTGTTTTTTGTTTTTTAGGATAAACAGAATTAAAACAGAGTACATGGAGTGTAATATTAATAATAGTAACAATGGAAGCAGATGAGAAGTGAATATTGAGAACCAATAACTACCTAAGAATGAACATTTTCGTTATTTAAGATCGATTATCACAATGGATGGGAAGATTGGAGCAAATGTGATCTATAAAATTAAGGCAGGGTGGCTTAAGTAGAGGAGTGCATCTGAGATACTATGTGATAAACAAGTACCCACTAAACTAAAATGAAAGTTCTATAAAACAGTTATTAAACCAGCAATATTTTATGGGACAGCATATTGAACAATTAAGAAACATGTAGATAACATGAATGCTACTGAGATAAGGATATTAAGATGGATGTGTGACAAGACTAAAAAAGACATTATAGAAATGAGTATATTTGTGAATGGATAAGAGTAGTACCGATAGAAGATAAGTTGAGAGAGAATATATTGAAATGGTTTGGTCATATCCAATAGAGATCAACATAGGCAGTAATGAAGAGATGTGATATAGTGACGGTAGATGTAAGTGTTAGGGGAAATTAAAGACCCGGATTGATGTGAAGTAGTGTAGTAAATAGATATATGAATCTCTTGAATTTCACTAACTAAATGATCGTTGATAAAGTCGAGTGGAGAAGAAGAATTCATATAACCAACCACTTTTGATGAAACTTAAGACTTGATTTAGTTTGATTTGATGTACTCTTCAAATCCTAGGTAAGGCACATGTTTCGCACAAATTCATAATCCAAATAATCTAAATTGTAGTGTAGTCCTTCTAATTCTATCAATCTAACATTAATTGGACCCAAAAAAAAAAATAGAAAAGAGTTCTCTATCTTTATTTTTCTACAATGATCTTATTATTCTTTTTATTCAATGATTATAGTTTAAAACAAAAATAAAATAACATTTAAAAAAACTAAATAATTTTTTAAACCTTTAAACTGCAATTTTAAACCTGAACTATTGAATTATCATACTAATCCACAAAGAATAACATGTCTAACTTTTTTTAAGGCATATTTAATTTCGCTTTTAAATTTTCAAAAGGGTTTGAGTTCACATCTCACTTCAATTATGTGGGTAAATCATTTATAAAAATAAAAAAAATAAGATTGATTTAATAAACATATACATATGTTTTGATGATATTTGCCTACAAAAAATTGATGACAAAAATAATTTCAAAAATAATCCGTCAATTTTTATTTCTTTACAAGAAAATCTAATAAAATCATGAGCTTTAATTATCAAATTAATGTAATTTTTTTTTTATAAATTATCCACATACATAGTAAATAAATAAATAATATACATCATCGAAATGAGCGACATAATTAGACTCACAAGCCCCGCGCTTAGTGGACCGGAAAGGAGTCATCCCTTTCCAAAATGCAACTTCCTTTTTTTACTTTACAACAAATAATAACCAAGCATTTTGGATTTTTATTGGCCCCTTTGACCATACAAGATCAAACAAAATCTCATTGCATTTGCATGACACTGACATAATATAGTGTAGTTATATTATAAACACATAAATTAAACATAAAATAATAAAAATTTACTTCTATATAGTTTAATTTTTAAAATTTATTTTTTTAAATATTTTTGTTTTCAATGAATTTTTTTCTTCATATTTTAATCACATGTATCTAATTTAGATATAATTAAAAAGTAAATATTTGTGTGAAATATTGTAAATTCTTTTTATTAAATACAAAAAACATATTATTTGTTTTTCATTTTTTGCATTTAGTGAATTTTTTAAATATTTCTTCAACAATATGTTTTAAGTACATCTACATTAAGTGAATTTAAAACTTAAAAAAAGAGATATTAAATATAAAAAAAATAAAAAATTACTTAAAAAAACTGAAAACAGAAAATAACTCATTTTAATTTGTTTGGTGTGAGATAAAAAAGCATGTACATTTATTTAAATTTGATACGCCATTTTGAGATCAATTTTTTTTAATTTTATTTATTTCTTTGACTTATTTTAGTTGTTGAAGGAGAGAAGACTCACAGGGGAGAAGTTATTCGGTAATCTTACAGTATTGCCAATTAATATTTTGAGAGTTTTGTGATCGGTAAAAAGAATAACGTCCACGAGTATATGTTGGATCATGGAAGAGTAGTATAAAATATATATATATATATATATATATATGACATTAGGGGTTGTTTGGTGTATCCTAAATAAGTGTATTTTTTTATCTTTTTAGACTAAAAAGTTAAGGAAAAAAATATGGATGTTTGGGTTAACTTTTTTACTTTTTATGAAAAAATGTGTATTAAAAAATTGTATAAATAAGTGTGTAGGAGAAGATAGGGTAGGAGGCCGTACAGATAGAGAGAGGAGCCGACTGGGTGAGTGATGAGGAAATATTGTCTCCTTCTCGGTGATTGATTAGATGGTGTTGTTTGGTCTGTGAGGGCTACCACGGGTCCTGTTTTTCTAATCGGAACCGTTCAATATGTAGAACTCGTCGAGTACTAGATGCTTGTAAAAAATCACATTGATTGGATATCGATAGCTATCTGATCGTGTTATGTTTTTTTTTTTGTTAACTGTTAATGTAACAAAACTGATTTGATCATATAGTTAGCGATATCCGATAGACGTGATTCTTAACAAGCATATAGTACTAGACGAGTTCTATATATTAAACGGTTCAGATTATCAAAACGGGGATCCATGGTAGGCCCCTACGGACCCAACTTTACTATTAAGATTTAGTAAATATTCTACTATAAATTTTTTTTTTCTCTGTCACTTGTACCTCTCATCACGTCAGTCATCATTTCAGCCAACTTTTGATTTGTGTTAATATTTGTTTAATATTTTTTTTATAAATAATGATAATTTTTTAACTTTTTATATAATTTTTTAACTTCTTTTAAAATTGTCAAACTTAACCTTAGGAAGTAATATAAGCATTGCTAAGTTTCAAATAAATAATTTAAAAAAAAAAGCATTGTTAAAGTGATGCTCCTAAGCCTCCGTTTGGGAAGTGAGTTGGTTTTTTGGCTTTTTAGCTTTTTGGTTATTTTAGCCTGGTTTGGGAAGGGCTTTTTGGCTTTTTGACTTTTTTAACTTTTTTTTGTGAGAGAGAATTGTAATGATTATGGGTTAGATTTGATGTTTTGTTTTTTGTGACTAAAATAGCCTATTTTATTTTTTATGACTATTTTAGCCAAAAAAACCTAATTTTTTGCTTGCCAAACGGAGGCTTAAGTCAGTCCTCCAACGATGGGAGGGTCACAATCCAAACGTGGGAAAATGGAAGTATGGGAAGTGACTATGTACTCTGAATCTGTAAACATCAATCGTAGCATTGCGTAATGGCTAGGGTAGGCTATACTACAACATGTAATTTAATTAGGGATTTATATCTGCAGAAAATAAATTTGTGTAAATATTTCATAAATTGTTTTTGCTTTTTTAGAGGAAAATTCATAAATTGTTATTACTCTGAAATTGTGGGACTTAAATTCAAAAAGTATATCAATTTCACCAAAGCATCGTTTAGCATTGGTTAATATAGTCAATTTTTTTGTATTAGAATTTTTTTAACCTCATTAGATTTTTTGATTTTTTTTACTTTTGTAAGAGAAAAAATATAATAATTATGAATTGGATGTGATATTTTGTCTTATTAACTTATTTGGTATATTTTGTTACTCGGTGCTTTTTTATCTCCAAAATAATAGCCAAACCAGAGTTAAAAATTGTGAGTTTTACTGTTTTAAACCAACCACAATTTGTATATTTAAATGAAATTGGACTCTATTTCAGCGTCATATATATATATATATATATATATCATATTTTGAAATATGTGTATAATATTTGAAATTATTTTTTCTTAATTTTTAGAAATATCAAAAACTTTCGTATAGTTTAAGTCATATTATAAAATTATAATTATAATAATTTTTGCATAGGATTAGAGTATAAATATTAAGATTAATAGAGGAATAAATTTTCAATACTTTGTTTATTTCTTAAAAGAAGAAAATACTAAGATTGAAGTAATACCTCCTTCTTCTTCTTCTTGTCACATATCCATATGGATAAATAAAATAATATAAATCCTAAAATCTAATCTAGCAATTAAACATACAAATAAACTTACAAATAATAGTTTTGCATATGGCAATTCATATCTGAAAGGAAAAAGCATAATAGCAATATAGCCAATTTGAACTTGATATTAAAATAAAATTTTCATAAAACTCGCTGGAAAAAAGTAAATTGACGACTAGCTATTAAATTAATTTCTAAAAATATTTTATTACCTTTATTTGAGTTTCTGTATTACACATACAAAAAAATTATTCATCATAGATAATTAATTGATCGATATAGGTCCTTTTCAAATAACTTATTAGTTTTTATAGTTACAACTTGTAGTTTACTAGTTTAAAAATTTTGAAATAAAGGACAAACCCTGGTGTGGTGTGGTTTGGATGATATACGGTTTATTTTTATAACATTTGAAAATAACTACATAATCTCTATATAGTAGTGAATTAAAGTGCACCGTTAGACCCATTAACAATATAATGAAGAAAAAAAATTAAAATACTCCTGTATATAAGTGTACGGGAAAGAAATAAACATTCTCGTATAATCCTATCCATCAAGTCTGCGCTCCTCCGTACGACGTCACTTTACTCCCTGAAAACACAAGCGTGAGCTAGCCGGCGGGTGTGTGCCGGAAACCCCTCCGATGCCTAAGTCAGAAAAACAGACAAGTAGACAAGAAACTCTGTGAATTCGAGAATCAAAGTTGTGTTACCTCTCCATAGGTGATGTTTGTGAGTTTTTATAGGTTTCGTATAGTACAATCCTAGTAGGACTTCTACTCCTCCATGCAGAGTCCTCCTAGGATTCATACTCCTGAAAGATAATGTTTATCCTTCAACACGCCCCTCACTGCTTAAACCAAGTGAGATGGTTTTACCATGGTTGGATTCCACTCTGACCGAGGTAAGCATGGCTTATGCCAAGCCGCAGACTAGACCGAGCTAACTTTAGTTCGACTATTCCATTCATTGCTCTTACCCAAGTTTCTCCTAGCGCCAACCATGGTATGATCAGACCGAGCTATCAAACAGCAAGGTTCTTGCCGAGACAACCTTGACAAGCCGAGACCGAACTAACTTTGAGTACGGCAACCGGGCTATGTTCAAAGCTTCCTTTAGACCGGAGTTACCTCAAGATTCTTTCGGACCGGAATAACTTTATACCCCTCTTGGGCCAGAGTAACTTTACACCTCTCTTGGGCCGAAGTAACTTCATGGCCTTTTTACTCAGTCCTTCGCAACGTGGCCCATAACGGCTTATTACCCAGCTCAGCCCAATTTATAAGTATAAATTACCCTCTCAATTGCCCCTTAATTCCATCTGCGTAGCATGATAGGGATTACCTGTCTATAAACTGGGCTAAAGTTTTATCTTTTCAGCCGAGCTAAAAAACCCTTTAGCCTTTCCAATCGAGCTATATACTTTTAACCCTCCCAGCCGAGCTAAAACTTAAGCCGAGTTGTGCTTGTCCGGTCACAACGTCCCTTCAATCACAGAAACTGAATCGATTCTCATCCTTATGACACGCAGCATGCTGGTATTGGCTTACTGCAGCTGTCGCGCCACCCTCGTACTCTGCAAAATTTGAACAGTCCCGCGCGTTTTCGTCCTTCCTATATCCTAAAACAATACTTTCGTCTTTTGAATCACCCTCGTTGATCATTTTACCGTTTCAAGCTCTTCTCTCTCTTTTTGCCTCCATTGTTCTCCATCCTTTGCAACTGTGATGCTCGTGCTTGCTACTATTTTCTACTTCCATTTCCTTCTCTTCACCTGGTAAGTTTTTCAAACCTGTTTTACTTTTGTGGTCTTCGCATTTGCTTTCTTTCATTCTTGGTACACTGTTTCTGTTTTTGCAAAACATTTTTTCATGCTCTACCTTGCGTTTTCCAGGAAAAACTTCATAAGAACCCCATGAACTTCATGAAGTAATCTATAAAACACTGTGTTTGATCCAAGATTACAATGTAACCGAACTAAAAAGTAGTTTGTAGTTGATGCCACATTAATCTATCTATACGACCGAGCTAGCACTTCATACTCATACTAGCAATTTCAATAAGTCAAACCATCCTTTGATTTACCGTAGCTGGGATAGATGAACCGAACTAAGTCCGAACGTAGGATACTAAAACCTTATCTTTCGACCAAGCTAGGTCTTTGGGGCTAAGCCAACTTTCTAAGTTTTTAGACCGAACTCAGAACACTGCCCCTAGAGGCTTAACCGATCTGACTGAGCCTTCTCTTTAACCGAGATAACGAATCGCTTTGTCAAGACCGAGCTATCGAACCCCCTGCTCAATCCAAGCTACTAAGCATCTTGTTGAAACCGAGACAGAACCTGTAGCATCCCACACAGCCGAAGTAGGACTCCTATTCTTGCTTTTATTTTGTAGCACGGTCCAATGATCTGTGCTTAACCCCTTTGTTGTCCACTTTGCAGACTTAGGTTGCCCAGGCATTCCATTGCGTGCCCAACCGAGCTACTGAGCACAATTTTGCGACCGAACTAATTTATCCATAACTTAAAAAATAAATGGGGAAGTATAGGTTTTTGGTAGAAACCCCTGGTGGCCTGGCCGAATTCCGAAGGGATTACAACATTCCCGACGACGTCCAACTTATTCTGGCCGAACAAGATACCCTTCCATGGAGAAAACAGGGCTATGTACCTTTCACCCTCCTATCAATAATAGAAATCGGACTAAGATTCCCCGTTCAACCCTTGATTTGTGAATTCCTAAGACAAACCAGAATATGCCCAACTTAGCTTTCCACCAATTCTTACCGTATAATAATGGGCATAGCCGAACTAAACCGCCGAGCCGGTCTTAACCTCGGTCTAGCTGAAATACTCCACCAATACTCCATTGGCTCCAAAGATGACGGCTGGGTCTACTACCTTAGGATAAGCCGCCGCAGAGAAAAAATAATAAAAGATACGCCGGATAAGGATTTAAACGATGATGACTTTTTCTAGGTGTCTGGCAATTTTGAAGACCAGCAAGCCCAGATCCCTGGCCGAAGTATAAACTGGAATAAAGGAGAACCTGGTATAATTACTTCGGTTTTTGGCATGCTTTGCTTTATTTCGGTTACCTGCTCTTGAATCGAGCTAACAGTTTGTCTTGTTTATGCAGATTCAGCCCATCTTCAATCTTTGTATAGTTACCCCAACTTGAACACGCTTCATGCCGCACTACGTTTTTCAGAAAGAAGTTGGGCCAAACTTCTTAATTTTGAGCCGATATACCGTTACAACGGTCACCGAAAAGCCAGAGTAACAGATTTTCTGCTAGAGGACGCCCCAGAACCGGACCCAACTTTACCCCAAATTATCCTGGTCCCTCTCACAGCCGAACAAGAAATGGCCAAGAAAATAGAGTCAGGGCCCTCTTGACCGAAACCAACAGACCCGAAGTTACGCCACCAAGCCAAACTCAAGAGACCGTGGTGGCCTTTCCTTCTCAACAGCCTTCTTCATCACGTCGAATTAAACGCGCCCGGACTACCCAGACCGAACAACGGTTAGTTGATGAAGACGAAACCACCCTCCCACCGAGCCACCCACCGAGTCCGCAACCAGAGCCATCTGACCGAGCTACCTCCAAGTGGGCACCGAAGCTCACTTATCAGAACCGAGATATTAAGGAAACTGATTCGGTGATTACTGAGAAGGATCACATACTGGCCTTCAACCTTGCCAAAAGTGTGTGCCTTCCAAAGGATATGGAGCACCACAATCAGCTAAACACCGAGCTGAAGGCCATCCGGTCTTCAACAAAATCCATGATCCTGGTAGGTAGCACTCTCTTTTGCTTTTGTACCTTTCTAATTCCTCCTACTTTCAGCTCGGCTAAAGAGGAAAGTTTCTATTCTATTGCAGGCCATTCAAAAGAACCACTTTGCACACAAGCGGGTGTTGGAGCTCAGGAGAACATCAAGGGAGGCCATGGCAGAGGCCGAAGCCAAAACCGCCGAGCTCAAACAAGAACAAGTGAGGACAGCCGAGCTGGAGGCCGAGGTGACTCGTCTGACCGGCCTAGTTGCTTCAGCTGATGCTGACAGACAGAGAGCCCTAACCGAGATGAAAGACAAGTATTTGCGGGAACTGGTGAAACTTGAGGGTGTTAAGGACGCCGAAATAAACGTTTTGAAGAAGAAAGTTGAAGATGCAGAGGTGAAGGGCTTCAAGGAAGGCGAAGCTGCATACATCCAGCAGTGTGAAGCTGCGAAGGACTTGTTCTTCAAGTACGGCTGGAGGGGTGCCGTGGAGCAGCTCGGTTGCGGTCCTGACACCGAGGTCTTCAATGCTCCTCAGTATTTTATTCCGGCCTCACTGGCGGAGTATGCAGCCGATCTTCAGAAGCAATTCCCTAAAGCGTCTGACGACGACGATGAAGACAATGAGCCAACTGACACTCCGGTTGACAATGTTCCAGCTAACCAATCAGTTCGGGCGGAGCCTGTGGTAGAAGATCTGACCATTGAGCAACCAGCTGAAACCGAGCTCTAGTCCGAGACCGAGCTCCCAACTCAGATTGTAATTCCATCTGAAACCGGACTCCGGGTTGATGCCGAGGTGGATGCCGAAATAGATGACCTTTTTAGCTGATTTTGTATTTTTTCTTTTTCTTCTTTTTGCTTCGACTTGTAACCGGGCTGGGAGCCCTTCCCTTGTAATTGCTCTGAACTTTGATCAATGAAAATCATCTTCTTTTGTGCTAACTGTTATTCCGGTTTGATCTGTATGCTTGTGCCTGTAATGACTTTTTAATGATTTCTATTGCTCCAACTGTAATCTTGGTTTATTTTCTTGTTTGAGCATGCTTTCTAACTATAACTTGAAGCATACTATTTTTCGGCCGAGATACTTTATTTCGGTCTTACCTGTGCCAACTGACTAACCTTACTAGCCAACCGCTCTTTAGCCGATATGCGTACTTCGGCTGAAGAGTAACAAGAGTGGTTTAATCTAGTCAACCATTCTTCAGCCTATACCCTTATTTCAGCTGAAGAGTAATAAGAGTTGGTTTAATCCAGCCAACCACTCTTTAGCCAATGCCCTTACTTCGGCTAAAGGGTATCAAGAGTTGGTCCAATCCAGCCAACCACTTTTTAGCCGATGTCCTTACGTCGGCTAAAGAGTACTAAGAGTTGGTTTAATCCAGCCAACCACTCTTTTAGCCGATGTCCTTACGTCAGCTAAAGAGTACTAAGAGTTGGTTTAATCCAGCCAACCACTCTTCAGCTATACCCTTACTTCGGCTGAGGAGCAACAAGAGTTGGTTTAATCCAGCCAACCACTATTCAGTCATACCCTTACTTCGGCTGAAGAGTAATAAGAGTTGGTTTAATCCAGCCAACCTTTAAGTTAGTTTTTCCAGCCAACTTAGAATGGAATGTTTAGTTATTCCGACCAAACGTCCTGCAGCCTAGATCCTTATCATGAGCTTAGGAGGAGTGTTGATTTAATCCAACCAACCTCTAAGTTAGTTTTTCCAGCCAACATAGAATAGAATGTTTGGTTATTTCGACCAAACGTCCTGCAGCCTGGATCCTTATCCTGGGCTTAGGAGGGGTGTTGGTTTAATCCAGCCAACCTCTAAGTTAGTTTTTCCAGCCAACTTAGAATAAAATTTTTGGTTATTCTGACCAAACGTCCTGCAGCCTGGATCCTTATCCTGGACTTAGGAGGGGTGTTGGTTTAATCTTGCCAACCTCTAAGTTAGTTTTTCCAGCCAACTTAGAATAAAATTTTTGGTTATTCCGACCAAACGTCCTGCAGCCTGGATCCTTATCCTGGGCTTAGGAGGGGTGTTGATTTTTCCAACCAACTTATAGATTGATTTTTCCAGCCAACCTTACTTTTGATGTCCCTAACTCATGAATACAATCTCATACAAAAAACAACTATGCTGGAAAGAATTGACTTTGTTTTATTGAGAGAAAGGAAAATTACACATACTCGTAAAAAAAGCTAAAAATAAAATAGTTTGAGATTGGCAGTGTTCCATGGCCTTGGAATGGCTTTGCCGTCCTCATCTTCTAGGTGGTATGCCCCTTTGCCAACTAATCCGACCACTTTGTAAGGTCCTTCCCAATTAGGCCTTAACTTGCCATCTCCTAGTATCAAGGTGTTTCCCATCACTTTGCGCAGTACCCAATCTCCGATCTTGAATTATCTTGGATTCACTGTTTTGTTGTATTTCCTAGATAACTCTTGTTGATATGAGGCAATGTGGACTAGTGCTTTTTCTCTTCTTTCTTCGGCGAGGTCGAGCTCCAATGCTATGGCTTCTCCATTCAGGTCTGGATCAAAATTTTCGCTTTGAATTGTGGGGAGGCCAACTTCCAGTGGGATTACTGCTTCCATGCCGTAGGCTAAGGAGAATGGTGTTTCTCCTTTTGATCGTCGAGGTGTGGTGCAGTAAGCCCATAAAACATGAGGAAGTTCCTCCGCCCATTTGCCTTTTGCTTTCTCTAACCTTTTCTTCAGTCCATCCAAGACAACCTTGTTTGATGCTTCGGCTTGGCTATTTGCTTGAGGATATGCTGGTGTAGAATTGAAAAACTCTATCTTGTATTCTTCGCAAAAGCTTCTAAAGATTTTGCCATCAAACTGGGTGCCGTTGTCTGATATGAGGGCTTTGGGTATGCCGAATTGAGTAATGATATTTTGCCAGACGAACTTCTTCACATCTTTTTCCTTGATTGATGTCAATGCTTCTGCTTCCACCCACTTTGTGAAGTAGTCTGTTGCTGCGAGAAAAAACTTCCTGTTTCTGGGCGCTATTGAAAGTGGTCCTACTATGTCCAAGCCCCACATTGCAAAGGGCCATGGGCTAGTCAATGGTAGGAGCTCTCTGGCCGGCTGATGTATTTGATGTACGAACTTCTGACATTTCTCGCACTTCTTCACATACTTCTCGGAGTCTGCTTGCATGTATGGCCACCAGTATCCTTGTGAAATGGCTCTGTAAGCTAATGATCTTCCTCCTTGGTGGCTTCCGCACACCCCCTCATGTATTTCGAACAAGAATGCTTCTACTTTGCTGGGGTGGACACACTTTAGATAAGGTCCTGAGAATGACTTTTTGTACAATACCATAGACGGGAAGAGCCAAAATTGCTGCGACTTTGCTCTAATTTTGTTGGCTTCTTTCTTTTCTTCCGGTAAGAAGCTGTTTTTTAGGAACAGTATGATGGGATCCATCCATGAGGGGCCTAGCTCGGCGTAACATACCTCTTCTGCTTCGGGGTCTTCAATGCTTGGTCTTGGTAAGTAGTCGATGAGCAACGGATGAGGGATGGAAGTATCTGCCATTGAGGCAAAGCCTGCTAGTTCGTCTGCTCTGCTGTTTTCCTCCATGCTAATCTGTTCTACCCTCACTACTTCAAATTTCTTGATCTCTATTCTGACCAATTCTTGGTACTTGGTCATCCTATCATCCTTTGCTTCATAGTCGCCAGAAATTTGGTTTACCACCAGCTGTGAGTCGCTGTAGACCATTAGTTCGGTGGCCTTCATGTAGAATGCTGTTTTGAGTCCTACAAGAAGTGCTTCATACTCCACTTCGTTGTTTGATGCTGGGAAGCCAAGATTGATTGCTTGCTCCACAACCAGGCCATCTGGTGAGATGAGGACTATGCCAAGTCCTGCACCATGCCGGTTGGATGCTCCATCCACAAAGAGCTTCCACATCTCTCCAACAAACAACTTCCAGCAAGTGGAGGGGTCAGATGATGTCGTGGGGTCAAGAATGTTGCTGGTGTTTTCTTCAAAGTCCATGCTTGTTATCTGCCCCTCGCTATCTGATTGTACCAAGTCTTTATTTGTTGGTGAGTCTTGGTTTGGTGTAGCTTGGTTTGCTTCTTCCTTGCTGTCTTTAGTCTGGTCTTCCTTGGAATCTGACTAAGTACCTTCTGCTATGGGTCGCACTATTCCGGCGTCAACTTCCATCCCTAGTTCGGTTGTGTCAGTTAGGTCGACTGGGCAGATATGATGACTTCCAGGAGTAAACTCTGCGATGAAGTTTGCCAAAGATTGGGCCTTTACGGCGGTTCTGGGTTGGAACTTGATGTCGAATTGTCCCAATTCTACTGCCCACTTCAAGATTCGCCCAGAAAAGTTCGCCCTCTCAAATAAAGCTTTTAGTGGGAAAGCTGTGAGGACAACTATAGTGTGGGCGTGAAAGTAGTGTGCCAATTTCCTGGAGGCCATCATTAAGGCCAATGCTAATTTTTCCAGTGGCAAGTACCTTGTTTCGGCTCCCAGCAATGTCTTGCTGACATAAAAGATGGGCAAATGTTGGATTCCTTCTGCACGAACCAACACTGCGCTAATTGCGTGCTGAGAGACTGCCAGGTACAAGAAAAGTTCTTCTCCAGGTACTGGGGTAACAAGTAGTGGTGGGGAAGACATATATTCCTTCAAGCTTTCCAGAGCTCGGTCGCATTCTTCGTCCCACTCGAACTTGACTTTTAATGCTTGAAAAAATGGTCGTAGTCTGTCTGACGACCGGCTGATGAATCGGTTGAGTGCAGCCGCCATGCCGGTGAGATGCTGTACTTCTTTCACCGAGTTAGGCCTCTCCAGATCCTGGATTGCTTTGATCTGGGAGGGGTCTGCCTCTATACCCCGGTTACCAGGAAACCCAGGAATTTGCTAGATCCCACTCCGAATGCACGCTTGGACGCATTGAGGCACAACTTGTGCCTCTGTAGGATCTCAAATATCTCGCCTAGGTCCTTGAGATGGTCATTCTCATCCTTGCTCTTGACCACCATGTCGTCGATGTAAGCTTCCATTGTTCTGCCTAACAACGGTTTAAACATCTTGGTAACCATCCGTTGGAATGTCGCCCCTGCATTCTTTAGGCCAAAGGGCATGACCTTGTAACAGTATAGTCCTCTTGGAGTTGTAAAGGATGTGACCTCCTGGTCTGGTTCATGCATGGCGATTTGATGGTAGCCTCTGTATACATTCAGAAAGCTAAGTCGGTTGTGCCCCGCCGTTAGGTCGACCAGTTGATCTATTCGTGGTAGAGGAAAGCTGTCTTTCAGACATGCCTTGTTGACTGTTTTGTAGTCGACACAGACACGCCACTTGCTATTCTTCTTTGGCACCACGACTGTGTTGGAGATCCATCTTGGGTAGTGCACCTCTCTGATTGCTCCTGCATCCAGCAGGTTTCCTACTTCTTCTGCCACTATCTCGGCATGGTAGAGTGCCGATCTACAGGTGCGTTGAATGATTGGTCTAGCGGATGGGTGGACATTGAGTTGGTGACAAATGTAGTTGGGATCAATGCCTTTCATGTCATATGGTGTCCAGGCAAACACTTCGATATTAGAGGTTAAAAATTCCAAGACCTCTAATCTCTCAGTGCTGGACAACGATGAACCGAGCAAAAAGAACTTATCCGGGTTCTTTTCATCTATTCTCACCTCTACCAAGTCCTCCACCGCTTTCTGATCAGCTGCTTTTCCGACATCTGTGAATAGCTCATTGCTCTCAGGTTCTTCCACCGAATGAATGTATCCTTTGGCAGCGTTGCTGCCATTCACCGTGACGAAGTATTGCTTCGACATGATCTGATCTCCATAGACTTCTTCAATTACCCCGGTATCGTTGGGAAACCGCATTACTGGGTGGTAGGATGACGCCACCGATCGCATGGCATGCAGCCATGTTCTGCCCAAGATGATGTTGTAAGTGGAGGGGAACTTCAATACCCAGAACTCCACTTGTTTCGTCACGGTTCCTGCTATGACTGGAAGAATTATTTTGCCGACGGGCCATTCTAGCATGGAGTTGAATCCAATTAGGGGAGATACGGCAGGCGCCAAGTCTTTGTCTTGCAGCTTCAATTGTTTAAATGTTTCGTAGTACATGATTTCACATGAACTACCCTGGTCAATCAGAATCCGCTTGACGTCAAAATCCTTGACTCGAAGAGTGACGACCAGGGCATCATTGTGAAGGCAATATATTCGTTCCAAGTCTTTATCCAAAAAAGACATGACGTTTGTGGCCTCTGTCTTCCCCTTCTTGATGGCAGGTTGGGCACTTAGCACCTCTCTTAAGTGTTCAGCCTTTTTGATTGATCCCCTGAGCTCGCATACACGCTCAGGTTCAAAGACTCCATGTATCACATTGATAATGCCTTGAGGTGGGGCGTCGACTGGCATCCCGTTGGGGTTATTATGGTCTTGGGGGGCTGGTTGCGTCCCTCCTTCAATGTATTTATCCAAGTGTCCTGCTGCCACCAACTCCTCCAGGTGCTGTCTTAATGGCGTGCAATTCTCAGTGTGGTGTCCCTTTTCTTTATGGAAGGTGCACCGTGATCTTTCGTCATAGTCCTTCTGAGCTTCCCCAAGCTTAGCTGGCCATCTGACGAAAGGCTCATCCCGTATTTCACTTAGAATTCGGTAGATCGGTTTCTTAAAGACCGTGATTATGGCAGTGCGGACTCTTAACCATCTTTTATTCTAGTCTTCTCCTTTGTCTCGTCTGCCACGTCCGTTTCTGTTCAGACGATCTACCGCGTTGACCTTAGCTGAGGTCTTTTTCTCTGGCACTGCGGTGGTGCCAGATTTTGTTTTGGCACAGGCACTATCCTCTTCCACCCTGATGTGCTGATGCACTCTTTCCATCAAGGCTTCCATGGTGAGGGGTGGTGTCATGGTGATCGAGTCCCTTAGTCTATTCTCGACTGGAAGGCCTCTTTTGTACTGTGCAATGGCGAGATTGGTGGGGCAGTCCCCAATCTGGTTCAATGTCTCCCAGTAGCAACTATTGTAGGACCTTAGCGTCTCTTTTTCACCCATGTCGCTGGAGAGTAGTTGGTCAATCTCCATCGGGGTTTTGGTGTTCGTTCTGAATCTTGTGACGAACGCCTCTGCCAATTGTGCCCAGTGCTGCCTTCTGGAAGTTTTTCGAACCAAGTCAAGCCTAGGTCGCCAAGGCTTGATGGGAAGAGGATGCACATTAAAGCCTCGTTTCGTCGATATACCGCCATAACCTGGCGGAAGTGGCTTAGGTGAATGTAGGGGTCCGTCTTCCCCTCGTACGTGGTGAATTTGGGCTGAATGAAGCCTGAAGGTAGGGGCGCGTTTTCGATTGCCGGAACGAACAGCGAGGTCTGCAGCCTCGCTAATGCTTTGTCCGTCGGTTCGTAGGCAGGGCGTGATAATGGCATTCCAACCTCGACGCTTCCATGCGATCGAGGAGCCAATCGTTGAAGGGCAGAAACTCTGCGAGGGTCGCGCGCCCTAGTATCTTCCTTCAAACGTGCCCTTTCTTCCAGCATGATCCGCAAATCGGATGATTTGGGCAACTCTGTTTGCCTGGATGATGTTTGGTGCGAGTGTGAGGGTCGGTAGGTACTTCCCTCTGTGTAAGACCTCAATGATCTCGTTCTCTTAGACCTGGAGTAACGAGTTCTGGAGGTTCTAGACTGAGTATCGCCTGTCCTGAGGCTTCTGCTCTCTGCTTGTGATGGTGTGGAATGCCTTCCATGGTCTTCTGAACGGCGATGGGGTGTCTTGTTTTTGCGCCCCTCTCCTGTTGCCACTCCTTTTCCCTTTATCTGGCGCTTCAAGGCCTCCATGTCTGCCGACATCTTCCTTATTAATTCGTCTTGCTCCTTCACGCGGTCCTCCAGAACTTGAGGATCAATCCTCCGCCTTTGCCTGTCAGGACTTTGTGAATGAGAGTGACGGGGGCTGTGAGTCCACCTCCCCCAAGTATCTCTCCTGGAGTTATGTCGTTGGGGCTCTAAGTCTGCCATGGGAGGGATAGAAGGTAGTCCTTCGCGCCTTGCACCCCCATCTGGTGTTTGCCCGTCGATGGCGGACTGTGGTATATCTTCATTGTGCGCCATTATTCTTAAAGAGGTAAAACTTGATCAAGAGGTTTTGTCCTGTTTGTATTTCCCACAGACGGCGCCAATTGTACGGGAAAGAAATAAACCTTCTCGTATAATCCTGTTGATCAAGTTTGCGCTCCTCCGTACGACGTCACTTTACCCCTTGAAAAGACAAGCGTGAGCTAGCCGGTGGGTGTGTGCCGGAAACCCTCCGATGCCTAAGTCAGAAAAACAGACAAGTAGACAAGAAGCTCTGTGAATTCGAGAATCAAAGTTGTGTTACCTCTCCATAGGTGATGTTTGTGAGTTTTTATAGGTTTCGTGTGGTGCAATCCTAGTAGGACTTCTACTCCTCCATGCAGAGTCCTCCTAGGATTCATACTCCTGAAAGATAATGCTTATCCTTCAACACGCCCCTCACTGCTTAAACCAAGTGAGATGGTTTTACCATTGTTGGATTCCACTATGACCGAGGTAAGCATGGCTTATGCCAAGCCGCAGACTAGACCGAGCTAACTCTAGTTCGACTCTTTCATTCATTGCTCTTACCCAGGTTTCTCCTAGTGCCAACCATGGTGTGATCAGACCGAGCTATCAAACAGCAAGGTTCTGGCCGAGACAACCTCGATAAGCCGAGACTGGACTAACTTTGAGTACGGCAACTGGGCTATGTTCAAAGCTTCCTTTAGACCGGAGTAACCTCAAGATTCTTTCAGACCGGAGTAACTTTATACCCCTCTTGGACCGGAGTAACTTTACACCTCTCTTGGGCCGGAGTAACTTCATGGCCTTTTTACTCAGTCCTTCGCAACGTGGCCCATAATGGCTTATTACTCAGCTCGGCCCAGTTTATAAGTATAAATTACCCTCTCAATAAGTAACTTAAGTGTGTGAATTACAGTGTGTGAATTACTTATATTTTGGTCATTATTTGGAAGGTAAAATTCATTTTAACCTCATGTACTTTATTTCATGTGCGATTTATCTCATTGAAATTTGAAAATGAGCATACAACCCACTTATGTCTGCCACGTGTTTCACAATTGCTGTTAAGTTAAACGGAATGTTTAACGGTGCACTTCAATCCATAAATCACGTGAGGATCATGTGGTCTTTTCCAAACATTAGGGGGATAAACTGCATATGGCCCAAATCACATGGAATAAAGTAAAATTTGTCCAAAAATAAATTATAAATCTGTTTGGTGCAATTTTTCATAATCTATAATTAAAAAATATAAAAAGTTTAATCTATTTTGTCAAATAAGTTATTACAATATTTTTTTATTGTGTAAATATCCAAAATACTCTCAAAAGTTATAATTAAAGTAAAAGAGATGAGACTCTATTGTTTATATGTACTTAATGGTTTCAAATAAGTTAAAAAGTTACAAATCATAGATTAAAAAGAGGGAGAATATCAAAAAAATTAATAATAATAAAAGATAATAAAATAATTTGAAATTCATGAAAGGAAAAGTGGCTCATGCACTAATTTGTGCAAAAAAAATATTATACTTCAATGCACACTACAACAAAAATATATTTTAGTGATATCATATTAGCAAAAAGAATAAATTGAAGTATAATATTTTTCTAGTAAATAGCAAAAAAATATTATACTTCAATGCACACTACATAAATTTTTGCTAGTAAATAGTTTATTTTACATAAATTATGTCCAATAAAATAATTATGTTTATACATATACTTTTATATTAATATGGATGTATGTACTATATAAATAATATATGTTGCATATATAATCATGTGGTGCTATAGAGGTGTAGTGGGAAGAGTGTGGTGTATGAGGTTTATGGTGCTGGAGGTTGGCGGTTTAAGGCTCCGCAAGAGCGGATCAAATTGTTCTACAATAAATTATCGTCACGAATGGCACTCGATAGCGTCACGAATAGTGCCTACCATGACATTAAAGTGTCACTGAAAGATTTTGGTCTTGATGGTGAAATGACACTTATAAGTGTCACTAATTCTTTTTTTAATGGCGCTTGATAGTGCCACAAATAATATCTACCATGACATCAAAATGTCATTGAAAGTTTTTAGCCATGAGGGTGTAGTGGTACTTGTAAGTATCTACAGTGGCACTAGTATCTACCGTGGCACGGATACAAATGACACTTGTTCAAAATGTCACAAAACTAAAAAATGTCATTAAACCAATAATTTTATGACACTTTCAAATGTCACTAAACTAAGAAAATGTTACGGTGGCATTTGAAATTATTTTACTATTTTCTCACTTTTTTCATATTTCCCCTTAAAAAAATATCACTTTTTTTTTGCCACATAAACTGAAAAGTCAAACTACGTATTAATCTAAAATTACAACTAAACACCATTAATTAAATAAAAAATTTAATTAAATTATTAGTGTTATGAATGTTAAATTCTTATTTCCTCAGATGAATATTACATTTTGAAAAATAACATACAAGTCTATTTTCTAAACCTAACGATATGCAAATAATATGATTAGTTGATAATTAGAGTATGTTGTATTTGATATTCTAATTGATTAAAGTATGTTTAATTTTTAGGTTAGAATAATAAAGAAAAATTGATGAAAAATCCATCCAAAATGAAGTATAAGTAATTAAATTTAAGGTAAAATTTTATTTGGTGATAAGGACATGGGAAAAAAAGTCACTAAATGGTGGTGATCGACGGCCAGTGGTGGTGGTGAGATAAAAAAAATGTGTGGTATTCAGCGTATAGGTTTTTGAATGAGTGACATGTGTCACATTTCAATAGATAGATGGATAGATAGATATGTTGATTTCAATAAATAAATTGATTTCAACAAATAGATAGATAGGTTGATTTTAACAAATAGTTATCCTTTTTGATAAATTGTATCCTTTTTATCCAAAAATATTAAAACTGGAGGGATTATTTGGAATAATCTAAATAAGTTTACTTTTAAATTTATACAAAAAGATGTGTAAAAAAATAAAAATGTGATGTGATCTAAATAAATGCACTTTTCTAAATAAGTGCACTTACGGGCTATTTGACATGTTTGATATAAGTACACTTATTTAGATGAGTACACTTATTTGGATCATATCATGTTTTTACTTTTCTACATATCTTTTTATAAAACATTAAAAATATATTTATTTAGATTATACCGAATACCATTTAATTTACGCCAAATAATACTCTTTTTTTTTTTTTTATCGAGTAAAACATCCAAAGCTACATTGAATTAGAAGATAGGCACCTAACAAGACCCATAGGTGGTTGGGCAACCCAATCAGTGGGCAGAGAATTGTGTAAACAAGCAGAAGCAACCCAATGGGCTGCTCTATTTCCCATTCTAGCACACCACAGAAAATTCAACTGCCGACTCGTGGCCATTGATCGAACATCACTAAGCAAAGCAAGAAGCTCCCACGGAGGAACCCCTTCAGATACACAGAAGTGAATCACAGATTTACAGTCACTCTCAATGTCTACTGCAGCAAGGTTGAGAGCACCTGCCATAAGACATGCATGCCAAACTGCCAACAATTCTCCTTGAGCAACAGACCTCACTCGGACCTTGCAGACCATGCTATCCACCAAGATGCCCAAGTGATCCCGTAGAAGGACTGCTACTACACCAGTTCCTTGTCTCAAATCAAAGGGCGCGTCGCAATTGAATTTCCACTTTCGTCGAGGAGGAGGAACCCATGCAGACCCTGTGATGTTCACACCCGTTACTGCCAGAACAGGGGTAGTGGTCGCAGTACAGGTAGCCAAGAATTCAGCTTCATCGTGCTTGGCCTTCCGGATAACTCCCGCTGGATCAACCAGGTAGTGGTTGACACAAATGATCATTGCGGCCCTTCCAAATAGTCCAAGCCACCAAAATCATGGAACAAATCACAGATTTCCCCCAACTAGAAGTCCCCAAAGATGTAAAGCAATTCCCAAACCAATCTCGAACCGAAAGGCTGCCAAGATCGTCACATCGAAGGCCAAGATTACACCCAAACCAAACTCTTTTAGAGCAATCACAGTCAAATAAATGGTGTTCAATAGATTCAGGGGCTGTCAAACACACGGGACAGCAAGCTGTGTTGGCACACCGTTTAGAAAAAAGATTCTGACAAGTAGCCAGTGCATTATGATATATTCTCCAGATGAAGAGCTTGAGCTTAGGAGGTAAATTCAAATTCCACACAACCTCCATTCTTTCTCCGACCAGCACATAGAAAAGGATGACAGATTGGAACCTAATTGTGCTTGGTTCACTGCTTCATGATATCCCGATTTAACCGTATAGCATCCTTTTGAGTCATGGTGCCAAATAAGAGTATCATCCTTATCCGCAACTGAAATTGGAATAGACAGAATAGCATCACAATCTGCTCTAGACACTAAGCTTCGAAGCTTCCTTTCGTCCCACTGCTTGCGCGAAGGGTTGATGACCTCATTGACCTTTTGTACCGAAACCCCACCATGCCTCACTACTTGGACACGAAATCCTGGATTAGATGGTATCCACTGGTCTTCCCAGAAATTAATGGACTTACCATTCAGAACTTGCCACCGTAAACCTCCTAAAAGAATGTCCATTCCTCGAAGTAAACTGAGCCAAGCCCATGAAGGTCGCGCCCCTCGCGCGACATGACAAAAATCTGAGTGGGGGTAGTAAATCCCTTTTATAATTTTTGCAAATAAGGAATTTGGGAATTTAATTAATCGCCAACCCTGCCGAGCGAGGAGAGCTCTATTGAAAGCCCGAAAATCTCAAAAACGCAAACCACCTTTTCTTTTGGGCAAGAACAATTTATTCCAACTGGTCCAATGTATACTTCTCCCCTCCAGATCCCTTTTTCACCAGAAATTCCTAATATAAGAGCTCAATTTATCACACAGCTTGTTGGGAAACACGAAACAGGCCATAGCATAAGTAGGCATTGACTGAGCAACTGACTTAATGAGGACTTCCCGACCTGCTTGGGAAAGCAACTTCGCCTTCCATCCTTGCAATTTGGACCGCACTTTCTCACATAAGAAATTATAAGCTTCAGCCTTAGAGCGACTGCAACACGACGGTAGGCCCAAGTATCTTGCATTAGTGTGCATCTGCGGAATACCAAGCAAGCCACTTACCTCCATCCGTCGAGATATAGGAACATTACTTGAGAACTGCACTCCCGATTTATCAAAGTTAACTGATTGCCCCAAAGCACGTCCATAGATGTGTAGCAATCTGTTGATTTCAAGACATTCCACCCTGTTGGCCTTGACAAAAAAGACCGCATCATCCGCAAAGAAAAAGTGTGACAATGATGGACAACCCCGGCGAATTCGCAGCCCAATCAATTTTCCATTGTGAATACTTCGATCAATCAATTTCGAAAGCATATCCAAGACGAGGATAAATAGATATGGGGAGAGAGGGTCCCCTTGACGGAGACCCCGATAAGGTTTAAAACTAATCCGTTTGGCCCCATTAACGAGAACTGAAAATGAGACTGTGGTGACGCACTCCATCACCCATTGAATCCATTGGGAATGAAAACCCATCTTGACCAACAAGGCCTTGAGAAAATTCCAATCCACACGATCATAAGCTTTGTTGAAATCTACTTTAATCGCTACATCCTCCACCTTCCCTTTTCGAAGTTTCATTGCATGGAAAGCCTCATGAGCCACAATGATATTGTCTTGGATCAACCTTCCCCCCACAAAAGCTGACTGATTTTGCGAGACCATTGAACTTAGAATCCCCTTCAATTGGTTGGCAAGAATTTTGGTTATCACTTTCATGATAAAATTGCACAAGCTTATTGGTCTGAATTGCGCTAATGTTTCTGGAGCTAGCACTTTGGGAATGAGTGCCAAGTTTGTGTGATTGAGCTCCTTCAACAAAAAGCCCCCCCGAAAGAAACTCTTTACCGTAGAACACAAAGAGGGCCCTACAATATCCCAGTGGTGCTGATAAAAATACCCTGGGTAACCATCCGGTCCAGGAGCTTTCGAAGCTCCGAGTTGAAAGGCTGCTGTTTTAACCTCCATATCTAAAACATCTTGAATTACCATCGAGTTCATTTCATCATATATAACTCTGCGAACCACATCTAGAGCTTCAGTCATCTCACCTCTATCACTGTCAAAAAAAAGAGTCGAGAAATAAGTAAATATATGAGAATTAATTTCCGACTCCGAATGCAAGAGGCTGCCATCATCAGATTTCAATTGCAAGAGTTGGTTCCGTTGGCGATGTTGAGTGACTGTAGCATGAAAAGAAGCAGAATTACGATCACCAAAATTGAGCCAGCGCACCCAAGAACGCTGATGAAGGTATATCTCCTCCCTCCTCATAACCGATTCCAACTCATGAGATAAGTGCTTGTGATGCGCTTCATTTGTCATTGTGTATGGCCGACTTTGTAAGTAGGCCATCTGACCTCGGAGATTTTCAATGTGCCTTCTCCCATTACCGAACTCCTTGGCACTCCAAGCCCATAAGCTGCGTTGTCTTCTTTTTAACTTTTGCACAAGTTTGAACATCTGAGAGCCCGCTTGATCCTTATCCCATTCCGATTGAATTGTAGCTTCACATACTGGGCTGGTGGTCCACAAAGTTTCAAAATGAAATCTTCTAGGCACCCAAGCAAGAGGGACACAACAATTAAGGACCAATGGACAATGGTCCGAGCCGAAACAAATATCATGGAAAACTTGGGCATTGGGGTATATGTCTCTCCAATCAACTGTAGCCAAGGCCCGGTCTAATCTCTCACGAACATTATCCTCACCCTCCTGGTTATTAGACCAAGTAAAAGCATTCCCTTTAAAGCCCAAATCTACCAGGTTACAATCCGAAACCATAACTTGAAGCTCACTAAGCTGAGAGGCATGACATTCCGAACCACCCTACTTCTCCAAAATAGAACCCACTTGGTTGAAGTCATCAACACATAACCACAGGTATTGCATTTCCGTAGCCATATCACATAAGTATTTCCAGAATGCTGCTCGTTCCCGCCGTTGAGAAGGGGCATAAATAAAACATGCAGCCCAACTGCTTCCTGCCGTTGGCGAAAAAATACACTGAAAAATATTTTGGGATTTAGACTGGATATCTAACACTACCCCATCCATCCACCAGAGGGCTAGACCACCAGAGGTACCGATAGGATCAACATAACAATTATTCGAAAAATTGAGGCTCTGCCTGATTCGATCGAGCTTGGCTCTCTTATTATTTGTCTCAATTAGAAAGATCACCGAAGGCCGATGGGTTGTACATAACCCTCGTAAGACCTGGACTGTCAGGGGACGGCCCAACCCCTGACAGTTCTAGCTGATAATTAACATGAATCTTGTGGCTGTTTAGGGTCAGCCACCACCACCCTTTTGTTATTGCCAAACGTATCCGCCTCTCCGACGGCTGAGTTCGAAAACAAGTCAAGAAACTTTGTGCAACAGTCATTATCCGCCAAAGAAACCACACCCACAGGCACAGCACCCCCTGGGCTCAGAATGAGAACTTTCTTCAAACGACTTCCTCTTCGAGATATAGCCCTTGGTTTTGGCTTCCGAGTAAAGACACAGAGAGCCTTGGGGTCAGCTTCAGCATTGTCTATGTCCGAATCAACCCCCTTCAATTTTTTCAGCCGGACAGGGTCACGAAGGTCCTCCTCAGTGAGCTACCTCTTCAGAGATAGACAGGTGAACATCTGGGAAATACTTGAGGCTATAAGGGACTTGGGCCTTGGCCTCTCAGGACTTAGGCTGGGACTAAGTTCCTCCACACTTAAACTAGAATAAGGCATGCTAACCTTGGGCTGTGAAATAGAAGACACAGCTTTAAAGGGCTCTGTAACAAAATATGCGGCTTTGGGCCTTAGTACTGAACACTCCATAAGGGGGCCCAAATTTGTATGGTCCATGCCTACCACTTCAACTGGCCCAAGATTTAAATTGCAAATGTGAGATGGTCCACTTACCAGGTTTAAGGCATCCAATGAGGGGTCCAGTAAAGATGAAGGTTCTAGAGGAGAGCCTGACGTGCATGGGCGTGATACCTCAGACTGAAAAAACTTTGTAGCCCCCAATTCCACTACCCTATTTCGTACTGATCGTACCTCCACGTTCTCATCCAGGTTTTGCGAGCTGGATGCAGCTGACCCACTCGCAGCAACCTCGTCGTTCCTAATCGAACGCGCTACCGCAGCGCCTATCGGAATACTCAGAGGTTGCATAGACTTATCCCGATCAGCACGAAGCTCCTCCATAGGTCTCGCATTCGGGCTACAAAGTGAAGTCACGCTTCTAGCAGGTCCTGTTCTTTGATTTGGACCAAAGCCAGAGTTGCGCCCTTCTTCCCATGAGACGAATTTACTGGACAAGTTGTCATGCCCAACGCGACCACAATCGTAACAAAACTCAGCCAGCTTCTCATACTTATAATAAACTTTGACAACATCCCCAATTGGCCCCGAGTTATCACGGCGATATAAAATGAACCCCTGTAGTAGAGGTTTAGTAACATCTACCTTGATACGGAGCCTCAAAAAGCTACGATGTATAAGAAGGCCGTCTGAGGGAGCTTCAACCTCAACCAATCTGTCAATCCTATTTCCGATAACCTCCCCATGAGCACGAGTCATTTTTTCGAAAGGTAGACCATGAACTTGAACCCAAAAAGGGCTCCATCAAAATTCCAAATCATCTGCGGCCATCCTTTGCTACAGCGTTTGAAGGACCACGGGGCCTCCAAGAGGACCCTAGAACGATCCTTCAAATCTTCAAACTGAAAGAGATATATGTTCTTCTTCTAAGGAGTAATAGAGACACCTGCTCTGGTCTTCCAAGCAGTAAGAAGGATTTTAGTAACAGCTGGTTTGTTCAAGATTTTGGGAGCAAGAATCTTCCCTACTAGACATTGGTGTGAGACATCCTCACACTTATCCGTGACCTCCGGCAACTCGAAAGACTCCATACTCTGCCGAAGTCACCTTCAGTTGACCGACACAAGTAAACAAAACTAAGTAGAGACACCAAGGAATAAACCCTAAAAACTACCAGCAGGTAGAGAGCGCTCTCAATTTAGAGAGAGAATTACTAATAGATAGTTTGAATAGGCTTATTAAGCGATCTTTTTTGCCAAATAATACTTTAATTACCTAGAAACTTTATAAATAAACTTATAGGCCGAGTGCCCAAATAATAGTAGCCATACGTTTTTAAGCTATGGAAAGGAAGGAGGCTCACATTAATTATTTTCTTGTATGAATGACATCACATGAATGACGTTTACAGATGAATTTTATTATCAATTATTATGACAAATAATAATTAAATAATTATACTATACATGAAATTTTTTTGGGAAAAAATATAATTCAATGTAGGTTTAAAAAAAATTACACATGAGTGGTAAAATTTATAAATATTAATAATTAAAATTTTAATTTTTTTATGTACTTATATTTATTTTTAAAAATATCCACTAAATTGTAACTTTTCCAATATTTTTTTAAAGTGCACAGAAAAAGAAGAAGATCCACATAGGATAGCAGTTGCACGGATAGATTTCCACCTCATACAAATACAACAATGATTCATCCCACTAAAAACATTATCACTAATAGCACTAATGCATTAAAAAAAAAAAATACAACTCCAAGATCAAAACATCACATCATTAATGGCGGGACCCACTGCCACCTAATTAGTGGGAGCACTAATTAGTGCCCCAAGCATTTTTCTAAAAATAAGGGGCGTGTTTGTGTTTGATTTGTGTTTTGAAATATATTTTTGGAAAAGAAATTTTAAAAATATGTTTAGTTATAAATTTTTTTTAAAAATTTAAAATTACTTCTCTCTCTATTACACATCAATTTATCATTTTTTCTCTCTCCTCTCTCCTTTTTCATTCTCAATCATTTTTTCTTTCACACATATGTACTCGATTACAATAAAGGGATGGTTTAACATGTTCTAAATAAATACACTTTTTGAATTTTTATACAAAAAATATAAAAAAAATAAAGAAAGTAGGTAAAAAAGTAGAGAGGAGATGTTGATTGATATGACCTAAATAAGTATATGTATGTAAAAAAAAAAATGCACTATTTTAGTGCATGCCAAACACCTACAAATTATCAAATCATCTCAAATTCCTAAATTCCAAAACTATTTTTAAAATATACAACTAAACAAATTAAAAAAGTTTCTAAACTCTCTCCTCAAATTTTTGTTTTTGAAAATTTATCTAAAAAATATAAATTAAACACACTAAAGGTATCCTACTAATTTGCAATGACTTTTTTTTTTTTTTTTTTTTTTGACATTCAATGGGTGAAGGCAAGATTCCATTTCACAAGTTCGAATGGGAGAAAATCTTGGCATCAGTTAAAGATTAATCTTGTTTGGTTTAGTTTAATCTTGTTTGGTTTAGTTTATTGTAGTAGTGTTTGATGTAATTTTTACTAATAATTTATAAAATAAAAATAATTATAATTGTTTTAAAAACAATTAATTATCTACAATTTTAGAATGTACCAGCAAAATTAGATGGTCCAAATGAGAGACAAAGGTAAATGTTTGGTCAAGTGAGGACACTTGCAAGTTTTAAATATTGACATTGACAAATTGCACTCTATAAATTTTTGTGGTAAAATTAAAATTTTCACATTGTTCTTTAAAGTTTAAATATTTTTTCTCCTTATAAAATAAAAAGTTACACTTTGTATTACAATTTTGTAAAAGTTATAGACTGCAAAATACAAGTTTTAATTTTATGAGGGTCAGTGAAACATTTACGGATAAGGTTCTCTCCAATTCACCGTGGATTGGAGGGTATTATTTGGCTGTGGAGTCCATCACGTGTCTTATTTTAATGATTTGAACCATTCAATTTATACAGCTCGTTTAGTATTTCATCTTTAAAAAAAATCATGTTAATTGGATATCAATAAGTACTTGATCAACACATTTTTACTAATAATTTATTTTTAAAATCATATTTACCATTGACAAAAATATGATCTAATCGAAAAGTTATCGATATTTGATTAATGTGATTATTTGTAAGAATAAAATACTCGATGAACTCTATAAATTGAACGACTTGAATTATCAAAATAGAATCCGTAATGGGCCCCATCGGCCCAACAACACTATCTAAGTAAGTTCTGCTCAACTTTTACAAAATCATAGAGGAAACGTGCAAAGAAAAAAAAAAAGTATCTTGGAGCATCTCTAATGCTTGGTATCAAATAATAATGTTTAGTCAAATTTTGACATTTTAGGCCATCTCCAAATTTAAATTTAAATTTAATAAAAACAGTACTCTAATCGTTTTATTAAATAAAAGAAGTGATACTTTTTTTATTAAATGAATGGAGCGTTTATCCTTTTATTAATTTTGTAGGTGACTTTTGGCTCGGATGTTCACCCGGACGTCCTCTTGGGCATCCTTCCAAAAAACCGGTTTTGGAATGAATTTAGTGAAAATTTACTCTAAACGGATGATCAACCAGATGACTATGAAAGGGTTAGAATACTGTATTAGATTAAAC
This sequence comes from Camellia sinensis, assembly GCF_055761805.1. Classification (NCBI taxonomy): domain Eukaryota; kingdom Viridiplantae; phylum Streptophyta; class Magnoliopsida; order Ericales; family Theaceae; genus Camellia; species Camellia sinensis. Next base: position 31,932,427 of record NC_138967.1, read on the forward strand.
TTTTACTCAAATTTAATGAAATATCTGATGAACGATTAGAGATACTCTTATAATGTCAAAATTTTATATTTTGAAAAATGTTGCTTTAATGATACAATTGTCATTTTTTTTTTTTTTTTTTGCGCAAAAAAGACAAATATGAATGTTATTTGTGAGTCTCATTATGAGATAGACCCAAACAAAAATAAAAAATAAAAATAAAAAAAGGGTTCTTATCAAATTTAGTGCCATTTTGGGAACATAGTAAAAAGTCACATTTTTAGCCAAAATGTTTAAAAACGCAAGTACAAAAAACGCCAGAAAATTGGTTTGGCAAGTGCTAAAAACGCAGGTGTAAAATTACAAATTAGGACTTATGAAAAAAAATAAAAAAAATAAAATTCTTATGTTAGGTAAGGGTATTTTGGTCATTTTAATTTGATTTGACACCATAAATAAATATTAAACTAAAAAGCAAAAGCTTTTTACTAACTTTCCAAATCATTTTCTAAAAAGCTAAAAAACTTGATAAAAAACTAAAAATTAATTTTTTATTAATTTCGCAAAACACCCCTCAGTATTGGTCAAACTTTGTGTTAAATTAGTGAATTGAAAATAAATTTAGAATTTAGAATAGACAGTACATAAATTAAATTTTGACATAATGAATATCACATCATTAAAAATTCTCTTCATACACAGAAAATTAATTGCACAAAATCATAGAGGAGTGACCCTGTGTTGTCGCCTTGTGGGAGATATAGTGACAATTTGTAATTTTCTTCTTCTTTTTTTTTTTTTTTTTTGTGGTCATGATTCATCAAAACAAGATTACTTATTTGAAAAAAAAAAAAGAAAGAAAACTAGATTAATTACCAAAAAAGTTATCCAATGGAGTTTCCTAAAAATTTCAAGTGGAAAACTTGAATTTCAAAGACACCAGGTGGCACTTTTTGTTTGGAATAAATTAAATAAGTGTACTTTTTGATTTTTTATGAAATATGGATTGTATATGGATTGAGTTTGAAGTGATATAGTAGAAAAGTGATGTGACTTAAATAAGATGATGTGACTTAAATATGATAGTGACTTTTTGACTATTTTTTAGTTATGTCAAACCGAGCCTAATATTTGAATGGCTGGTCACTTTCAAACTACAGTGTCCATTGTTTTTGGAGGACTTTCAAGCCTAAAACTCTCTTATCATCGATGACCAAGAAACACTCACGAGCTTCAAAGGGCTCTGTATCTAGATAATTCAAACCATCAATTTCAAATGTAATTGATAGGTCATTACTTTTGGACAATAATTTCCATTAGATCACAATCACAAAACAATTCCTGAACAAAATTTTGTTTTGATAGCTTTGTATGTATAATGTCATTATCATATAGAGCGCACATTCAGTAATCTGATGTGAAGTTAGAAACAATTTAAGATTATTGTCGGTACAGAAAGTTTAGCAGTTAAGGAGGTAAACTTTAGGACGAATAGTAAAATTGTACATTTTGAGATCTACTCTATGGTGTCTTTTCGGTATAATTGATCTGTACAATTTACAATGCCTCGTTTGGCAATCTTCAATTTTAGCTAAAAAGTTAAAAAATAATTATAATTTGTCACATCACTTTCTCTATTTTTTTACATATATTTTATAAAAAATTTAAAATTTACTAAAATAATATGCTCCCAAATGAGACTGGGTGTAAATATTTGAGTTATATTATGCAAAAGTAAGCTTAAATGGTCTTACTCCTCATCATAAAAATGAAAATAAATAAATAATAAAAATAAAGAAACAAAGAATAGGGCTTTCGTTGGTGTTTGGTTCACAATTCTGCAACTCATTTAGACCCATAACCAGATAAAAGATTAATAATAATAATAATAATAATAATAATAATAATATGTATAGTACTGTTCAAAAAAAATTTAAGTAGAAACTAATTTTTTTTTTTAATGAATTTGATTACCCTACTTCCAATAAAAATCTCATATTTCTAGAAAAATGTTTGCTATTTAAGAATAAATAATAATAATAATAATTGAATCCACAATATTGTATATTTAATCCCTTTTTTTTTTTCATTAAACAATCTAAGCAAAACCAAACTCTTAATTAATATTAACACATAAATTTATTTACTAATAACAAGATTCTCATTTCCTTTCAAAATTATTTTGATTTCTATTTCGAGAATTCATTTTTCAAAAAAGTTTACATTTTTGTTTTTCACATATATTTTTTTATTTTCACTTAATTTTTTAATATTTAAGTTTTTTTTTAATTTTTAGACACATCTAACATAAATATACTTAAAAAATATAATATTTGTGAATTTTTTTAAAAACAAATTCGCCAAATACCAAAAATATAAAAAAACAAAACAAAACAAAACAAAAATTCAATACATTTTTCATATTTTTGTGTATTTATTAATTTTTTCACAAATATTTTATTATTTAGGTACATTTAAGTAAGGTACATTTAATAAAGTAAAAAATTGATAAAATTTTTAAAAATATTCACTAAAAAAAATACAAAAAATAAAAAACTCAATTTTAAAAAAAATTAAATTTAAAAATTAAAACCAAACACATTAATTATTATTATTTTTTATATGCAGGATCTTCTAGACATACTTATGGATATTAGATTAAGTTCCTACCGTCTAAACAAATATTTCAAAACAAAATTTATTTCTTTGATATCCGTGACCCAAAAATTTATGCTTACAAGAATAATTGAACTTGAAATCTTCTCTTAAATCTCATACCTCGTCTACTTGGTCCAGGGCCGGCCCCAACTTATTAGAGCCTCACGGCGAATTTTTTAAATTGGACCCTTCATATATCATTATTAAAAAAAAAAAAATTATTTAGATAAAATAAAAAAAATAAAAATTTATTTCTATTACATTACAATTTAACAAAATTTAGATAACAAATATATATATATATATAAAATAGTTAAATTTCAATTAGTTGAATCGAATCTTTATTTTTTAGCTTACCAATGTTATAAGAACTAAAATTAATTGGGCATAAGGATGAGAATTTTCCACACAACTCAAGCAATATATAAAATTAGCAAATTGAGGTTGACTATATTTCAACATGAATCCAAGTACGACACGACTCAATAACATGAATTATTAGTAATATATTTGAATGTTCACTAAGGAATGCCATGACATTTTTTAATCTTTTATTTAACTCCATCTAACTGAATAAAAAAATATGTAAAATAATAATTAAGGCTAATATCTTTTTTTTATTTAAGATATATATTTTTTTGTTACCTATTTTAGAGTCAATCTAATAAAAAATATACAGTAAGAAGGTACAATTTTTTTAATTAAAAAAATGCAATTGAATTAAAATCAAACATTCTATGAATAATTTCATTTAGTTGAAATAAATTTTATAAAATTCAACTTATGAGAAAAAATTTAATCCCTCGATACACTTGCTAAGTTATTTTTAACTAAAAGTGAAAGTTTTCACATTAAACATCAATCAAACACGAATCAAAATAACACCATACGACAATATAAAAATAAATAAATTGAGCTAATATTAAAATAATTATGAAATAACATGACATAATACACTCTCCTAATTAAAAATCTTAAATTTTATTTAAAATTAAGACCCAAAGCGACCGCCTTAATCGCCTCACCCAGGAGCGGCCCTGCTTGGTCAAAATTACTTCCATTGCAAACTATACCCTATCAGTAACGAAACGTGGGCAGCTAACCTAATAATGAACGTGGAATGTGACCTTTTGTGGGACAATTTCAATGTTGTCTAACCGGAATCTATGAGCAAAGTGGTCCACTTTTTTGGTTAGTTCAGAAATGTCCCTGCCGTTTACAGCCAAGCTTTCTCCATCCACGTCTCGTTTGGTACTTTAATATTTTAATTTACAAATTAAAAAATTATTAAAAGTTAAAAAAATTAATAACTTATACAAAAAAATTAAAAATTTTATTTTCTCTCTATTTTTTACACATTTTTGTTATAAAAAATCAAAAAATCATTCTAAAGATACTAATTTTTTTTACCTCATATTTTAATCAAAAAATTATAAAATTACTAAAATAGTTTGGTTCCAAACGAGACTTAAATTTATCTTTATATCTCCAATGCATTTCCAAACACAAAATATGGTGAAAATTTAAATATATATATATATATATATATATTTAAACTCTTTATATCTTGAAAAATCAAATGGTGTGTACCGTATTACAAAAATATATAATTTTATCATAAAAATTTATAACATTAATCACAAAATGCGTAATCTTACCACAAATTGACGTAACAAAATATCTAAAATTTTGTGATTCATGTTGTAAATGTTTGTGATTTCGTTACGATATTTCTTATTATGTTATATTATGAAATTTTATAATAAAATTACACATTTTGTAATAGGATATATATGATATGCACCCGTAACATTTTCCTTATATCTTTAATGCATTTCCAAACACATAATATGGTGAATGGAAAGGCTACCATGTGCATTCTTTTTGGGGTGCACACGATATGTATCTTATGCAAAAAAGACATAATTGTTATCACAAAATATGTAATTTTTTCTTTACAAAAAATATAACTTTTTACTTCTAAAAAAATGTACGACTTTTATCACAAAAAATATAACTTTAGTTATACATAACTTTTAATTGCACATCATCACTGCACCATTTATAATTTTTATCACAAAAAGCGTAATTTTCATCACAAAAAATTTATGATTTTTATCACAAAAATGTGACTCTTTTTACAATATGCACTTGCACATTGTAGCATTTTCCCATGGTGAAATTTGAAAATCTTAATGCTTCGTTTGCCTAAGGCGTTTGGGACTAAAAAAGTACAAAAGATAAAGTAGGTTAAGTGGTTGTTTGACATGTGCTAAAATAACACACACTATTTTAGCACATTATCCTATTTAAGTCACAATCATCTTATTTAATTCACATCACATCTCTACCACATCACTTCAAACCCAACTCATATTTCATATTTTTTTTTTGTAAATAATCAAAAAGTATACTAATTTAGCACTTCTCAAACAATCCCTAAATAAGCTAGTAAGATAAAATGTCACCTCTAAATCATAATTATTTTACCTTTTCTCTCACAAAAGCTAAAAGAGTCAACCCAGATGAACATTTTAATCCCACACTAAAAAAGTTCCAACTCAAAAAAACCAGTAAAATTGTTTTACCAAACGACAACTAAATTTTTTTAGAACTTCCTCGTTTGACAACTCACTCTTTCAATCTAAAAATTAAAAAGTCACTAAAAAAACTAAAAATTCAATAATCTATACCAAAAAGTTAAAGATTTCTTTTTCTTTCTATTTTTTGTATATATTTTCGTAAAAAATTAAAAAATTATTTCAAACATACTAATTTTTTTTATTTCTTATTCTAATAAAAAATTAAAAAATTACAAAAATAACATATTTTCAAACGATGCGAATGTATTGAAATGAAAGGACATAAATATGAGACAAAGTTGAATAACCCACTTTCCAAATTATAACTCACTTCCCTCTCTCACAAAAAAATTAATTATAACTATCTCTCAAAATAGCGCTAAATCACTCATTGTTGTCTATAGTTCGAGTATTAATAGATTAACAGAAGTAGTTTATTTGTTACAATAGTTCTGGCACCAATCACTTTTACTAGCACTTAACTATGCGCTTATGGAAATGAAAGGACATAACTATGGGACAAAGCTATAAGTAAATCACATATTGGGGCCATTTGGGAAGCAAATAATGAGTGATTTAAGATGATCTAAATAATTATATTTTTTAATTTTTTATGAAATATGAGTTGTGTATGGATTGAGTTTGAAGTAATGTGATATAAAGATGATGTGACTTAAATAAGATGATGTGACTTAATAAGATAGTGACTTTTTGACTTTTTTAGATTATGACAAATAAGGCCTAAGTCAAAAATCAGTTTTTAATATTTTCTGTGTCATATTATTAAAAGATTCACTAAGTTGTAGGGTACTCATTCCCGCAGCCTATGTCGATCTAACATATGGCCAGCCCCATTTTCTTTCATCGTAAAAGTCAATTTCAACCAATGGTTATCATGCGTATCATATTTATCAAGCATTTTAGCCCACTCTAACTTCCATTGATTTTCATCTTCAATGTCAAACAAGAATTTATTTAGTACACCATTTACCCCCTTATCTTGGAACAAACAATTAACATGTTTCAATGCATTTTGCATCAAATGCCAAGTACGTAATCGGTGACTTGTGTCAGGCATAACAGTGGGTATGGCTTTAACCATTGCAGCATCTTGATCTGTGAACAAAGTTTTCGGTGCCTTTCTTAACATAACCTCTAAAAAAGTTTGAAACAACCATACAAACGATTCAGCGGTCTTATCATACAACAAGGCTGCACCAAATATAACTGTTTCCCTATAATGGTTGAATTCCACAAAAGATGCAAAGGATCTATGTTCTTTGTTTAACTTGTAAGTCGTATAAAATGTAACAACATCACCAAATTGGACATAATCCATGATCATTTGTGCATCAGTCCAAAACATATTTGCTATTTGCTCCTTGTTATCTAACTAGAAAGCATAAAAAAAAAAAAAGAATTTTGCAAAGATTTTTCTTTAAAGTATTGCAACACATTGCCTACTTCCCCATATGCTAAACTTTGTTGTCTTTTGATTTTCAAATAATTTTTTGATCTAATGTCATAAACCCAAGACATTGCCTCCCACCAGCTTCCCTACCCATGAGTTCAAAAAACTGGCCTAAACAAAGACCAAATTGTGCCGCCAAATCTAACTCAATTGCTTGGGTAGCCGATATCTTTCTTTGTGACGACAACATGCGGGCACACTTGGGGTGATACAAGATCATGGTTGTGTTTTCTTTGAAATCAGTCACAACAAATTTCCCAGTATCCACATCTAATTTAACATAAAGTTGAGCCTCACTAATGAAATGAAGAAATTAAGATCTTTTTATTATCATTTTGAAGATTCAACAGATAAAGATTTACAATGCTTATTTATAGACTTGAATGTAAACTCTAGGTAGTTTACAACTGAATGGTAGTTACAACTGTATGGCTGAGGTGGCAGTAGCTTCGAGAAGCTTCTTGAAGATGTAGTTGAATTTGCAGTAGTGATAACAGAATCACTTGGAGCAGTTGAGCCAGTGATAACAGAATCAGTTGAAGCAGTTGGGCTGCTATTCAGCTCAGTATCTTCAATATTCCCCTGCAAGCTGATGGGGCGATCAAGAACCATGAACTTGGATTTGAGATATTAAAACCGAGAGACATTTAAAGGTTTAGTAAACAGATCAACAAGCTGATCAATGGTTGGAATGTATTGCAACTGAAATTGCTTAGCCAGAACCTTATCTCGGACGAAATGACAATCGATTTCGATATGTTTGGAACGTAAGTAGAAGACTGGATTGGAAGCTAGAGCTATTGTAGAGAGGTTATCACACCAGAGAATGGGTATAGCAGGTGAAGAAATACCTATTTCAGTAAGCAGCATGGAAATCCAAGTTAACTCAGCAGCAGCATTGGCTAAAGCTCTATATTTAGCTTCAGTGGAGAAGTGAGACACTGTGGCCTGTTTTTTTGCAGACCAAGAGACCAAATTGGAACCCAAGAAGACACAGTAACCAGAGGTTGATTTTCTGTCATGAACATCTCCTGCCCAATTAGAATCTGAATACCTATGAACATCAAAAGTACTAGAGGAAAAGGACAAGCCATAAGTGAGGGTGCCTTGAACAAATCTAAGAATTCTCTTAACAGTAGCAAAATGACCAATGGTAGGGGCATGTATATATTGACAAGCTTGGTTGACAAAGAGAGAAAGATCTGGTCATATAATGGTGAGATATTGTAAAGCACCAACAATACTTCTATAAAGAGCTGGATCAGAAAAAAGTAGAAAAGCATTTGGAGGAACGCTAGGCTTGACAGAGATAGGTGAAGGGTAAGGCTTACAAGAGGATAAGCCAGCTTTAAGAAGAATTTCTTTTGCATATTTGGATTGAGATAAAAGATATCCTGAGCTAGTAGGTTGGACTGAAATACCAAGAAAATAAGCAATGTCACCTAATTCCTTCATGGAGAACACATTATGCATCTTTGTAATGAGAGATTGGATGTGAGAAAGATTATCACCCATGATCAAGATATCATCCACATAAATTAACAGATAAGTGACTAAAGTGGAAGTCCTTTGAATGAACAAAGAAGAGTCACATTTGCTATTAGTAAAGCCTTGAGACAACAAGTAGTTAAAAAATGTTGAATACCAAGCTCTTGGTGCCTGTTTCAAGCCATATAAGGCCTTGTGCAGTTTACACACTTGATTAGATGAGGAAGAATCCTCAAAACCTGGAGGCTGAAGCATGAATACCTCTTCTTCAAGAAGGCCTTGGAAATGTCTAACTGTTTAACAAACCACTGATGGTGAAGGGCAAGACAAAGTAAGATTCGAATTGTGGGTTGCTTAGCCACTGGACTGAAAGTCTCATAAAAATCAATGCCCTCTTGCTGCAGGTACCCTTTGGCAACCAATCGAGCCTTATACCTTGCAATAGTGCCATCAGAATTTCTTTTAACCTTGAAAACCTATTTACAGCCTATGACAGTCTTGTTAGATGGAAGAGACACCAAAGACCAAGTATGTTGTTGTTGAAGAGCAAAGAACTCCTCAAGCATAGCTTTATGCCAAACAGGAGAAAGCAAAGCTTCTCTGTGAGAAGAAGGTTCAGGATTAGAGTAGGTAGCAGTGGCAGTTTCAGTGGAAGCAACCAAATAGTGAGGAGTGGCAACAGATTTAGATCTGGTAATCATGGGATGCTGATTAGAAGAATGAGAAGGAGGTAGAGGGGGCAACTCAATAGAAATGGACTGAATAGGAACTGCAGAAGCAGGTAAAGAAGAATTAGAAGAGGGAAGATGAGGAGAAACTGAATTGGAGAAGGACTGAGAAACAATAGAAGAAGAAGGCCAGAAAAAAGATTGAATATCAGGTAATGTTGAAGAAGATTGAAAAGATGTAGAAAAAGACAAATTAGCAAATGGAAACACCTGCTCATTAAAGACCACATGTCTAGACAAATAGACTCGTCTTGTGAGTGGATCAAGACATCGATAACCTTTAGCAAAAGGATGATAGCCTAGAAAAACACAGGACACAAATTTAGGATGTAACTTGAGAGGCTGATAAGGCTTAAGCCAATGGAAACATTGACAACCAAACACTCGAAAATAGGAGTAATCTGGAGTGTATTGAAAAAGCTTTTCAAAAGGAGATTTATGTCCAAGCTTAGAAGAGGGAAGTCTATTAATAAGAAAAGTAAAAACAGCAACAGCATCAAACTAGTATTGTAATGGCACAGATGAGTGATGAAGAAGAGCATTAGCAGTTTCAGTGATATGCTTGTGTTTTCTCTCAGCAGTGCCATTCTGAGAAGGAGTGTGAGGACAAGAATGCTGGTGAATAACACCTTGGGTACGCAAGAAATATTGCATTTTATTAGTAAAATATTCAGATCCTCCATCAGTTCTCAGAATTTGCAATGAAATATGAAATTGTTTTTCAATATACGCCTTGAATTCTATGAACTTATCACACACTTCACTTTTATAAGATAATGTAAAATGCCAAGTAAATTGACTAAAATCATCCACAAAAAGCAAGTAGTATTTATAACTAAAAGTAGAAGAACATGGCCTCCATACATCACTATGGATAAGAGAAAGAGAATCATTTACAGTAGTATTAAACAATTGAAAAGGAAGTCGATGACTCTTAGCTATGCAACAATCAGTACAAGCAAATGACATTTTTCTGTGAAACATTCGAAAATGGTTTAAGATGATTATACTTCACTAAGGAGGGATGGCCTAATCTATTATGCCAAATAGAGGAAGAAACAGGTGTGTGTGATGTAGTGAAGTAAGCATTATGGACAGATAGATCAGAAGTCAGCACAGATAAAAGAGTAGAGTGAAAATGGTATAGGCCATTGGTACTAGAACCCTGATGAAGAATTCTCTTTGAATCTTTGTCCTGAATCACAAATTTAGAATCATCAAATGTGATGAGACAATTATTATCCTTAGTAAATTTGTGAACCGACAGAAGGTTAGAAGAAATTAAAGGAGTATGTAAAATATGATTCAATCGCAAGGAACAATGAGGTGTAGGAAGCAGTCCCTTACCAGTATTGTGAATAGGAACTGTAGTTCTATTACCTACAGTGAGCTGATCTGATCCTTGATAGGGCTGTGAGTAATTGAGATTTTAAAGATCATGAGTGATATGATCTGTAGCAGCAGAGTCCAAGTACCAAGGAGTTTGAGGAATAGAAGCAATTGATTGAGTTGCAGCAACAAATGCTCTAGAGCTGGACTCAAAAGGATGCTGAGAACTAGAAGAAGATTGAAACTGAGAATTCATCCGATACCAGCAGTCCAATGCAGAGTGACCAGAACCTTCACAAATTTGACAAGTTATAGATCTACCTCTGACGCAAGAAAAACCTCATTGATCATGAAAATTCCTTGAAAAACCAGAATTGGTGAAATTAGATCCAGATTTACTACCACCTCTAGTATTGCCTCTGTAAGAGTGACCTCTGAAGCTAGAAGCACGACCTCTGAGATTAGAATTAGAAGAACCTCGAACAGAAGAGAAGGCCATAGTAGGTTCAGAAGGAAGCTTTCGAAGTTTGGATTCAATATGAATAGCTTTAGAAAAAAGAAGAGCAGTCAATTCTTCCATAGAAATTGACTCTGATCTGGCTCGAATGGTAGTCTTGAAGGCATCATACTCATCAGGAAGACCATTCAAGGTAAGAAGAACAAGATTTTCATCATCTATAAATGAAGAAACAAGAGCCAATTGACTAACCAAGTCTTTAATCTTGAAGAGATAATTCTCCATCGAATCTGTTTTTTTTAGAAATGCAGTTTAATTTGTTCTTCAACTGATGAACATGAGATCGAGAAAGTGAAGTGAATCCCTTATATAAAGCAGTCCAGATCTCAGCACAGCTATGAAGATGAAGAACAGATGAATAGATTGCAGGTGAAAAAGTTGTAGTAATACAACTGAACAGGTGTGCATCAATAATTTTCCATTGCAGATATTCAGGATTGTCTTTTTTTGAACCAGAAAGATCTGTAATTCTCATTTGTGGACATGGTATAGTACCATCAACAAAGCCAAGAAGACTAGTAGCAATGAGAATATTCTGCACTTGATTTTTCCATATCAGAAAGTTTGATGCATCAAGCTTGATGGTGATAAACGAAGAAAGGTTAGAAATCAGTAATGAGAGATTTAGAGGAAGTGAGGTTGAAGCCATGAGAGAAGATAACAAAGAAGTTAAAGGAACCATGGATCAACTCGTAAGAGAGATTAGCTCTGATACCATGATGAAATGAAGAAATTAAGATCTTTTTATTATCATTTTGAAGATACAACCAATCCTAGTTTCATCTGTAGGGTTTTTTTGACAATGGGTCTCGCTTGTCAACCTTCTGAAATCCATCCTTGTTGTAAACTAAAAGTCTAGAAATAAGTTGGTTAGTGAACTTGTTCTTCCTAGAATAATCCCTTCTTATGCTAAATCTCATTCTTCCTCCATATGCATTATAAAAATCATACGTACCTCGTTCTGAATCAAATGTCATTCCCTATTTTGCCTTCCATGAACAATCATTTTCAGGTTCCATATCCATATCAAAATGTAACTGAAAAGCTATATAAATCAAATCTTAGCTACAAAACAAGTCATAAAAGTTATATCTGCTATAGGAAAAAAAAAAAACATTACAATTCTATCCTTAATCATGTGAGAAAAGCTTAAACACATAGTAGCAGATTTTGAAGTTGAAATAAAAAACTTAAATAATCCATCCTTAAAAACACACAGCATTGCACTATCCTTAAGTTTGGAAGAATTTATCTTTTCACTATTTTTTTCTTTCTCACAATTTCTCATCTCATTAATCATCAAAATAAGTAATGAGAAAATTCATTATCCCCATTTCATTTTTTTTTTCCACCAAACTTCTAAATCCAAACAGTGTGAAATAATTACAATAGTATATAGATTATAATCTGTATAGAAAACATAGACATAAACATCAGAGATTAACTCGATAGTGCTTTTGTAACATCACTTTACAGGAGTTCAGTTGATTAGCTATTGACTAAATTGATTTTCTGTACCAAAATTGTGGAATCCAATGTTGGAAGCCCTCACCAACATGCAATTTGGGTTTTAGTCAAGAACTTAATTTAAATAGAAAATGGTGGGCTTCTATAATACCAATTACAGTTGGATGAAAGAGAGACACGAAGAAGTTCTAGTCAAATGCGGAAGTGCAATGGTAAAAAACAAGAAACACTAAATTGAAGAGTTGTTTATAAATTCAAATAGAGTTGGAGAACAAAATATTGGAAGTTGAAATAATCAATTACAGAGACAATGAAGACTAACCTGTGGATGATTGACGTCGGACTCAAACGTCAAGTGTTTGAAGCTATGGAGACTTGTTTGCTCACAGGGGAACTCTGGTTTGTGAAGTGAGGGCAGGGAAAATTAGGGCAAAGCAATGGGTTAGGTTTGGGAAGTGGGGCGCCATCAAAAGGGTCGCTAGTGAGACGGGTTTGGTGAGGTAGAGGAGAAGAGCGTAAGGGCTCTGGTTTGTGAAACAGATAGAATCAATCCATCAATCCACCTCGATCGGTTGGGTTTCAGAGTGTGTCCCCATTGTCAGGAGTGGGTCGCCGGTGAGATTGGGTTCGGTGGAGGAGAAAGGGTGAGTGCGAGTGAGGTGAAATATATATAACCTGACCTATGTATATGTATAGCTTTGGGCGAGAAATTCAATTTGTTTTAATTTTTTTTTCAAGATCTGGACCGTTGGATCTGGGTTGGGGCATCAGAGCCATTGCACGTAGGAAGTGAAGGAGAGAAGTCAATGAGGAGATTTGGACTCCTTAACTATGCTCTCATGGGATCCGTCTCATCTAGAGCACTATGGGATGTTTTGAAAAGATGGTTAAAGGCTAAATTTTTAGTTTTTTTTTTTTGAAAAAAAATATAAAAAATGTGAGAGATGATGTGACCAAAAATGGGTTAAAAGCTAGGAAGTGATTTTTAACCCACTTTTCAAAAGAGGCCTATTTGATCTAATCATTATCTTATACTTTTTTGTCAATCGTTCAGTCGGTCATTCGGTAATAAGGTGACAGTCGCGGTTGACAAAAGTGACAACCATGGTAGACAAGGTGACAGCTACGGTTGATAAAGGTGACAATCGCAGTACACAAGTATTACACCGGTCTTCCAGATGATCGATCGGTATGTTGGAAAATCGCTTTTGTATAGCCTTATTTTTTACTAACTTTGAGCATTAATTAAGTTGGGACCCAAGCGTTATTTTTAACGTTTCTAATTGGATTCATATTTAATGCCGCGTAGTGAATAAATTCATGTATTTGGTTGCTCAAAACCATTTTTGGATGAATGAGAATTCAACGTGCATTTTCGGGTTCGTGGAAATGTATTTTAGTGGGTTTACTACACATTTGTGAAATGTGTTGTCCCACATTGGAAAGGCTTGAGGAATTGTTTGGGTTTATAAATCTTAACATTGGATACTTGGGATGGTCCCTAAGGGGTACCCAAGTTTGTGGAAGGGTGAGGTTATAAGTGTAGTGAGTTAGACCCATTGGACCCAAAACTAAAACCATGTGCGCGCCACCGCTGCCGCTGTCCGTCTGGCCGGTCGGGCAGGTTGGGTTGGGCCTTGGTACGGGTGCGTGGTATGAGGTTGGGTTGGGCTAGTCCGGCCCAATACTTATCTTTTTGGGCCAAAAAAAATTGTAATTTATTTTTTATTTTGGTTTCAAAATTCAAAATAAATTGGTCCAAAATTTTTTTCTTCACCCAAACAGGTCCCAAACTGTTTTACCCTTTACGAAACAGGTTCAGAAGGGTCAAAATAGGTTCATACCTATTTATTTCAAACTGAATCTATTTGGACAGATTCAAATCTGTTTTTTGCCTATTCAATCTGTCCGAACAGGTTTCTACTTGTTTGGAACAGCCATCTTTTCTTCTATAAAAAGCCTTCAATTCTAGCATTCTTGGATCAGATTTTTCTATCATAAATTTGTCCTCCCTTTCTGTGTTTCTCAACATTTTTTCTGCATTTATTTTTAGGAAAATAAAGAGAATTAGTTACAATATTTTTTGGTTTGTCAGACTTGATTTTATAGTGCTGTAAAATTAAGTGTTAATCGTTGCATCTTGGGAAGTAGACGCCATTTTAAATCGAAGCACCGGAGCGATGGTGAAATCTACTTTAAGGAGATTGTGTCCAACACAAGTCTCGACATTAATTTCTGTAAGCTTTTAATTCGGGAAATAATTTATATAATTATTTTCTGAATTATTTTATTTTATTGTTTATTTAATTTATACATTTAATTTACACACATACACCTTTGTGGGTTCTAACAATCATAAAGTAGATTTATCTTTTTATTTATTTCTGTGATAGACAGACAAATATTTTGTTTCGAAAAATTAAATAGTAGTAATCTACTGTTTAATTTCTTAAATAGTAGTAATATACTGTTTAATGATTTCTTTGATAACATAGTAGTAATATACTGTTTATCATTGGAATTTTGTTACAAAATATTATTCTGTTTATTTATGTGTAAATTCATTTTTTGTATAAATTTGTGATTGGTATATTATTTTTATTTCGTCAGAATTATGACAACTGAAATTAATAGTACTGAGACTGTTATTACTCAAACCTCCACACTTGTTGTGCTAGTGATGACTCCGGCAGTTTCGATAAATCATGGGGTAAAGCCAGCAAAATTCAATGGTAATGATTTTAAAAGATGGCAACAAAAGATGATATTTTATCTTACTACATTGAATTTGGCTCGCTTCACTCATGAAAAGGCACCGGCACTGAACGGGGGAGAAATTGACCGGTAAGTGGTTGCCGCAGTCGATGCATGGAAATATGGTGATTTTCTGTGTCGAAACTAAATCCTCAATAGATTGGACAATACACTGTACAATGTATATAGTGTGAAAAGCACAGTTAAAGAATTGTGGGAATCTCTAGATTATAAGTATAAAACAGAGGACGCTAGTACAAAGAAATTTGTTATCGGTCGTTTTCTGGATTTTAAAATGATGGATTTCAAAATGGTTATTAGCCAAGTTCAAGATCTCTAAATAATTCTCCATGACATACATGCAGAAGGGATGGTTCTCAGTGAATCTTTCCAAGTAACGACAATCATTGAAAAGTTGCCGCCATCTTGGAAAGAATTCAAGAATTATCTAAAGCATAAGCGCAAGGAGATGAAATTGGAGGGACTAATAGTGCGGCTCCGAATTGAGGAAGACAACCGTGGTTCCGACAAAAAGTCAGGAAACTATGTCGTGCAGGCTAAAGCAAATGTTGTGAAACATGAACATGGGTCAAAGTTCAACAACAAGAAGTAGAAGCATGATGGCAATGGTCCCAAACAAGAATCCACTAGTAAAATCAACAAAGGGATCAACAGCGGGTTCAACAAGAGGTTTAATGTCAAGTGTTTTGTGTGTGGCAAAGATGGGCATCGCGCTAAGGATAGTCACGTTCGCAAGGACGAAGGGAGTTCAAGCAAAAAGCCAACACAAGCTAACATAGCCGATGATTTTTATCTTTCCAATGGAGTGGCAGACATCAATCTTGCTGCAGTAGTCTCTGAAACAAATTTGGTGGGCAATCCTAAGGAATGGTGGGTGGATATTGAAGTAACTCGCCATATCTGTGCAGATAAGAAGATATTCACAATCTATAAAGTGATGGAAAGTGGGGAACAACTTTTTATGAAAAACTCCTCCACTTCAACTGTAGAAGGACAAGGAAAGATTGTGCTAAAAATGACATCGGGGAAAGAACTCACTCTTAACAATGTACTCCATGTGCCAGAGATTTGCAAGAATTTGATTTCTAGGTCATTACTGATCAAGAATGGGTTTAAATTAGTCTTTGAATCTGATAAAGTTGTACTCTCCAAAAGTGGAATGTATGTGGGCGAGGTTACATGAGTGATGAGATTTTTAAGCTCAATGTAAATACTGTTATACCTAATTTGGCTTTGAATAATAAGAACACATCTTTTGTTTATATTGCTGAGTCTTCTTTCTTATGACATGGTAGATTAGGACATGTTAATTTTAATTCTTTGCGTAGACTTGTTGCTTTAAAATGTTTACCTAACTTAGAATTTGATCCTAATCATAAATGTGAGATTTGTGTTGAGGCAAAACTCACTAAGGCATCATTTAATAAAGTTAAAAGAAGTACTGAACCTCTAAGTTTAATTCACACAGATATCTGTGATTTAAAATTTGTTCAAACTAGAGGAGGTAAGAAGTACTTTATTACTTTTATTGATGATTGCACTCGGTATTGCTATGTTTACTTATTGAGAAGTAAAAATGAAGCCTTATAAACTTTTAGGCAATATAAACTTGAGGTTGAAAATCAACTTGGCAGAACTATTAAGATAGTGAGGAGTGACAGAGGTGGTGAGTATGATGCACCATTTGAAGAATTTTGTTCTGAACATGGTATCATTCACCAAACCACTGCACCCTATTCTCCTCAGTCAAATGGTGTTGCTGAGAGAAAGAATTGAACTCTTAAAGAGATGATGAATGCCATGTTGATTAGTTCAGGGTTACCTCAGAATTTGTGGGGGAAGGCAATTTTGTCTGCTAACTTTATCCTTAATAGGGTACCCCACAAGAAACTCAATCAAACACCTTATGAGTTACGGAAAGGTCGACGACCTACCTATAATTACCTAAAAGTGTGGGGGTGTTTGGCCAAGGTGGCAGTACCTGGTCTCAAAACAACTAAGATAGGACCAAAAATCGTTGATTGTGTGTTCATTGGTTATGCCAATAATAGTAGTGCATCTAGATTTTTAGTTCATAGATCAAAAAATCCGGATATGCATGTAAACACTATTATTGAGTCAAGAAATGCGTTGTTTTTTGAATATATATTTCTTAGTCAGGAAACTAAAGAGAAAAGTTCAAAAAAAAAGAACTTTTGATATTGCTCTAGGTAGTAGTGAAGACCACAATGATAATGAATCCAATGAACCTAGACGTAGCAAGAGGGCTAGGATCTCTAAATCATTTGGTCCTGATTTTCTAACATGCCTGTTAGAAAATGAGCCTCAAAACTTTAAGGAAGTAATGTCAAGTCCTGAAGCTCCGTTGTGGAGAGAGGCTGTGAATAGTGAAATTGAATCAATACTGCAAAATCATACTTGGAAACTGGTGGATCTTCCACCAAGATGTAAGCCTCTTGGATATAAGTGGTTATTCAAGAGAAAAATGAAAGCAGATGGTTCAATACAAGGCTAGGCTTGTTGTTAAGGGATATAGGCAGAAGGAAGGCCTTGATTATTTTGACACTTATTCACCAGTGACAAGAGTAACATGCATTCGCATGCTGATTACGATTGCAGCTTTGTATAATCTGGAAATACATCAAATGGATGTTAAAACAGGTTTTTTGAATGGCGAGTTAGATGAGGAAATCTATATGGAACAACCAGAAGGGTTTCAAGTTCACGGCGAAGAGAAAAAGGTTTGTAAACTTATCAAATCCCTTTATGGATTAAAACAAGCTCCGAAACAATGGTATGAAAAATTTGATTACTCTATGCTTTCGGATGGTTTTAAGATAAACGAATGTGACAAGTGCGTTTATGTTAAAAGCACAGACAAATGCTATGTCATAATTTGTCTTTATGTGGATGACATGCTCATTATTGGAAGCAATAATGACATGATTAAATCTACAAAGAAAATGTTAAACAAAAAATTTGACATGAAAGATTTGGGAATAGTAGATGCAATTCTAGGAATAAAAATTACTAGAACATCTGAAGGATATGCTTTATCTCAGTCTCACTATGTTGAGAAGATTTTGGAGAACTTTGGAAAGCACGACAACCGTCTTGCTAAAACACCTATTGACATTAGTCTTCATTTGTCAAAAAATATTGGTGTAGGCATATCACAATTAGAGTACTCTCGAATAATTGGAAGCTTGATGTACTTAATGAATTACACTAGGCCAGATTTAGCCTATGCTATAAGCAAATTGAGTAGGTACACAAGTAATACAGGGTTTGATCATTGGAAAACGATAATTAGGGTACTTAGGTATCTAAGACATACCCAGAATTATGGCCTTCATTATACCAAATATCTAGCAATACTCGAGGGGTATAGTGATGCAAATTGGATATCGGATACTAAAGACTCAAAATCCACTAGTGGATATGTCTTTACCCTGGGAGGTGCTGCAGTCTCTTGGAAATCTTTCAAGCAGACATGTATAGGAAGGTCGACAATAGAATCTGAGTTTATCGCATTAGATAAAATAGGAGAAGAAGCAGAATGGCTTCGTAATTTCTTAGAAGACATTCCAATGTCGCCTAAACCAGTGCCAGCTATATGCATTCATTGTGACAGTGAAACAGTAATACGACGGGCACAAAATCATATGTATAACGGTAAGTCTCGACATATTCGTTGAAGACATAATACCGTTAGGCATTTGCTCTCACATGGAATAATTTCTATAGAATATGTAAAGTCAAAGGAGAATATTGCAGATCCATTAACTAAAGGGCTAGCCAGAGAGCAAGTGTACTATTTATTGAGGGAAATGGGATTAAAGCCTATTACTTAAAAGTCGCCATAATGGCAACCTAGTTGACTGGATATCTCAAGATCTAGGTTCAAAGGGACAACCGAATTATGGATGACTTTACGTATCACTAAGGAGGTTTACTCTTACCCATTTCTATGATAAAAAGAGTGATACCTACAGCATTAGTAGGATAAGCTTTGCTTTTAATGATTCTTATAGCTTGGACATCCAAGTGGGATATATCAGGATACTCTTAATAAGAAATTACTTATATGAGTGTGAACTGGACCGGTTCTGTGAGAATTAAGAAGGCTAAATTCTCTAAAGTACTCATGAATTACTAGGCACTGTTCAAGGCCAAAATGAACACAACTGTAGGAACCAAACTGTGTCTGCGGATACACTATGTGTAGTCTATTGTCTTGACTTACACAAACAGCTGAACAATTCAAGGCATTGCGTCCACTAGTTAGCCAGTAAGTCCGATAGGCTTTCACTAGAGGAGGTTCAAAGCCAAAAGCTACCTATCTCGATGTGGTGTATCTTCTTAATATAGTCTTTCTTTGTCTGCATCTTGATGCATGTCCGTTATCGTGAATTCCATTCCTGTGGGGGATTGTTGGAAAATGACTTTTGTATAACCTTATTTTTTTGCTAACTTTGAGCATTAATTAAGGTGGGACCCAAGCGTTATTTTTAACGTTTCTAATTAGGTTCATATTTAATGTCGCGTAGTGAATAAATTCATGTATTTGGTTGCTCAAAACCATTTCCGGATGAATGAGAGTTCAAAGCGCATTTTTGGGTTCGTGGAAATGCATTTTGGTGGGTTTACTACACATTTGTGAAATGTGCTTGTCCCACATTGGAAAGGCTTGAGGAATTGTTTGGATTTATAAACCTTAGCATTGGATACTTGGGATGGGCCCCAAGGGGTACCCAAGTTTGTGGGAATGGTGAGATTATGGGTATAGTGAGCTAGACCCATTGGACCCAAAACTTAAACCATACGCGCGTGCGCCACCGCCGCCCGTTTGGGCGGGCTGGGTTGGGCCTGGGCGCGAGTGCATGGTATGAGGTTGGATTGGGCTTGTCCAGCCCAATACTTATCTTTTTAAGCCAAAAACATTTCTAATTTACTTTTTATTTTTTATTTTGGTTTCAAAATTCAAAATAAATTGGTCCAAAATTTTTTTTTTCACCCAAACAAGTCCCAAACTGTTTTACCCTTCACGGAACAGGTTCAGAAGGTTCAAAAAAAGTTCATACCTGTTCATTTCAAACTAAATCTGTTTGGACAAATTCAAATTTGTTTGTTGCCTATTCAATCTGTCCGAAGAGGTTTCTACCTGTTCAGAACAGCCATCTTTTCTTCTATAAAAAGCTTTCAATTCCAGCATTCTTGGATTAGATTTTTCTATCATAAATTCGTCCTCCCTCTCTATGTTTCTATGCATTTTTTTTGAATTTATTTTTAGGAAAATAAAGAGGAAGAGTTACAACATTTTTTGGGTCGTCAGACTTGATTTTATAGTGCTGTAAAATCAAGTGTTAGTCGTTGCATCTTGGGAAGTAGACGCCATTTTAACTCTAAGCACCGGAGCGAGGGTGAAATCTACTTTAAGGAGATTGTGTCCAACACAAACCTCGACATTAATTTCTATAAGCTTTTAATTCGGAAAATAATTTATATAATTATTTTTTGAATTATTTTATTTTATTATTTATTTAATTTATGCATTTAATTTACACACATACATTTTTGTGGGTATGCACAAAACATGGCATCTCCCTCGCCTTTGGATCCTTAGTTGTCACATTTCTTCATCTATTGGAGAGTGCAGGATATAACTGGACATGACATGACTAAAGAGGAAGTAGATCCGCCCTCATGTCCACTTGGATTACTATTCATGTTCTATCAAAGGCTCAATGCTCAATTAAATTAAATATATATATATATATATATATCACATTTCATGTTAATTTAGATTTTCCTCTCTTTTTTTATTTATCATGATTATATGACTCTGTTATGTTGTTGCATCAACAAATTTTTATTGTCCATAACCAGATTATCTTAATATATTTTCTTTTAATTTATCTTCAATTGATGTTATTTTTACTATTTTATGTATGTATATATATATATATATATATTTAATTCTGTCTCTTTTAATCTTATTGCACATTTATCTTAATATTTTCATATCAGTTACACTCATTTTATGAACCTATTATTTCTCTACTACCTAGCATTTTATTCCGTAAAATTATGACTCTTTTATAAAATTTTCCTTCACTTTTTATAAATTTATGACATTATTGAAGTTAATGCAATGTTGAAAGGAATTTGAATGAAAAAGTCTCGTAGAAGAGCCGAGAAGTTTGAATATACCATAGCTTTCGCATCATGTTAAACAGATGATGCAATAAAAAGGGCTTGTTATACCGATTCATGATCATCTCCTTACTTTCTCTTCTTATTTTTCTCCTGGTTAGGTTATTGGACTTATTTTTGGATCAAATTTTGATGATTCAAACTGTTCACATTTTAAAATTTATTGATTATATCATACTTGTAAAAAATCAAATTGATCAGATATTAGAAAGTATGTGTTCGGAAAATTGTTTATTAAATTTTTTTGAAAAATAATTTTTAGTTCGATGATCTGAACACTTGATATCTAATCAATTTAATTTTTTATAGGTATGATATACTTAACAAATCTTAAAATATAAACGGTTTAGATCATCGAAATTGGGCCCAATGGCCCAACAAGTAGGAAAGCAAGAAGAGATAGTAAGGAGAAGATCCTGTTTCTTGTTAAAGCTACTTGTAGAGGGAAATTTTTCTGATTTGAAACTCATAACATTTTAACTAACGTAATGCATGTGTACGATATGTAAATTATGATATTTGCATATTTTATTATCACAAATATCATAATTCAATTCTATAAGAGTCATAATTAAAAAAGAAAAGAAAAGAAAAGAAAGCTATAATAAAATATGATAATCAAACAATTATTGAATCAGAAACAAAATAATGTCATAATTAATATTACAATATATCATAATTAATATTATAGTAGGTTATAACTAAAAATACAAAGATTGTGACACACCCCATAGAATTTCCCTTTTAACAATATTACTGCCCCTAAAGCATTAATTGATGAATCAAGGACATTTTACCCATGTTTAGTTTGGTTTTCATAATTTTTTTAAAAAAATTAAAAATTAATTTGGTAGAATAAATAAAAAAAATACTTGTCATTTTTATATAATTTTATCTTTATGGAAGTTAGAAATAATTTTTTAAAATTTAAAATTGTATTTTTTATATTTATTTTTATCAAACTAGTTTTCATTTTTTCAAAGAAAAAAAAAATTGAAAACTTTTTCTGAAACACAAACTAAATATTGGTTTTAAGTAAGCTAGGGTACTCATTTGATAAAATTTAATAAGGCCAATGCAGTTAGTCACACCTTACAAAGGATTAATGGGCTAAGTCTTACTGTAGACAAGACTTTCCCTTTGCCAAGTTAAAAAACCAAAAAATGAAACTTTTTACCATCTAACTTTTGTAGTACTTAATTTTACTTTAATTTCTTATTTTTTAATTACAATAATTAAGTCATTATATTTCAACTCATATTTTAATATGATATTCTAATCGCCCACGGTTTAAATTTGAATGAAAATTGAAAACGACTGGCCAAAGCATAATTTAAGTGAAGGTTAAAAGAATGAAAAGTATAATTTGTCAAATAAGATATCAAACTAATATTTGGATAAAAGTTAGAGATGAAGTGTATAATATATCAAAAAAAAAAAAAAAACAATACACATACACCAAAGAAACTCTAATCATTAAACTCTTAATTAATGGTTTTAATTCTTGCTAAGTTGAGCTAAGAGCAATTTTAATGACATGTGAAATCTTGTAATTTTGTTAAATTTGTCACATCAAGAAAGAACAATCATAATCTTTAAATATTTTTGAGATCTAATTGTTTAAAGTTAAGATAGAATTGATTGTGAAAAGATAATATGAAAAATATTAAAGTAATATAACTTAAACATAACTTTTTGTACTATAACAAATTAAAAAAATAAATAAATAAATAAATAAATGACTTTCATCATTAAAATTGCACTAACTAAATCAGAATTGATATTACCAATTCAAAGATATTAGAATAGACATGCCCTTGGACCTCACAAACCTTTATCTCTCCTTGTACATCAGCTACAAAGCACTGGTTCACTAAAATAGTATATTTAATAAATTCTAATAATAGCCCAACACATACATACATACATACACACATTATTATTTAATTGCCAAATGTGGTGGTGGGTTGTGCTAATGATTTATTGAGCAAGGATCCTCCCCTTCATCTCTCTCCTTCATTCCCTTCTTGCAGGGGTTTTTGGGTCTACTTTGAGGCTCAATTTTGATAATCTGAACCGTTCATATTTTAATATTTATTCAGTATATTATACCTGTAAAAAATCAAGTTGATCGGATATCAGAAAGTATGTGTTCAGAAATTGAGACTACAAACTATTTTTTAATAAACAGTTTTCCGAACACATATTTTCTGATATCCGATCAATTTGATTTTTTACAAGTATGATATACTGAATAAATCTTAAAATATGAACGGTTCGGATTATCAAAATTGGGTCTCAAAGTGAGCCCGAAGGCTCTGCAAGAAGGGAATGAAGGAGAGAGATGAAGGGGAGGATCCCAATTCTGATTTGTTACCCAAAATGAATATCTTGCCACTTGGATGCCAAGTGGACAAGTCCAAGTTACCTTTTCTTCTTTTTTTTTTTTTTTTTTTTTTTTTGAACAGAAGTCCAATGTAGCTTAGCCACACAATTTCACAAAAATGCCTACGCTGAGGTCACAAGTGCAATTGCTGACGTCACAACTGACTGTCTGACCTGGAATGCCTGGATTCATTTGACCCATGTGTGCATTTTATCCCATTGGTGTGGTCAAGAAAAAAAAGAATACAAATACAATAATTTTAATGTAAGATAATGCCAAGAAAAAGACACCCTAATTTTTTTTTGTCCATTATTTAATTTTACCCTTTTGCCCTCATTTTTTTTTGCACACCCTCCTTCCATTTTTGGTGGTTGGATGTTTTACGAACAGGAGAACATATGTGTATATATACTAGTAATGTGTAAAGCAGACACATCTGTTAATAAAGATGTAAAAACATAGTAATTATTATAAACTATTTTAATTATTTCAAATAACTATCATAATTATCAAATCTAATTATAAATATGTACATGTAGTGTATGCCCATCTCTGATAATTTGTATATAAAATGGCATAGTTGCCTTAAGATTCATCATTTTAAAACAAAGAGAAATGCTAACAATTGTTCCTTAAGCATTATTTAATATTGAGAGTTGTATAAAATGTTTTTGAAAATGTGAAAGTTTAAAAAAAAAAAAATTATGAAATTAGTGAAAATTATCTTTGGGTTCTACACACTTTTTTTTTTTTTAATGATTAGTAATATTATACAAATAGAAATCTTATATAAAATTAATATAAAATTATATGACAAGTTTTGATTTTATCAATTTAAAGTTAAATACTCATCAATATAATTTTTTTTTTTTTTGATCAGGAAGAAAAACTTCATTATAAAACTGATAAAAGATCGGATTAATCCAGTGCAACGGTATCAAAAAGAGATAAATAACCTCCATAAAATAAAGAATCCAAACCTCCATAAAGGAAGAGAAAAGGCATCCACAAGAGAGGGAAACAAATCTTCACACATGAATGATTATTACATCAACAAACAAAAAATTAAGAAAATCAAGGCAAAAAAAAAAAAAAAAAAACTAGATCCAAGTCGCCACTAAACTCATCCAAAACTCTACTGCTCCACAATTTTCAACTTGAAATATAAAAATCCCATCTCTACTAACCAAGATAGAACACTAAAGTTGAAGTGGCTACCTATCATGAAACAAACGCGTTATCTAGCGTTGGCTTTGGATTGTGAGAAGATCTAAAATTATATCTTAAAATTTTGAGCTCGAGAATAGAGAGGGTAAGGCGGTGATAGCTGGAATGGTGAGGCAGACATCATATCTGAGTTAAGGACCAAATTTGGAGGAGACTCAAAAAGAGGGAGAGGGGAGGGAAATCGGAGATGTGGGAAACGACTGCCGTCTCCCTCTCCCTTTGTAGAAATTCTAAAGAGAAAAGCAAGATAAATTTTTAAAGTTTTCGGTTGTAGAGAAAACATCAAGATAATTTATAATATTATTATCACATCATTTTTATCATAAGTTTTTAAGTATATTATTTCTTAAATAATACTTAATCATAAAAATATTACTACCATACCATTCTAATAAAATATTTTGTAAGAATAAAGTTCTCAGTTTTTACGTCTTCCTTTACGTCCTCTTCTTATTGGTATTTAAGGAGGCAAGTCCTAAAAAATGTTCACACAAGTCTAGACTACAAAGAAACAGAGGACTCGTGCTATATCATTGACAATAACATCCAAACCAAGCAAAGCAGAGGAGTTATTATATACTCCTCAAATCACATTACAAAAAAACAAAAAGAAAAAGAAATTTCAACCCAAAACTCCCTTCCAAATTCAATGGATTCCTCTGTATTCCACTCTCAAAATTCCAATTTCCAGTCCCCAAACTCCGATTTCTCACCGGATTCCTCGTTTGGATCACCGGAATCTTTTTGGTGGAATGGGCTAAACTTGAATTGTCACCTTCCTTTCAATGAAAATGACTCCGAGGAGATGCTTCTCTACGATGTCCTATCAGAAGCTGCCCAAGAAACATCAGAAACCGTGTCCTCGGATCCAATCAAAGAAGGCGAAGTAAGTTCAAAACCCGAGGAAAAGCCTAAAATGGAAAAGTCCTTTAGAGGGGTGAGAAGTCGACCGTGGGGAAAATTTGCTGCCGAAATAAGGGATTCCACTAGGAATGGCATGCGGGTGTGGTTGGGCACATTCGATAGCGCAGAAGCCGCTGCTTTGGCTTATGATCAAGCAGCTTTTGCAATGCGTGGCTCTTCAGCTATTCTCAATTTTTCTATTGAAAAGGTACGCCAATCGCTTATTGAAATGAAGTATAGATCTGAGGAGGGTTGTTCACCGGTGGCGACTTTAAAGAGAAGGCATTCCATGAGAAGGAGAAGCAAAGGGAGAGAGACCAAGAGAGGGAATATGGTGGAGTTGGAAGATTTAGGTGCTGAGTATTTGGAACAACTTTTGAATTCAAGTCAGAGTACTAGTCCTTGCTGAATCAAGATTACTCTTCTTCTTCTCCTTCTTCTTTTATAATTATTTTATGCTTTGTTGTCTTTGGTTTGATTTGATTTGATCCTTATAACTAGTTAAAAAACCCAATTGTAATTTATTTTGTGTATTAAATTTTCTTTTTGTCTTGGCAATTGCTTATCAAGTTTTTGAGATGGCTGGGGATATATAATGGTGGGAGTTAATTTTGTTCCTGTTTTGTATTTAGTTTTATAAAATAAAAATAATGAAAAGTTTGCAAACAATTATTATTTTCATAATTTTGGTATTTCTTAGAAAGTTTTTGTGTTTTAATTCATGAAACTTGTTTAAAAAACAATTCACCAACCATGATATGGAATGTATGCTAGTTGAGATTCTCATGATATGGAATGTAAAATAACTTAATGGGTTGTTTGGGATGACCTAAATAAGTGTACTTTTTCTCTTTTTACGAAAAGATGTGTAAAAAAGTAGAGAGATGATGTGATGAAAAAAAGATAAAAAAATAAATTATTTTGTTAATGTCAAACTTGGCCTAAGAATGCAGAATGGTTCATATGATTAAATTCAGTTATGATTTGATTTATATTTAAAACAAATCACAGCTTGTTAATACATTTTATGTAATCTATTATGTACTTTTAGCATCAATGTTAGTTCATTGGTGCAAATAACAAAATAATTGAAATAAAAAAAGGCACCTCTTCTTGTGATTATGAGATCGGATGCTCTGTTCAGATTGTTTGTTTTCTTCAGTTTCAACTCTCTTTCTATTTACATGTAAATAAAAATAAAAAAAAAAAACTTTTTTTTTAGATGATGGAAAACCAAAAAACTTATAATATGCTAAAAAGGGAGTGTAAAATAAACAGAGTAGAATTTGGAACAAAATATCTGTGTATACAATAAGATATTTGTGGAAAAATCTATTTCCTCTTAGTATACATTATCACCTTAATTTTTTTAATTTCAATTTTCTCCCTCATGCAAATTATATTTTTGCCCCTTAGCCAAATCACTCCATTTTTCAATACACACCAACCACCCTCCATCACCAACTACCCCACCATGACCACCAGCCTTCGCCGACTATTTCTATCCACCACCAACACCACCACTATGGCTCCCAGCCACTATCACAACCTTCTCAATTTTGTTGCCCTACTACTTATCACTCTCGCGATCGCTACCATCACAACTCCCACCTCTTTGACCAACCACCCTTGCAGTCTCTCTACTCCTACGACCACTACCGTGCATAAAGAGAGAGAAAGAGAGAGAGATCTAGGGTTTTTTTCTTTTCTTTTTCTTTTGAGCTTTAGGGTTTGAACAACCCCCTCCTCTCCAAAAAAAAAAAAGGCAAAGGAATTTAGAGTAAGGTGTAAAAGACTGCAGAGGCTGTTGGGTAGAGAAGTGAGGGGATAACAATGGATGCAAAGGGTGCGAGAGGGGAGGGGGTAGAAGAAGGTTGACGGGGTTGGGAGAAAGACGACAAAGCTCGAGATGTGGTGGTAGTAGTGGTGGCGGTGGTGATAACGACTACTAGATAAGGGTTAGGGTTGCAATTTGGAAAAGATGAGGATATTTTAGATTCATTTATGAATGGATGGTGTGAATTGAGGAAAATAAAAATAAAAATAAAATAAAATTAGATATGGTGTGAATTTAGATCTGGCGTGGGAGATTGAAGGTGTGCAAATAACATTACTCAAAATATTCGCGTATATAGAACTAGATGGTTCGCTCAAGTCCTTTTTTAAATATATTTTTAAGTTTAAGATAGTTTATATTTGCAAAATTCAGTCACGTACAAGTATATATTTCAGTACTAGCGGTAACCCGTGCGATACACGGAAAAATAAACTATATATATTTTATATGATAAATAAATTATCTTAATCTTAAATTATGTCTATGCATAAAAAATTATTAATTATAAAAATTGTTAAGAATAATAGTATCACAATCACTTGATAACATAAATAACTTGTATCAAACTCAGAAAAATTCTATAAACTCAGAAAAATTATCATAAATTTACTTAGACTTTTAAATCAGTGGTGTATATTATTATTGTGGGATCAAACTATGAATAAATATAAACTTTTAATTATAATTTATAAGTAATTTTTAAATTTTTTTAATCTAAGTTTATTGCCTTGCTCATAAAAAGAACTTTTCAAACAAATCATTAATTGATTATGTTAGCAACTCTTTATCTTTGATAACCTCTGTCAATGGCACATGCATATCATATCAAAGTATAAATCTTTCTCCATACTTTGAATAATACTTGCATAGTTTCTACATCATTTAAAAAGAATTAATTAAGATAAAAATTTCGTAAGATTATAAAAATTATATAAGAAAATAGTTTTAATCCATTTTATTTATAAAAAAATGATGAAAAATTATTTGAATTGTACTTGAAGAAATATAACAAATGATAGCTTTAATCAGTATATACCAACAAAAAAAAAAAATTATATAGGTTACTCAACAAAAAAATGGTCGAATACAAATAAAGTCATGAACATTGAATTAAATCATATGAACTCTAAATTGATAGTATAATATAGCAAATCAACTAATAATAACATAGAGATATTGACAAATATGTAGTACTTTTCTATTATCTTTGTATTATATTCATTAATTTCATATATCATATAAAATTTTTATTCGTTTCGATCCTTTAATAAAATAAAGACCAAGAAAATAAATTTGATAAGAAATTGATTGTAAACTTTATTATTGAAAATACAAAAATTTCAAAAAGAGAATTTAGAGATGGGATTGAAGAAATACTATAACGAATGACAACCTTATAAAAAAAAATAATAATAACAATGATCTAATGCAAACTATTTTTAATAAATAATAGAAAGAATATCAAATTATTACCCTGTACAAATATAGTGACGAAATTAATTTTGTGAGATTTTTGTGCTATCTTCTCCCTTGCAGCATTCATTATTTCATTGTTAATACTTTTTTCATTCAGAGCCAATAATTTTTTTTTAATCTTTATCACTTGGTAGATAATAACGACTAATAAAAATTATCAAGAGCAAGTTAAGAATTTAATAGGAGATAAGAAATTATAGATAAGGCATTTCATAATATAAAAAATTTAAAATAAAAAGAGATAATATGTGATAGAATGAGGAAAAAATATGAGTAAATCAAAATAAAGATTTAGATATATATGCTTTTGATAGATATATAGATTAACAAATCATATCTGTATCTAAATTTTATTATTTTAATTTTTTTTAAATTAATTATTTAATCTTTATAAATTATTTATCAATTTTTATATGTTTATTTATCTATAAGTCATGAAATTAATTTTTTAAAATTTTCATCTTAATCTATAGGTCATGAAACAAATTTTCATATATTATTTATCAATTTTTATATGTTTATCTATAATGAAATTAATTAAAGTACGAAACAAAGGGAAAAAATGAGTAATTTTGTTTTTTTTTAAATCAATTATTTAATGTTTATCTTTATTTGTAGGCCATGAAATTAATTTTTATAAGTTATTTATGAGAAGAAATTTTAAATTATCTATAAGTTATGAAATTAATTGTTTAATTTTTATCTTTATCTGTAGACTATAAAGTTAATTTTCAATTTTATATGTTTATCTATATGGAGGAATTTTGAAATTCAAATCTTTATCTATAAGTAATGAAATTAATTTTAATTTTAATTTTAATTAATCAAACAAATAGAAAATGAAGAAAAATAGAAAACATGAAGGACAATCAAAAAAGGTTGTCACGTAAGAAAGTGAGAGTTTTAAAATTATAAGAATTTAGGAATACATATTTACAGATTTTTGACAAAACAACTATATTTGGTTATATATAGTATAGAAGATGATGAGTCCTTTGAGGATTCTAACGTATGAAGATATTTCTAGTAAATCTTATTGTACTGACATTTAAACTCTTAATACTTCTTATTATTTAATTTTATATATGTTGACTTTCATTTTAAATAGAATTTGTATGGAGAATTATATAACATGTCATAGTCATTTTCATTTCAAATTAAAATACTCAGTATTTTCATTCGTAATTTCAGAAAATCCACTTTGACATTATTATTACTATTATTTTTTTAAAATTTGAATTAAAATTCTGTTTCTAATTTTTTTTTTTTTTATATAAAAAATTTCGATCTCAAAATTGTGTGGACTGTTGTGGATGACCAACTCATTTTGGATTGGACTTCTCTTGGATTCCATAATTCTAGAAAGTTCAGACCCTGGTCCATCCTACGCTAAAAGTCTAAAACCATAAGCACAATGGACAAGTTGCAATACTCAACACAATTTGTCTTCAAATAGTTCCAACATTGGCAATCAATTCAAGATTGTTTTTTTTTTAAATTTATATTTGCATTTCAATTTCTTTTTTGGACATGAATTTGATTCTATTTCTTATTTTATTTTATTTGTGTTGGTAGTTGATTGAGATTAACCAGATAATCCTATTGGTTGGAGTTATTATAAAATAAGTCATGAGTTAAGTTAATAGATATGTAATCCTGAAAATCATGTTTTCTGTTGTTAAGAATCATTGGAGAAATGATGAATTTATTATGAAAATTAGTGTTAGTTAAGAATCATGGACTAACGGATTAAATTGTGTGGGTAAATAAAAAAAGAGCCTATTAATTTGATGCGGCCCATGAGTTCACTTCTTTTTTTTTTTTTCAAATTAATTATTATTTTTTTTCTACCTGGGCTAACATCAAGAACAAATTGAGCCCAGTCCAGTAAGTTTGATTAATCAGTTTCCACACAAAGAACAAAGAGGAACTGACCCAAAGGTCCAAGTCCAACATATCATACCCCATTTAGGCCCAAAACAAATTTAATACTCCTTAAGTCCTCAAATTATTAATAAGACGAAAATACCCACAATATATCATCCAATTTACACACGCGCAACCATCACCCACGATCGTCTCAGTCTGATCAGTACACTGTCACATCTCCGCCGCTCGAAATCGAATTCTCAATCCTTTATCTCTCCTCCGTTCGACTCCATTCCCTCTGACACCCTATCCTAACCACAAAACGAAACCGTTCTTCTTCATCACCCACGATCATCTCAGTCTAATCAGTACACTGTTACATCTCCGCTGCTCGAAATCGCATTCTCACTCCTTCATCTCTCATCCGTTCGACTCCATTCCCTCTGAAACCCTACCCTAACCACAAAACGAAACCGTTTATCTTCAACACAACACCAAGCCGTTCATATTCTCCAATCGGCGACTCTCAACAATACGAAGAACCATCACCACTCTGAAGAAATTTCATAGTTCCTGACTTCCGATTCACAGAAATAGGAAAAAAAAGTAACATCTCTCTTCACCTATTCATTATTTTTCATTCAAATTTGTACATTATTCTTTCATATTTCGTATATATACATTTTACATACTTCACATTTTACATACTTCAAAATGTATAAACCCTCTTTCATATATAATCTCCTGTTTTACAACATTCTAGTCCCCTATTTTTAAAAATTCTAATCCACTGTTTTTACACATAAATCCCTGTTTTTACACATTCAACACCTTATTCTTATTCTTGTTGTTCAATACTGCCTTTTCTTATTGTTGTTATTTTTGAATACTTAATCTTCTCGTTGTTATTGTTGCTGTTTACAAAATACAATGGGTTGTTCCTATTGTTGATACTGTTTATAAAAACTGCAACATCATACAGTTTTATTTCATCACTCTACAAGTAACATATCTAAATTTATTCAAACTACAAATGAAACTGTAAAATTACACAGTTTAATCACTACTCAAAATAAATAGGTAACTTATTATAAAGTGCAAATCAAACTCTCAAATTATATAGTTTCGTAACTGTTACCAACAAATACATATAACTTCATATTAAACTGCATATAAAACATCAAAATCATACCCTGCTGTCACTTTCATTTTTTCAGAAATAGTTGTTGGAAGATATTGGAAGAAACAAACCCGTATGTCCAAAAATCCAATCAGGGATTTAAGTATCTCCCCTTTTAAAAGTCCGTCTCTTGTATCCACTGAAATGCCACAAGCATCTCCCCCTCCACAAAAAACCTAACCACCACAACCAAAAACAACCAAATACCACAGACCCCACCAAAAAACCCACAAAACAACTACACTACCTACAAGAAAAAGCCCAAGAACTACACCACAGACCCCACCCACACAACAAACACCAACCACACCTCCAACCACAATAAAAAAAAACAAAAGAAAGCCAACAAAAAAACAAGAAGCTCCTCCAACCAAAAAAAGAAAGCTCCAAGAAAGCCAATCAACTCCCATAACAAAAACCAAGGCATCAAAAGGGAAAAATGCAACAGTCCCTGCAAAGAGAGTCCAACAATTTAATTACCGTTCCAACATCGGAACAGTAACTAAACTGTTGAAGGGGGTCAAATTCACAAAAGTCCAACAGACAGAGCTGGAAAAAATTCCTTTTTGGCCCGTTATAAATGCTCTCTCCTCAACACAACTGAAGGCCTCTTGGTGCAGATGTTACAATTCCATTGTAGCAGAAATGACAACACTCTAAAACAAAAGAAAAAGAGCATTTATACTTGGCAAAAATGAAATGAAACTCAGAAACAGTGATGTCAAGCTCATTTTTGGTATCGACTGTGGAGAAGACAACATCACCACCAAATCCTATGCAAGACCAAAGGATTTTGAGCTTCCATTTTACAAACGAAGATGCAAATCAGTAAAGAGATTGGATGGCAAGTCTTTGACCAAAATGTTTCAACAAACAAAAAAAGGAAAATCAACCAATGATCTTCAAGATCTTGCAAGGGTCATCACCTTTTACTTAGTGCTTGAAACTTCTCATGCCTACAACAGGCCATACACTCAATTGGAGTTTCCTCAACTATGTTGACAATCTCAACAACATCAAGAAGTACAATTGGGTTGAGGCAATAAAGACACACTGATGAATTCAATGGCAAATGCAAACAACAACCCAAGGCATGTCACTGGATGCGTCGTGTTACTCTTGGTAAACACATTACTTAACTAGTTCACACAAAAATATCAGACATCCACCTATTTCTAACTATCTAACATATTTCAATTTTTTTTTACAGTACTGGTACTGTGAGCACAGTAAACTCCTCCGACCATCCAACAAAGAAGGCTTCCTAAGGTTTATGAAATAGAACCTTGGCAAAATGTACTCCAAGTAAAAACATATCAGCCTTGCTCACTTTGAAAAGGTATTCAAACTCTTCTATATCATCATAGCACAAATCTATTCAACACTCATTTCACAGTCATTATAGTAAAAATCATGTTATGAAACTGTCAAATTCTTCAGTTTCAAACAACATATGTTCAACACTTGACTCACATTATTCACAGTACAAATCATATTATGAAACAGTAAAAGTTTGCAGTTTCAAAGTACGCACTTATTTAACATCACCCATGTTATGAAACTGCAAAAGTTTACAGTTTAAACGCACAAATCTATTTCACATCACTCATATTATGAAACTGTAAAATTTTTCAGGTTTAAGCAACATATTTCGACACTTAACCCACATTACTCACAGTACAACTCATCTTATGAAACTGACCAATTTTACAGTATTACTGATATATGCCACATTGTTCCAATGCAGGTTAACCAAAGTGCTTTAACCCCAACTGAACAAGAAACACAGTTATTGCATATCAATCAAATCACATCAACAGACTCTTCAGCAAAGAAACATGACCACAAAAAGGACAATAAGCGAAAAAAGAAAGCAAAAGCAACAAACAAAAAAAAAAAAAGACTTCTAGACAGTGATGAGGATGATTTTCTTAAAGAAGAACATCAATCAGAATCAGAATCAGAATCAGAATCAGAATCAGAATCAGAACAAGAAGAACAACAACAAAAAAAAAAAAAAAAGAAAGCAAAAACCACAAGAAGAACCAGAAAGTGATGAACAAGAAGAAGAGAGTGATGAAGAAAAAAAACAAGTGACTGATGAAGAAGAAGCTGAAGAAGAAGAAGAAGAAAAAGAAGAAGAACAACCTGATGAACAACAAGACAATGATGAAGCAGAAGAAAGACAAGAAGCAAAAGGTGATCAACCAGAAGACACTGATGAAGAAGAAAACCAACAACAAGAACAAGAAGAACAACAAACAAACCAACAACAACAAGTCAATGAACAAGAACTGACAAACCAACAAGAAGAACTCCAAGAGAAATCTGACATATTTCATGCACAAGGTAAACTATTGTCTAATACTAAAGCAAACTGCAAAATTTAATAAACTAACCAAAACACAATCCAACATTTTTATAGGTCATGACCAACCATAAACGCCAACCAAAGAGGACGACAAGGACAAGTTCATATCATCCATGAGAGCACAAATGCAAGATATGGAACAAAAATTTATGGCTGAATTGCGTAAAAAAGAAGGTCAATTGAAAAAAATGTCCACCAAAAAAACTGGCAGTCCCCAACAAAGATCAATGGTCAAGAGAATCAAACAAAAGTCAAGAAAACGAGCACATGACCCATATTTTGAATACTAACCAATGACAAAAGCCAAAGAAGATAAGGAACAAGACACAAACTGCTGCTGATGTACCCAAACCAACAGAGGGTACCGATGAAGAAAAAGAGAAGAAGAATGAAAAGAAAAAAGAAGAAATCGAAATAGAGATAGAACCTACTACTGAACCCGAGCAAAAAGAGGGTGCTCATGAAGCAAAACAACAACAGAAAGAAAAAATTCAAGAAGATATTGGCCAAGAGAAAGCAGTTGCTGTTGAAACCAATCCAAAAGAACATGCTAATGAAGAGAAGACACAACTTCAAGTATTGGAAAGTGATGATGATTTTAAGGAAGAATCAATCCAAAACAAGCCACTCGCCATTTCTTGCTGCAAAACAAACAAGGTTTGGCATAGCCTATCCAAAAAAGACCAAGACCAAATTTAACTCATCAACAACACACAATCAAGTGCTTGTGTCTAGTCTGGCAGCGAAGATGAAAATTGCGTATACTTTTCAGATATATGCAGATTGACCAACAAGGAACTCTTATATGGGAATGTAGGTCTCCAACTGCACAATTTTACAGTTTCTATTCATATTCAATAACCTATTCCACAAACCTAACACATTCTCATATATAACATGTTTCAGGTCATTGATGCCTTCTCAGAAAAGCAATTAGCACTTCAACCAACCATTGAAGAATTTGAGAAAAATGATCTAGCCTTTGCAAGAAATCCATACACGGGAAGATCTTACATTTTCTCAACACTCATCAATGTAAGCAAAACTTAACATACATTTCAACTGCAAAATTTTCTACTTTCTTAACATGTCATACTACATAGTTTTATAACATATTTCAAACATATATATAACTTACAGACCCCACTACAAAACCAAGATCAAGCACTGAGAGAAAAAATGATGGACAACCATTTTCCAGAAGCAATGAAAAACAGATATATCCATTTCCTAATCAACCACGACAACCATTGGACAATTGTGGTCTTTGACAATTCTGATGGGATATGGAGACACTATGACTCTTTGAGACCAGCAAAAGATTACCACAACAAGCACTTTGAAATTGCAAAGGAATTTGTAAGTTAAATAAAATTTTCTACTTAGTTCCATTCCTTTAAAAATATCTCAACTCATCACTATAACTAACAAAAACACCCACTAACTATTTTGTAGCAACAACATCAACTCAGATGGAATAAAGCATTACTCAGCAATCAAGGAAACATGTTATCATCTCAAGAGTGCGAGACAGTAATTGCATCAATTGAGGAATGCCCACAACAAACCCCACACTCGTAAGATACAAAATCAATAAACTAATCTTTCAATATGCTAAATTTTGCAGTTTTACCTAACTAATTAACTTCATCTAAAACTTTGCAGGAATGATTGTGCAATCGCCGTTTGCAATATTATCAACCAATATATCAACTGGCAACCTGTGCAAAAATCACTTCGACCAACTGAGTGGGTCAAATTTCGAACAGAAATCATCAGTCAATTCCTCAATGATGAAATCCGATCTTGGCAACTCGAGCACTACCAAATGTTGACAAAACATACCAAACCATAGAAACAATAAACAACCTTCTTGACAATACAAATATTCAAGCGA
Organism: Camellia sinensis; assembly: GCF_055761805.1. NCBI lineage: Eukaryota > Viridiplantae > Streptophyta > Magnoliopsida > Ericales > Theaceae > Camellia > Camellia sinensis. Next base: position 31,968,783 of record NC_138967.1, read on the forward strand.
ACATATTGATAATGTTGTTCGTCCCAGTGAATGGATTGGGCAGGTCCAAGCTCCTCAAGCCCGCGTCCAAATGATCAAGCCTACCGGATAACCTGCAAGCAAGTTCAACGGGGAACGGGGTAATCCCCTAGTGAACCCTCCGACGAGCAAGTTAGGAAGAGAAGTAATGTGTAGAGGGAGAGGTTAGGGATAGAAAAGCTTAACCTTCTTCTTGTCTTCAACGTTTGCTTATATCCTTTGGTAATCATTTCATTGTCTCTTCCGACCTGCCCTCCTCGCCGAAAGTCTATGCTGTAGTTTACATTGTTCAGGGTAAGGGGGCCCTGTTCTGACGGGAGGTGTTGTCGTAATAAATGCCATGACGTGCTGCATTAATGGTGATGTGCAGTGGTAATAACTTTGCAGATCTTTGTCTGCTGATGTGGCTCGTCCTTCACCCGCCACGTGCCTGAATATCGTTGGTTCTTGATGCCATATTGGATTCCAGCTGTTCTGGACTCCATCGGCTGGGTTATGTATTGGGCCCCGATTGATGGGCTTGGGTTGTTTATAGTGGTTCATGGCCTTTGTGGGCCTGTCCATGTCAGTAGTCTCCCATTCCCGAGTGTAGCTTCAGACCAGCAAAGGGAATATGTATGAGGAAGATGAGTCCGACTGGGATGTGCGGCCGAGTTGGTGGACCGAGCGTAAGATGGTCCGACCGTGGGGAGGGCTGATCGCCCGAAGGTCGAGTGGAGGGCGACCATGAGGAGATACGGCCGCGCGCGAAAACTGAGCTAAAGGGCCGACCGTGAGGAGGGGCGATCGCACAAGAAGGCCGAGCTAAGGGGCCGACCGTGAGGAGGGGCGACCGCGCAAGAAGGCAAACCATTGAGGACGGGCCGAGCTAAGGGGCCAACCGTGAGGAGGGGCGACCGCGCAAGAAGGCCGAGCTAAGGGGCCGACCCAGAAGAGGGGCGACCGCGCAAGAAGGCCGGCCGTTGAGGACAGACTGAGCTAAGGGGCCAACCGTGAGGAGGGGCGACCGCGCGCGAGGACCGAGCGGATTGGCGCGGGGCTCAAGAGACGGCATGGCAAGTTATGATTTGAAGTGGAAAAGACAGGGTAATGGGAGTGGACAGTGCATCGTGGTCGTACACGTGGCCACATCCCGTAAGGGGGGAAGATTAGGCGTTGGATCAGAAACGAAACATTAGGTCATTATGGGTGTTGAAGAGACGGTTTTGGCGGATGATTTTGAAAAGTTTTCAAATTGGCGAAAATTAATTGGGATCCTTGGAATACGGGCAAACCGTGGGCTTTTGGCATTATTCGATTCACCTACTTGTTTACAAAAAATCAAAATATTCCGAGTGTGAATTCCTTTGTTGCTCACGATACACCTCTGCAACACTTTGTTGATTTCCTTGCACCTACCTCCGAAGCGATTCGCAGACATACCACGGAAATGGACCAAGAAGGAACTGTGATTGTCAGGGTGGATCCACTTAGAGATGATGATGCGGTGGAGTTGGCGCAGCAATACCGGATGGAAAGGGTGGGGGAGTGTAGACACCCCATTTTTGACCGACCTTAAGACTCAGACGTCACCGATTGAGCGCTCGGTGATGGTGCATATTGTGCTCGTTCAGAAGTTTCAGAGTTTCGGCTGCGAGCCTTGCCTCCAGACTTCAGGGCTCTTGCGTGCTTTGCCTCGGTTTGCGAACTAGGCTCTGTTTTCTCTATTTTCTCTTCCCAAAGGGAGGGAGAGGTCTCGTAGATCATCTCTCAGTGGCCGTAGGCTACGTTTCGTGGTCGTAGGCCATTTTGCCCGTTTGGAGTCTGGTTTTCGATTTTTCGGAGCCGTTGGCCGTGTGCCTCGGTTCGAGACCGCTTAACCACCTTCGTTTGCTCCAGTTTTTGGCATGCATCTCATTTGCTCCCTTTTGAGGGATACTGTGGCTCGAGAGACCAACTTCGTGGTCGAACACCACTTCCGGTGCCTAACAGTCAGTTTTCGGGGTCTCGGGCTGCGCCTTTCGGCCCCCAAACCTTCATTTTGCATCGGTTTGGGTTCATTTTTGGTAAGGACCTCTGTTTCATTGTTAGGAAGGTCGTAGAAGGTGGGAGGCCAGTAATTGTTCTGACAACCAATTTTATCCCTCCATCGCCCTCCGTCGCCCGTTTTTCTCACTTGAAAGCCAATGTTGACCACCCTAAGGCCACTTTTTCCAGCCCTAAACCACTTATTTGTGTTGTACACACCTGGGAGGCCACCAATATCACATGGCCGGCTAGTAATTCTGTGTGACCCTTTTGAACCCCTCTTAAAAGTGGCCTTTTCTCTCTCCTGGTTCATTTTCTCCAGTTTTTGACCACATGGTTGTGTTGTGCACACATGGGAGGCCACCAATCTGGGGTGACCGGCCACTAATCTTGATTGACCTTTTTGACCCTTGGCCAGCCGGCCATGGGGAGAGCTGGCCGGCCACCTGCAACTTCAATAACCAGCCGGCCATGATCCTCTCTCCAGGCACTTTACAGATATGCATTCTGTTTCCCCCTAGATTTTGTATCTGGGGGGCTGCACTTTTGGGGGGAAACTTGAATTCTTTCCCCTCCATTTTTCCCCCCTTTTCTCCCCTCTTTTGCCTATATATCAGGCCCTCCAGCTCCCATTACAGAGGTTACAAAAATTTACCCTAAGCCTCTTGCATTGATCCTCCCTCTCCTCCTCTTCCAAGCACCAAAACCTCTCAAGTCCTACACCATTTACCCTACACCCCTTAGCACAAGGCCTCTACCCTCCATTCCAGCAGCTTCAAGGTCATTTCCAGAGCTTAAGAGCACCCAAACTTGGTCCAAAAGGCTGTCAAAGATTGGTCTTCAAGGGTAAGTCTCTTTCTCCTCTTCTTGGCTCTATTTTTGCATACAATCTAAGCTATACTTTCTTGCATATTTGGGCTCCTACCCTAACTGAAAATAGCATTATTTTTAAGTCTTTTTCATGTTTGTTTAAGGGCCTCTCCCTGTTTGAGGCTTCCTTTTAATACTTGCTTCTTTACCTCTCTTGTATGCCTCTTTCTTGCATAGTATTTTAGGCCTATTTTTAAACTGTTTTGAGCTTGGTTATAAACTGTAAAGTGGCTTATTTTGATCCTTTATTCAACATTGTTGAAGGGCTCTTCACTGTTTGAGGCTTCCTTTTGGCACTTGCCTCTTTATCCCTCTTTTGGCCTTATTTTTGCATGTTTTGTTAGCCCCTTGTGCTTATATTTTTGGGCTCTGGTCCGAACTGTAAATAGCCTTATTCTGACCCCCTATTCTTTTTTGATCAAGGGTCCTTTTCTGTTTGAGGTTCCCTTTTTGCTCTTTGTGTTTAAACCCCTTTTTAGGCCTTATTTTGCATAGTATTTTAAGCTTGCATGTGCACTGTTTTGGATTTGGTCATTAACTATAAAATATCATGTTTTGGGCCCCTCTTCAACTTTGTTGAAGGGCCCTCCTTTGTTTGAGGCCAGAAACCATCACTTGCTTCTTTGTCTCCCTTTTGGCCCATTTCTCGCATAATGTTTTAGGCCTGTTTGTGTTTAGATCCGTGGCTTGTCTTAAAATGTAAAGTGATTCATTTTGAGCCCCTCTTAAACTTTGTTGAAGGGCTCTTGGCCATTTTGGGCCAGCAGCTGCTACTTGCTTCATTACCTCTCTTACGGGGCCATTTTTGCATGCTAGCTTAGTCCTATTTGTGTCCATTTTTTGGCCTTGCTTAAAACTGTAAACATGTTTTTTCTGGGACTGTCTTGCTTCTATCTTCATACTTCATGATCAAATAATGCATTCTTTGCATAGCCATAGGTCATTCCATGTACCTAATTTCATGTTTCGGGTCTCATTCCATGCATCGGGTACCATATTGCCATGTTTCGGGGCTGTTTTGCATCATATTTTGCCACTGAAATTTGCATGCTAGTATTCCATATTCCATGCCATGCCATGTCTTGTTAGAGTGGCATTTGATGCCTTAGGGTCGGTCCTCGGTTTGCGTGCACGTGGGCACGCATTTCGAGTGTCTCATTTTCATCCAATGGCTATTGATGTGAGTGTGGCTGTGGTCCACTCATGTTGGTGTAAGTCCATTGAGCATTGTGTATGCCATTTCATTTCATAGCATTGTGTATGCTAGGTTGTATGTTAGCGCATTGTGTATGCCATGTTACCTCGTGCATCGTGTATGCCATTTCATAGCATTGTGCATGCTAGGTTGTATATTAATTGTATTCATGCATATCATGCATATTGCATCGTGCTTGGGATAGGAGTTAGCCCGAGCACGGGAAACGAGGGACGTTTCGTACTTCGAGTGACGGAACGTGTCTCAATTCCCTGTCACCGACACACCGGATTATCCATGATGGAGTTTAGGTCTTGTCATGTTTTCATGTGCATTCATTCTATATTGAGTTACACAATTCGACTCCTCGGCCATCATGCATCGAGATGCGTGATTGGTAGCACAAGGATCGAGGCATGCATACATTTGTGAAAATACATTGCCATGCCCTTCTCCTGCTCTCTGTTGCAGCAAATCCAGAATCAATAGCCTTTCAAAGGCCTTACACGCATTCCAAGAACAATTGCAAACAGAGGCTAATTGGGGCATCGCAGTGGATTTCTGCGCCAAAGCAACCCAGATATGCATCATTCATCATCCGAAGCAGAGTCGAGGCAGTCCCTAGCTTGCATGCTAGTTTACCGCTTTCCTAGTTAAATTTGTTATTTAATTTGGATTCTGTACATATTTGGACTGTATTATTTATTTGGACTGTAACATTCATTCGGGACTGTATATTATTTATTCGGACCCTCCGCGTGAGGGCAATAATGTAATAAGTGTGCGTGTGTGTGATGTATGTCTTCCAATCCCACGTTTTTCTCCCTTTTATTTACCAGCTTATGATGGTTAGATTAGGGCATATTTCAATTAGCATACAGTATGATAGCATGTTTGCATTCATTCATCTGTTTTGCATGCACCGGGTTCGGCGCATCATACTAACTGCATTGTATTTTCAATTCTAAGTTGAATACATGTTAGCTGTAGCATTTCATATGCCATGTTTAGAATAGCCGAGCCTGCTATAGTTGTATTTTTGCATGTGTTGCATTAGGCATTTCTGTATAGTTCGGATCATGCATGGATTTCTAACCTAGCTTCTGTTTTGGCTTGCAGTACTCGGTAAGTTTTATGCTTTAGCATCCTTGCATGCATGTGAGTGACTGCCATGAATAACATGCTTACCATGAGGCTATGTGCTTATATGATATAACTGCCTGAATGCCTGTGGGTGAATGTTGGGTTATTTGGATTGGAACAATTCATTCACTGTGTGTTTTAATCCCACTAGATAGTGGCAAAATCATGTTTTCCAAGCCCACCCGAGGGTGGCAAATCCACGTCTTAGCCTACTTGCGGGTAGCACCATCAAACCATTTTCAAATAAACAAGCATGAAATGTTTTGTTCCAATTCAGGCGACCCAGTCTATACTTGTATGCTGTGCGCATCACATAGTAAATCTAGGCTAATAACCAGAATAAGAACAAATAATGTTTTCAAAAATAGATATCATGGTTAGTAGAGGCCGATCTTTGATCGGGCGAGCGGGGGTGCTCACGAAGTGACCTTCCCCAATCGTACCCAAGTTCCCGAGCCGAGGCAACTTTGGTGATGACGGACATGTGGCCTTAGGCAAACGAGTCAGGGTTTCCTAAATTTTCCAAAAATAAAACATTTAGGTGGCGACTCTGTATCTGGCAAAGCAGTCTATGTTTGGCACTTCTTTCAAAAAAATCTGTTTTCTCAAAACGATTTGTCGGATTTGGACTCTTTGGTTCAAATTTAGAATCGTGACAATTTTAGAGTCCTGAACTGTAGTGAGCCCAATATCGAACGGAACGGGGGACTCGTTCCTCCCGGGGCGTTCGGGGACGTCTACAGGGAGTCGATTGTACGATCCCACAGTTCCACCATGATAGCAGCGCTAAAGCCAATCAACCAGGCAGAACCTGATCACTGGCATACAAAGGCGGATAAATCCATGATTACTGCGGCGGAGTTGGAGGCTATCCGCGAAAAATACCGGATCCCTGTGGAAGTGGAGTTATTGCTGCCGACATCAACGGAAAGGCCATCTGACCCCAGGCCAGGAGGGTTTTCGCTTTATGAGGAAGCTCTGAAGGGTAGACTGAGGTTGCCACTACCGCAAGTGGTAGTGGATGTGCTTAACCGTCTGGAGGTAGCACCGGGCCAACTAATGCCCAATGCATGAAAGATCTTGCTGGCCTGTGCAAGTGCGTGGCCGAAGGCAAATGGAGGGGAGGCCATGACGGTAGACGAATTCTTTGCGTGTTATAAGGCTTTGGGGCAGCAGGAGACGTGGGTCACTCTGCAGGCAGTAGTGGGGAAGGGGTTGGTGGCGGGGCTGCCGTCGTCGATCAAGGGGTGGCGACCGCGATGGTTCTACGTGTCTGCCAATGGGGGGCTTGGAGCGCGCACCGTTTGGAAAGTATCCATCAGGTTTGTGGAGCTGAAACTGGGGGTAGCTGCGGAGGGGAGGGTGAAAAGGGTGAAGGAGTGGAGGGAGAGAGAATGGGCCAAATGAGACGAGCTCGTTCAGCCGTCGGCATTGTTTGAGGCGGGGTTGGGTCCAAAGCCAAGTAGTGGGGACCTCAACCGAGCGGAGTTGGAGGCGAGGAGAAGGGCTCAAGAGGCGGAGGATCAGGCCATCCTTGCTAAAGCCCAACAATTCAAAGAGTCCCAGGCCGACCGACCACCAAAACCGATTGCGAGAGAGAGGATTCGACCTCGCCCCAAACCCTTGGGAGAGAAAAACTTAGGAGATTTTGTGCCGCGGCCGCCCCCAACAAACCCTTTGAAGGAGAGGTCCTTGAAGGAGATGGAGGCGTTGGGCGTGGGGAAGAAGAAGAAGAGGGTGAGTCGGAGTGAGGAAGTGCCTGCCCAGAAGAGGAGGATGGAGGCCAGTGTGAAGGAAACCAGAGCGGCCGAGGGGGCTGAAGGGGGAGAAGTGGAGAGGGCCCAAGGAAGGGTAGGTGGCCCAGAAGTGGTGGATGTTGCCTCAGAGGGCATGGAAGTGGTGCCAGTGGTGGCAGCGGTCGCCGCAGGGGTCGCAAAGGCTGCCCCCGAAAGGCATGTGGAGGATGAGGCTGCTGGCCCTGGGCCAAGGAGGGAGGAACAGCCCCAGGGGGGTCTTGCACCTCAAGAAGGAGGAGTCGGTGCGACCACGGCGATCTACCATGCTTGTGCGGTGGCGGGGCGGCTGGAGGGAGAAGAAGGCCCAGCCAGGGCAGGGGCAGACCGCCTTGTAGGGATTGTAAAAGAGGCAGCCTTGCGCTCGGCCTCCAGATTCAACGAGGCTGAACTGCTAGGGGGGTTATACTTCGCTCAAATGGAGGTAACCACCTTAGCAGGGGCCTTGCTGAGGAAGGCGGGGGCTGCCAAACTCAAGGCAGATGAGGCCAAGGCTCAGCTTGCAAAGTTAAAGAAGAAGAGTACAAGTTGGGAGAGTGCCCACACTATGCTGCAAGCGGTTAAGGCGAAGTTGGAGGACACACGCCGCCAGGTTGTGTCGCTCGAGTTCCAACTTGCTGGCGAGTAGAAGAAGTTGGACGAGGCCCAAAGAGCCTGCGCCGTTGCGGTCGAGCGACATGAAGAGGCTATAAGCAGTAATGAAGAGCTGGTCAGGCAAAAAGATGAGGCTGATGGCAAAGTGGGCGATCTCCAGAGGGAACTGGAGGGCGAGCGCGCCAAGGCGGTGGAGGAGAAAGGGAGGCTTCAGAGGGAGTTAGAAGCAGAGAAAGTGCAGGCGATGGCGGAGAAGGAGAGCCTGAAGAAGGAATTGAAGGCAGAAAAGGTAAAGGCGGCGTCGGAAAGGGCGGCCCTGCAGAATGAGCTGGACGAAGAGAGGGCAAAGGCGGCCTCTGAAAGGGCGGCTTATCCCGATCTGTGCGTCGCAGCAGTGGAGCAATTCAAAGGGTCTACCGAATTTCAGACGGCGGTTGATGCCGCGGTCGCGAGTAGCCTGGCTAGGCAAGAATCTGGAGGGGGCCCATCGAGGACGACCGCTGAGGCAGAACTGAAGCAGAAGTTATTGAGATAAGCACGAAATGGCTGAGTACTGGGGCAGTGGCTGGAAGATGTTCAAACGTAGAGCTGAAGAGCTGTTCCCAGACTTAGACCTTAGTAGTGTAACGATTGGCGAAGATGGTGTGGCCCAAACCCCCCTGGATGAGGGCATTGAAGAAGAAGACCTCCTCTCCAGTGAGGAGGAGTAACTAGGGAGGAAGGAGAAAAAGATACTTTGTCGTTTTTTTTTTTTTTTGAATTGCTGTAATGAACTTTTGTACAAAGTTGCGAACGAATAAAATTTCAGTTGTGTTTGTCGTTTGATTATTTCTGCTTGTGGATCTGAGATAAATGAGGCGTGGGTGAAGTGTCTGTAGAACTCCTTGTTAATAAGAGTGAAATTGAAGCTTGTAATAAGGACTCAATGCAGAGTGAAGTTAAGAACTCCACAATGCAGAGTGAAATTTAAAATGTAATAAAATGATAGGCCTGTGAAATTTAAATGTAATAAAATGATAGTAAAATTTAAGAACTCCACAATGCAGAGTGAAATTTAAAATGTAATAAAATGATAAGAACGTCTTTAGAATTTGACTAAGCAAAGAGTGGTGTGAAGACTTGGACCTGGAATTGTGACTAAGTGTGTCAATTAATTCCACAAATATGAAGTTTTGCATGGGTGGTTTTGACCGAACCCTACATGTTAGGTCTGGACGAGTGCTTCACGCGCAGTCTGGATGGAGCTTTTAGCGCTCGGTTTGGCAGAGGGTGTTAACGGTCAGACTGCCCGAGGTGGCTCATGCTCAGTCTGGCTGAGGCTTTTAGTGCTCAGTCTAGATGAGGCTTTAAGTGCTCAGTCTGCTTTAAGTGCTCAGTCTGGCTGAGGCTTTAAGTGCTCAGTCTGGCTGAGGCTTTCAGTGCTCAGTCTAGCTGAGGCTTTTAGTGCTTAGTCGGTCTGCCTGCTCAGTCTGGCTGAGGCTTTAAGTGCTCAGTCTGGCTGAGGCTTTAAGTGCTCAGTCTGGCTGAGGCTTTTAATGCTGCAAATAAGAATGTTACTGAGACAACACATAGATAGCTGAGATATAGAATCAAGAAGTTACATTGCGTGGGGGGATATCAAGAATGTGTGAATTTTCCGAAAAGAAAATACAATAACTGAGCAATACAAAAATAGGAGCTTATTGAAAGTAACGCTTAAGGTGTTCAGCGTTCCATGGGTGCGGGAGGTCTCGACCTTCTATGTCCTGAAGTCGGTAAGTGCTTGGTCGGGGTCGGGCTTTCACGATGTAAGGTCCCTCCCACTTGGCCGCCAATTTATCCTCAGTCGGATTTTTGGTAGCAAGAGTTGCTTCTCTCAAGACAAGATCCCCTACAGCGAACTCCCTCGGTCGGACCATGCGGCTGTAGTGTGTTCTCATTTTCTGTTGGTATGAGGCCAGTTGGACAGCGGTGGTCTCTCTGAGTTCTTCAATTAGGTCGAGGTCAGCCCGACGGAGTTCTTCGGTTAGTGCTGGATCCGGATGTGAAACCCTGGGAGTAGGTAGACCGACTTCTACTGGGATAACCGCCTCTGCGCCGTATGTCAAGCAGAAAGGGGTTTCCCCAGTGGGAGTCCGAGCCGTAGTTCGATAAGCCCAGAGCACATTCGGTAGCTCCTCAGCCCAAAGTCTCTTAGTAGCTTCTAGCTTAGTTTTGATGATCTTCAGGAGAGAACAGTTAGTGACCTTAACTTGGCCATTGGCCTGGGGATGACCGGGGATGAGAAACATGGTTGAATCTGGAGGTCGGCACAGAACTTCCTGTACTTGGCGTTGTCAAATTGTTTACCGTTGTCAGAGATGATGGCCTGAGGAATGCCAAAGCTGCAAACGATCGACCGCCAGATGAACTTGGTTGTGTTCCGCTCGGTGATGGTGGCAAGGGGTTCTGCCTCTACCCACTTGGTGAAATAATCAATGGCGACGATCGCGAACTTGGTCTGGCCTCGGCTGGTAGGGAGCGGACCGACGAAGTCAATCCCCCATTTGGCGAACGGATAAGGGCTGCAAAGTGTGATCAACTCTGTAGGGGGTGCATGGGGGATGTTGGCAAAACGTTGACACTTATCACATTTGAGCACGAAATCGGTCGCATCGCAATTAAGAGTGGGCCAGAAATAACCAGTGTGGAGTATCTTGTGGGCTAGAGACTTGCCACCCGAGTGATTGCCGCAGATCCCCTCATGAATTTCTTGCATCACATAAGTTGCTTGAGTCGGATTGAGGCACCGTAGATAGGGGCGTGAGAAACCACGTTTGTACAAGATGCCGTCGACAAGGATGTAATTGAACGATCGTGCCCTGACTTTGGCGGCTTGTTGGTGGTTATCTGGAAGTTCCCCCGCTGTCAGAAATCGAAAGATGTCCAACGCCCAAGGGATGGGCTCATTTTGGAGGAATTGTACTTCATGCTGGTCAGGGGAAATGGCGGGGTGGAATAGGTATTCGAGGGGGACACCACTGCTGAGGGCGGACTGGTCTGCGGAAGCCAACTGGACCATCTCATCTGCCTTAGAGTTCTCCAGCCGAGGAATGTGCTTGATGTGAAAGGTGTTGAAGAGGCGAACTAGGGGAAGTGCAAGATCCCTGTCAGTCCGCATTGTGCCCTCCTTGGCGTCGAATTCGCCCGTGATCTGTCCGACTATGAGCTAAGAGTCGCTGAGCACTCAGATGTGGCTGACACCAATGTCCCTAGCTAGGCGAAGGCCTGCTATTAGTACCTCATATTCGACCTCATTGTTGCTGGCCTCAAACAAGAAACGGAGCGCACATTTGAAATAACCACCCTCAGGGCTGGTGAGAATGAGACCAGCCCCACTACCTTGCCTGCGGGATGATCCGTCGACGTTGAGAGTCCAACAGTGAGGGTCTTCTGGCTCGATGGGAGCTGGCCGGGGTGGAGAGGCAGTGGTTGGGGTAGGATTAGTGAATTCCAAGATGAAGTCGGCGATAGCTTGTCCCTTAATTGTTGTTCGAGGCCGGTAAGAGATGTCAAACTGGCTGAGTTTCACAGACCACTGCATAAGTCTGCCAGAAAGTTCTGGTTGCTGCATGACCTTCTTCAAGGGTTGGTCGGTGAGGACCACTATGGAATGGGCTTGGAAGTAAGGACGGAGTCGCCTGGAGGCGGTGACCAAGGCCAAGGATAATTTTTCTAATAGGGGGTAATTCTGCTCAGCTCTCCTGAGAGCCCGAATGATGTAGTAGACCGGCCGTTGGACAGAGTCGTCTTCCCTGATAAGAGCTGCACTGACTGCGGTGCTTGAGACGGCTAAATAGAGGAAGAGGGACTCGCCCGTAATCGCTTGTGAAAGGAGGGGTGGATTGGCCATGCACTGCTTCAACTGCTGAAAAGCCTCTTCAGATTCAGTTGTCCATTCAAAAGTTTGCCGAAGAACTTTGAAGAACGGTAGGCACTTATCTGTTGCGCGGGAAATGAAACGGTTGAGGGCTGGAATTCGACCAGTGAGCCTTTGAACCTCCTTGACGGTCCTGGGAGACTGCATCTCAATCAAGGCCTTGATCTTTTCAGGGTTAGCTTCACTGCCCCACTGACTAACCATAAAACCCAGAAACTTCCCAGATCCTACGCCGAAGGCGCATTTCTCTTGGTTGAGCTTCATTTGGTACTTGCATAGGGTGGCGAAGGTCTCCCGTAGGTCGGCCAGATGATCAGTGGAGAGTTTGCTTTTGACTAGCATGTCGTCGACGTATACTTCCATGTTTCGACCTATCTGGTGATGGAAGATGGCATTGACCAACCGTTGGTAGGTGGCCCCAGCGTTCTTCAAACCGAATGGCATTACTTGGTAGTGGTAGGTACCTCGGTCGGTAATGAAGGACGTACTTTCTCGATTGGACGGGTGCATGAGGATCTGGTTGTAGCCAGAGAAAGCATCCATGAAGCTGAGCATTTGATGACCGGCCATGGCGTCGACCAGCAGATCTATGCATGGAAGATGGTAGCTGTCTTTTGGGCAAGCTCGGTTTAGATCAGTGTAATCGACACAGAGTCGCCATTTGCCATTGTTCTTGCGAACTAGGACCACGTTTGACAACCATTTAGGGTAGTTGACGTTTTTGATGAATTGGGCCTCAAGGAGCTTGTCGACCTCTGCGGCTATAAGAGTATTGTGCTCTGGGTGAAAGATGCGCTGCTTCTGGCGGTAAGGTCAGAAATGAGGTTCAATACTAAGGCGATGGGTTATGAAAGAGGGGTCGATGCCTGGCATATCTGAATGAGTCTAGGCGAATACATCAATGTGCTCGGTCAGGATGGCAGTAAGGTCAGCCTTAGTTGGCTGTCGATCCTGGCAGTTTTCACTGGGTTGGTGGGATCGATGGGAATCTCAACGAGCTCCTCAACCGGTTCACCTCTGACCAGCTCGTCCTCATCTCGGGTGTCAAGTCCTTCAATGATCATGGCCTCTTTCAGCTTGACTTCCTTGAGTGAGGCGACATAACATTCTCTGGCTATGGTCTGCTCTCCCCGTACTGTCCCGACGCCCTGGTTGGTGGGAAACTTTATGGCGAGGTGGTAGGTTGAAGTGATAGCTTGGAAAGCGTTGAGGGCGGTGCGACCGAGGATGATGTTATAGGCAGAGGGACAGTCGACCACAAGGAAGGTGAGTAACTTGGTAGTCTGCCGTGGATATTCGCCAATAGTGATGGGGAGGTCAATGGAGCCGATGGAGGTCACCCGGTCGCCAGTGAAACCGACCAAGGGGGTTTGGAGGGGGGACAGGCTTTCCTCTCCAATTTTGAGCTGGCAGAAGCAGCTGAGGAATATGATGTCTGACGAACTACCGTTGTCGATGAGAACCTGTCTGACCTTATAGTTGGAGAGAAGGGCAGAAATGACGAGGGGGTCATCATGAGGATAACGGATGCCAGTACAGTCGGCGTCCGTGAAGGTGATGGGCTCTGTCCACTGCTTGGGCTGCTTGGAAGGTCGGTCTACCGTGTCCACTGCTTTGTCCGAGCCTTGCCTTATTTTCCTGAGCTCTGCCTTCTAAGCGGAGCGGGATGGTCTGCCACAAGCAAGGCCACCAGAAATGACTCGGATTTCACCAACTGGCGGTGGGGGATTACCTGGGGGCCGAGGCTGTTGTGGGAGGCAGTCATGGCCTTGGTTAGGTTGGGGCTGGTTGCCGAGGTGGGGTACGTCGGCGGTTGTTCCTGAGGGGCTCAGTTCTTTGCCTCTGTTGTGGGCGGGTGTCCGTGAACCGACTGAGACGCCCTTGACAAATGAGGGTCTCGACCTGATCCTTGAGGTTGATGCAGTCATCAGTGTTGTGGCCATGGTCCTGGTGGAAGCGACAATATTTGGACTGGTCTTTCCGGTTGGAAGGAGTCCGTGAAGGCAGGGGCCATTTGAGGGGGTAATCTCGTTGGATCTGGTGAAGGACTTGTTCCATGGGCGAATTGAGGGGCGTGTATCGCTCGAACCGACCGGGCGGTCGGGCCGGTGCCGATCGGTCAGTGCGAGGAGGTCGGTCAGGATATTGGGGTGTTTGGCTGTTATACTGGGTGTTTCTGGGTTTCGAGTCTTTTCTCTTTTCTCTAGGGGTCGGGTTTTTGGATATTGGATCTTGCCGAGCAGCTAGTGAATCTTCGGCATTCATATATTTCTGGGCTTTGGATAATAGGGCTGCCATGGAGGTCGGGGGGTTTTTGGAGAGGGAAAAGAGGAAATCGGACGATCGCAGCCCGGTCATGAAAGCCGTGAGGATGACCTTATCGTCATTCTCCGTTACTTGTAGGGCTTCGGTGTTGAAGCGGGTAACGAAGCTACGTAGCGACTCCCCTTCGGTCTGACGGATGTTGAGGAGTTGGGTTGCAGGGCGGCGTTGGCGCTGGGCTCTAATGAAATGGCTGAGGAATGAGTCGATGAGATGCTGGAAAGTGGAGACAGAGTCCGCTAGTAATTAACTGAACCACAGTCGGGCTGACCTCTTTAGTGTCACGGGGAAGGCTTGACACATGATCTCGTTAGGGAAGGCATGGAGGATCATGAGGGTACGGTAGGTCTCCAGATGGTCGATTGGGTCTGTCGTACCGTCAAAGGAGTCAATGGTGGGCATCTTGAACTTAGCGGGCAAAGGTTTGTCCGGGATGGAGGCAATAAATGGTGAATTTGCCGTGGTAGAGGGTTTATGCTGAATGTTCTGCATGACCCCTTAGACTTGGAGCTTCATTGCTCGGAGCTCAGCGTCCCAGAGGGGAACGTGGTCTGCATGGTCAGTCAATAGAGGTTGGACGTTGCTGGCCTCCCCTTCGGGGGCTGGTGCTACGACCGACGGGTGTGGGGGTGGTGGTTGCAAACCTTCCAGGTTGGGTGGATGGAGTTGTGGAGCAGTATGGCTCGGGGTTCTTTCTTGGTTGAGGGGAATATCTGGAGGTGGTGGAGGAGGAATCAGAAGGTTCCTTTGGAGTAAAGCATTTATCAAGGCCTGGTTTTACTCGGCCATGCGGTTGGTTGTTGGTAAGCTCGATAAAGTACTGTGGTGGGTTGTTTGGATTGGGGGGGTCGACTTGATGGTCGGCAGCATTATTGTGAGAAGCCATGGATCTAGTCGTGACCATGCACTTTGACGGGTAGGAGAAAGAGGTTGTTAGAATGGGGTCTCCAGCGACAGTGAGCACAACTGGCACGAGGAGGAAGGCGTTCCCACAGACGGCGCCAACTGATAATGCTGTTTGTCCCAGTGAATGGATCGGGCAGGTCCAAGCTCCTCAAGCTCGCGTCCAAATGATCAAGCCCACCGGATAACCTGCAAGCAAGTTCAACGGGGAACGGGGTAGTCCCCCAGTGAACCCTCCGACGAGCAAGTTAGGAAGAGAAGTATTGTGTAAAGGGAGAGGTTAGGGATAGAAAAGCTTAACCTTCTTCTTGTCTTCAACGTTTGCTTATATCCTTTGATAATCATTTCGCTGTCTCTTCCGACCTGCCCTCCTCGCCGAAAGTCTATGCTGTAGCTTACCTTGTTCAGGGTAAGGGGGCCCTGTTCCGACGGGAGGTGTTGTCGTAATAAATGCCATGACGTGTTGCATTAATGGTGATGTGCAGTGGCAATAACTTTGCAGATCTTTGTCTGCTGATGTGGCTCGTCCTTCACCCGTCACGTGTCTGAATGCCGTTGGTTCTTGATGCCATATTGGATTCCAGCTGTTCTGGACTCCATCGGCTGGGTTATGTATTGGGCCCCGATTGATGGGCTTGGGTTGTTTATAGTGGTTCATGGCCTTTGTGGGCCTGTCCATGTCACATATCTTTGCACTTTTTTTTTTAACATGTGACAAGTATTTTATATACTTTTGGGAATGATCTTCTTCTGGTTATTATGGTGAAAATGTTTGTTGTCATTGATGTTGTTGTTGCTCTTCTTCTTGTTATTATTATTGTGCTTTTACTTTTGATTGTTTGTGTACTTGTTTGTGGTTGCATATATTTTCATACAGCAAAGGTTGTTTCTAATAATTCTTCAAACTGCAAAATTATGTAGTTTCATCAGGTTGTTTCTAATAATTCTTAAAACTGCAAAATTATGCAGTTTCACCAGGTTGTTTCTTATAATTTTTAAAACTGTAAAATTATACAGTTTCATTACTCAAACAAAATTTATGCTACGCAACTATGCATCCAATTTCATGACTCAACAAATAGATTAACTACATTTCAAAATTGAAAATAAAACTGTAAAATTTTGCAGTTTTCTCGCTATAAATATCAAATAAATGAATCATGTAGTAAAACTGTATTTCAATATTATACAGTTTCAATAAGAAATTTTCAACAACCTTCTGTGCATTCCATAAAAATAAAACCAACCAAACCCACAAAAAAAAAAAAAAAACAATAAAAAACAAAACAAAACTGTTACAAAACAACTTCAATAACTAAAAAACACATCAAAAAACAAAAAACAATTCATCCAACTTTATTCATTACTTCCATAATATCAAGTATCACATTTTTTATTATCATAATTCCTCAAATTCAAATACAAATCTAAAAGAATAGACTGTGGCCTCAAATAGCAGCCTTGCACGTCTT
The DNA here is from genome assembly GCF_055761805.1 of Camellia sinensis. NCBI lineage: Eukaryota > Viridiplantae > Streptophyta > Magnoliopsida > Ericales > Theaceae > Camellia > Camellia sinensis. The sequence continues at coordinate 31,984,998 of NC_138967.1, forward strand.
CTTATTGTGATTCCATATTTCAAGCACCTCACACACTTGATTTGCTTCACATTTTCACCCCTAGAAGATATCATCTTCTTCTTGTTCCGCCCGGACTGCTTCTTCGTTATAGGAGGTTTGATAATCGAACTACTGGTACCATCAAAGTCAAATCTCTCACTTGAAGGCACTGGATAAACAGATTCCTTGTATGACTCTCTAAAACAATCTACATGAAAAAAGGGATCAATGAAATCATACACATCTCTACCACTACTACGCAAAGCATGCACAGCATGACAACAAGGAAAACAATTCAATTGTCATTCAGGGCAAGAATAAGTCTGTCTACCAATATCAACATAAAAAGAAATAGAATAATGAACCTCAAGCACAGTATCACTAGCAACAATCACATCCCAAGACTTAGCTAGCTCCAAAGAGTCCACCAACTTCTTTTCCATAACATGACACAATTTCGTAGTCCATCTTTTAGATTCAGGTCTTCTATTCGACAATTGAGTTATGATTTGAACCCTAATCATATCAACCATACAAGAAATAGGCAACTCACGGGCCCCACTAATTCAATTATTGTCAGACTCGGCAGCATTAGATGACATCTCACCATATCGTTTCCCTCTAAAAAATGCATTCGCCCACTTATCATTTTGCAAACCATCTAACATACTATCAACTCTACCATTCCCAGCAATACGCCTCAATTTCTCCATATAATGTTGGAAGGAAGCAACCGTTAGCACATAAGCACATTTAACTAATATTTTCATCAAATTCAGCTTATAGTTAGTACGAAGTCCCACCAATTTGTCAATCAAATTTCTCTTCAAATGATTTAAGCAAATGTATAATGTGCATTAGGAAAAACCACTGAAAGAGCGTCTAGAAATCCATGTTGACGGTCCGACACAAAGGTCAATCTCCGGCCTGAACCAACACTCTTTAACAACTGACTTAAGAACCACATCTAATTATCTTGATTTTTAGCGTCAACAATCGTAAAAGTCAAAGGAAACAGACTTGCAAACAACATAACATCAAACTGCAAAAATTAGCAGACTCACAATACAATAATACACTGACAAACCAAACCTATACTAACTGCAAAATAAATACATACCTTGATGACCATCCTCTGATGTTGCTGCAAGCAAATGCCCCTTGTAACGCCCCTTCAAGAATGTACCATCAACAAACAACAACGGACGACAAAATTGAAAGCCATACAAACATCCATGAAATACCACAAACAACCTCCGAAAACACCCACTTCTTTCATCCACATCTAATTCAAACACACTTCCCGGATTCGTTCTCATAGCCATCTCAAGGTACCGTCAAAGTTGGTCAAAAAAAGTTGCAAAATCACCAAACAACCCACCTCTTGCCTTATCAACTCCTAACCATGCAACTCGATAAGAAACATCTATACCATATTGCTTCTTCAACTTTTTTTTTAACTTCAATAGGACGAGTCAACGGATTACCACTAATATCATTTTGCACAATATCAGACACAAGTCTAGAACCAACCATTTTGCTAAAAGATCTACGAGCCACATCCCCACAAGTATGCACATTATCCAACTTCATTATAAAAAAAATACCGGAATTCATCAACACCTTTCCATGCACAAACCATTTACAACCCATAGACGACTTCATCATACATTCAGCAGTTACTCTTGTTGCATCGTTGTTCAAATAATTCACTGCAAAACCACACTCAATTGCATACTTAGCCAATGCAATGCGGAATGCCGGCACTCCACCTTCAAATTTTTGACCAACACTATGTATAATCCCTTTCCAACTAGCAGACAACAAAATTCTCTCTGGTTCTGGATAAAAACTAGGCAACAAATCACCAAAATCATCACAATCGTTAACCAAAGAACTCTCACCAATTACAGAATCAATCCTACAAGAATTACCATCATCAACCTCCACAATTCTCTTATCACCCACAATAACATCAATAACATGACAACCACTACCACTTACCATTGACAACATATTCCACAAATCATCATCACATTCAACAATACAATTAGAATATCCAGTAATAGAGAAAAACAAACAAAAGTTACCAACACTCAACTCTTTGAATTTCGCACATATTTTCTTAACAACTTCATTATAACTACATCTCTCACTAATCTTAATAGCAGCACAACAATTACTGTATTTGCACATTAACATGAAACACCCCTCCATACTACAACATCACAAACCAACAAACAATTGTTCACAGATTCCAAACTGTAAAATTATACAGTTACAACATATCAGTACCAACACTGCACAATTCACAATTCCAAACTGCAAAATTATACACTTACAACATATCAGTATCAAAACACCAGAATTCACAATTCCAAACTACAACTTCAAAACACATTACACTATACAACAAATAAAATCAACAAAATCAAAATCATTACACTATATCAAACAAACAAAATTTATCACAAAACGAAGAACTAAAACAACATTGCCAAACACAAACCAGATATCACGCAAACTTGCTTATCTATATATACATACATATATGTATACACACACAGAGATATATATATATATATATATATGTATATGTATGTATCGACAGATACTTACATACACATACATATATGTATCGACAGATACAAACTAGATACACAGAGAGAGAGAGAGAGAGAGAGAGAGAACGTACGCAGAGATCGCCTGTACACAGAGATTCATATCGCACAACCAGATCCACCTCACAGCACAATGAGATCGACCACACAGCACAATGAGATCGCCATAACGAAGAGAAATCGAGATCGCAGAGACTAAGATTTGATTTTCTTTTTTGAACGGAGTAAAAATTTGATTTTTCACGTATATATAGATCTCAAAACAAAGGGTAATACAGTCATTTACAAAATACGAAAATAACAAACGGGACCTCTAGGTATAAAACTTAAAAACTGTGGACCTATTAATCTATTAAAAATATATTGAAATTAGAAGGGAAATAGATCCCCTACATAGGACTAGATAGTAATTTTTCCAAGAACAAATAAATAAATTAAAAAATAAAAAAAAAATAGAAAAAACCTTTTGACCAATTATGGGCCGAAACGTAACAGACTTTGAGTCGGTTAAAGACGTGATGACCACTACTCCTCTTCTATAAATTTCAAAACCCTAATATCAACCCTCTCATTAGACACATTAGAAAAACAAATCTACAACTCTTATCCTAACCCTAACCATAACATCATACAACCCAAACCCTAACAATGGCATCATCACTGCTCGGCCCACCGGAACTTCGCCTCCCCACGGCCACCGCCACCAACCCACCAATGGGTTTCACCGAAAACAACTCTGCCACCTACTTATCCTCCGGAAACCCATGCCTCGATTTCTTCTTTCACATTGTCCCCGACGCGCCGCCGCAACAAGTTATTGCCCGGCTAAGCTCTGCCTGGGATCACCATCCCCTCACCACCCTCAAACTCGTATGCAACCTTAGAGGGGTCCGAGGCACCGGAAAGTCCAACAAAGAAGGGTTCTACGCGGCAGCGTTCTGGCTTCACAAACACCACCCCAAAACCCTAGCTTGCAATGTCAAAGCCATTGCCCATTTTGGGTACTTCAAAGACATGCTGGAGATCCTTTACCGACTCCTCGAAGGTCCCCAAGCCCGAATGATCGAAAAAACTGAGTGGAATAATAGAAAAGAAAGCGTACTCGATCCAAAACCCGGAAGAAAAAAGAAAAAATTCACAGAAGAAAAAGAAAAAGCAAGATCTTTAAGGCTAGAAAAGACGGTGACAAAAGCGAGAAAGGCATTTGAGAGATATAAACGCGATCCAGACTATAAGTTCTTGCACGATCGCGTATCTGATTTTTTTGCAGAGCTTTTGAGATCCGATATGCAATACTACAACGCCAACGAGCTTAACAAAATAAGTCTTGCATCAAAATGGTGTCCAACACTAGATTCTTCGTACGACAAGGCTACATTAATGTGCGAAAGCATTGCCAGAAAAGTTTTTCCTCGCGAAGAGCATGTAGAATATCAAAATATTGAAGAAGCTCACTATGCTTATCGGGTTAGGGACCGTCTTCGCAAAGAAGTGCTAGTCCCTCTCCACAAGGCGCTTCAATTGCCAGAGGTTTATATATCTGCGAATCGATGGAAGGAGCTTCCATACACTAGGGTTGCTTCGGTTGCCATGAAACTTTACAAGAAATTGTTCTACAAACATGACCATGAACGGTTTGAGAGCTACCTCGAGAAAGTGAGGTGTGGGAAGAGTACAATCGCAGCCGGAGCCTTACTTCCCCATGAGATTATAAGGTTCGTGTCAGAACATTATTTAAAGTTTTAAAATTTAAATTAATCGTGATGTCTTTTATAACACATGTGACCTAGTGAATGAGAGAGTCCAGGGCCTCCCTTCACATCCTTATACATATGGTATTACTTTGATTCATCCTTATAATTCTAATTGATTTAAGTTTAACTATGAATATATGAATTTGTCATTGATTATAATTCTTAACATATTTTATAAAAAAATATACACATAAGTGGCCTGCGTCATATTGTTAAGTAGAAAATTATATACTCACTCAACTTAGTTAGCTAATTTCTAATAATTTTTTGCCAAAAACATTAATGACATTATCAATTTGACTAAATTGAAGTAAAATTTAAAATTAAGAGTTAGAATTAAATCAATTGAAAGTATATAAATCAAAATGATGAAATGGATGAATCATCGTTATAATTTACCCCCTTATTTTAATGTGTACGAAAGTTGAAAAGATTAGCCCTTAGGATTATTATTGATTGTCCGACTGTAACAACTTCAGTACAATAGTTATGTGCCTTTCGCAATTACATGCAACGTATGAACTTTAGTACAATAGTTACGTCCCTCTCACAATCATATGTGAGATTTTTTTACTTAATTTTGATTTCAATATGTACATCACTAAAAATACAAAAATACAAATTCAAAATTCAAAACATTTTTAAGAACTCCAAACCAAGCGGAGTGATTATTTACAGTATATTGCATGACGTTTCCCAACAGGTCATTGCATGACGATAATGGACCGGAAGTTGCAGAGCTTCAATGGAAGAGAATGGTCGATGATGTAGCAAAACAGGGTAAGTTGGCAAATTGCATGGCAATCTGTGATGTATCAGGAAGCATGAGTGGGATACCAATGGAGGTCTCTGTCGCTCTCGGGCTATTAATCTCTGAACTCAGTGAAGAACCATGGAAAGGTAAGTTGATTACATTCAGCGAAAAACCTCGGCTTCACAGGATCAAAGGGGAAAGTCTTATATCCAAGACTGAATTTATAGAGAGGATGCATTGGGGTGGAAGTACAAATTTTCAGAGAGTTTTTGATCGAATCTTGGAAGTTGCAGTGAAGGGAAAGCTTGGTGAGGATCAGATGATAAAGAGGTTGTTTGTTTTCAGTGATATGGAGTTTGATCAGGCATCACAGAATGATTGGGAGACTGATTATAAGGTGATACAGAAGAAGTTTCACTACAAGAAAAAACACCTTTGGCGACTAAATTTTAGTCGCCAAAGGTCCTATTTTAGTCGCCAAATGTCAAAATTTCACTTTTCCCGACTAAAAAGTTTAGTCGCCCGTGTTGTCGCCAATAAATGGTCGCGAATTCCTTTGGCGACTAAAATACTGTTTGTCGCCAATATGTATGTCTTCAGCGACTAAAGATTTCGTCGCCAATAGTCAATTTCTTTATTGGAAATTATACCTTTGCCGACTAAACTGTTAGTCGCCAATAGTTCATTTTTTATTTTATTATTTATACCTTTGGCGACCATTCACTTTAGTCGCTGAAAGTGTTTTCAGAAAAAAATTTTTTTTTGCCTCCGCTGCTTCCAACAGGTTTCGAACTTGCGCTAAACCCTTTGCACACGCCAAACCCTTTGCACAACACTCCCTCCACTCTGCCAATATATCATCACATGATCATATATGCAATATATATTATTTATATACTATATTAACTGCAATTAATACAAAATAATATTTATAAATATAATTTTTTTAATTCAAATATAATTTTTGTCAAAAAATAAATTATTTGCTAAAAAAAAAATTAGGCGACTTTTGGCGACTAAAACCATTTTTTAGTCGCTAATTGTATTATTTTGGGCTACTAATTATTTATTTGTCGCTAAAAAACAAGTTCTCAATTAAAAATCAGCACTTTTGGCGACTATCCAGAAATTTCGTCGCCAAAACCACTACTTTGGGCGACTAAAATGGATTTTAGTTGGCAAAACCCCCACTTTCAGTGACTAAATTGTTTTTAGTCGCCAAAACTGCTATAATCAGCGACTAAACCTGTTTTTTGTCGCCAAAACCGTAACTTTTCGCTACTAAAGTATTTTAGTCGCCAAAAACTGTGACTTTTGGCTACGAAACAAAGTTTAGTCGCTAAAAACCCTATATTCGGCGACTAAACTTCATTTTAGTCGCTAAAACCCTGCTTTTCGGCGACTATACTCTTTTAGTCGCTAAAACCTTGCTTTTCGGCGACTAATTCCATTTTAGTCGCCATTTCATGCACTTTCAGCGACGAATTTTTTTTTTTAGTCGCCATTTGTGTTTTTTGTTGTAGTGTTTAGAAGGAAGGGTTTCCAGAATGTTCCGGAAATTGTGTTTTGGAACCTCAGGGATTCGCTTGCAACACCGGTGCCAAGCGATCAGAAGGGGGTGGCTCTTGTTAGCGGGTTTTCGAAGAATTTAGTGAAATTGTTCTTGGAGGGAGGTGGGATTGTGAACCCTGAGAATGTGATGCAACAAGCTATCTCAGGAGAAGAGTATCAGAAGCTTGTGGTGTTTGATTGAAAATTGAAACTATATTTTTGTTTTGGTATCTTTTAAAAAGTTTTTGGTGTTTTTGGAGGGGCTATGTGGATAGTTTGAGAAAAAGCAAGAAATGGATAAGAAAACTCTGGTATATTTTTATTTTTTATTTTAGGTTCTGAGTTCTTTTTTAGTTATCCAAATATTAATAAATAAAAGTTTTGATTTCTTGGGTATATATGGTGGTCATGATTTTTACCAATGTGGTGTTTGTTGCTTGAATTTGAATTTGGATCTTTTTGTTAATCCACAAGATTTGGTAGATTAATTAAAGTTTGCCACATTGTTTGGTAAAATATGTACCTTGTTTCTTGGCCAATGCACTTAGGTTGACTCATCATCAGTATCTAAATTGCAATTTCACTTGGCTTCTGCAAAATTTTCTTTTCTATGCTATGAACAGTACTGTTATTGTAGAAGATACATCATTCTTTAGGAAAGTTGAATATTGATTTTTTATTTTTGTTTTTTTATAAAAAAATATATTTGTTATCTTGCATCCTTCCACTGGTTTGGCATGGAGATGGACATTGGCCTGTTGGCCTGCCTAGCCCGCCTAGCCCAACCCTATTTTTCTAGAGCTTGGGAATGTTTTTTTTAGCACATAGGGCCGGACTAAGCTAACATTTTCAGCTCAAAATATTAATGGGTTGGGCTTGAGATTTATACTTTCAACCCATCCTGATCCGACCCGTTATTAAATTAATTAATTAATTATTTATTTATTTACAATACATTAAATTATATATTTTTTGTTGGAATTTAGATTTTATCTTTATTAATTTTATTGAAACATACATTTGTAGTGATGTGTGATTGAATTTATTTAAGAAATCATTCAATTTATACACAAAATCTTTTAATTTATAATGATATCAATATATTTACTAGAGAAATATAATGTGATTGAATTTGTCCACCCCTAGTTTGGTGGATGCGGATTGAGCAGGTCGTGCGGGTTAGTGGATAGATGTGATCGGTTTGACAGTTTGGATTTCACAAATTTTGAACATTTTTTCGAATTATAATTCATTACTTTTACAATTTAGTAATCTGAAAAAATATGTATTATTTGTCTTTTTTTTTTTGGATCGGCAAATGTTAGTTGTTAGATTAACACCTATGGGAGAAAATTTCCCTACCCTTAGCAAAGCACCTTTAAGCACCGTTTGGGAAGTGATTTTGTGGGTTTTTTTGGCTATTTTAGCCACAAAAGACAAAATAGGCTATTTTAGCCACAACAAATAAAACATCACATCCAACCCATAATCATTACACTATTCTTTCACAAAAAAAATTAAAAAAGCCAAAAAATCCTTCTCAAACCAAGCTCTTTAGCCCAGGTTAAAATAGCCAAAATAGCCAAAAAAGCCAAAAAGTCAACCCACTTTCCAAACCAACCCTAAGTATTTGCACTCTCTTAATTCAACTCCCCTAAGGGGAATTGAACACATAACCTGCTTGAAATTATGTCATGACACCATGCATGCATATTTTTAAAGTTTTGTCTTTTATTTTAATAAAAATATATATTTTATTTTTTATACTCTATGTTACATGTTAGCAGTTTCTTTTTCTTCTTACTATTTTTTTTTATAACTTCATCTACAAATGTATTGGGTTCATACGGGTGCGAGTTTGTTGATCCGTCATCCAAATCATATCAACGAATTTTGAAATATTTTCATCCACATCTATCTATCTAAGGACACTTTTCCGCTCAAAATCATTCGGGTTGGATCTGGTCGAACAGGTAAGATAGATTAGACGAATTCATGATGACCCGTAGTCAATACACCTCAAAGGCAAGATTAGCATAATTAGTTGAAAATTAAAAATTGAGAATTTATTCAATTTTTTGAAATTGGGTATCAAAAACTCCCATTTTCTCTGATCTTCTCACATAAGGTGTGAAGGTATCAGAAACTCGCATTTTCCTATTGTACAAAAGTGTATTTTTTGATAGCATATCTAAAAATCACCCCTAATTGTTAGATTTTGTTAATAAAAAATCCTAATTATTAATTGGTAATGAATAAAACTGTATAATTTTTTTTTTTTTTGGTTTGGTTTAATTTTTGAAACTTGTTTGTTCAGTTTTTAATTCATATATATTTTTTGTCTTTAGTAAATTTTATTTTCTTATATTCAAGATGCACCTAATCTAAATGTATCTAAAAAAATAAAATATTTATAAAGAAATTTAATTTTTTTTTATAAATATAAAAATACAAACATGGTGTTGTTTGTTTGTTTGTTTTTTTTTTTTTTTTTTACGAACAATCTTTTTTAGACCTTCACAAATATTTTATTTTTAAATATGTTTAAATTAAGTACATTTAAAAAAATAAAATATGAAAAAAAACTAAAAATAAACAAATATAATGAAAAATAAAAACTCAAGAAAAAAAAAAATCAAAAACCAAAAAAGGTGAAGGTGATTTTATTTTATTTTTTGAAAAATAAAGATACTATTCACAGCTTTTCCGTATTCTATTATGTTCACTGATTGAAGAAATTGAAGATGGTTTTCTTCCCCAATCAACTGAAAGTGACATTATTGTAGGCTTTACAAGAATTGGAGATCCACAGAGGCACATAACACTTCAACAATAGTACAAGTATCATCCATTTCCAGCAAATAATATTTATAATTGTTGTCTATGATTGACCTGAGTCAATCAACATTTACATTCAATTTCTTCTCTAAATTGTAAATTTGTTTTTTACTGTATAGTTTATGATTAATTTTCTAGTTCTGTTAATCTCTTCATTGGAGAAATACAAGCTAATGTAAAGTGAGTGGTGGTGGGTAGTAGTGTAGTGTGGTGGTGTTGAGGAGAAAAGTTACAAAGAAGAAAAAAGGGGAAGGTAAGAGATGAGAGATATCAAATATGGCAGCATTGAGTGAGGGAGGAAAGTGGAAGAAGGAAATAGAGTAAGAAATTAGGAAGAAAAAAAAGGATATTGAGAACATAAGTGTCATTTTTAACTGAAATAATGCTATAGATACTAACATTTTTACTAAAAAGTGCAAGATGTTAAATTTGATTGGTTGTCAAAAAAATAATGATACTTAGACATCCAATGATGTTTGGACACATGGTTTTAGTAGATGTAGCATTGCTCTTTTTAACTGGGAAAAAAAAGAAAGAAAAAGAAGTGTCATTTTAAATGGATTGAAAGTTATATTTTAGATAGTATGATTAAATTACAAGCATTAATTTGAATGGAAATGTTGACGGTTGCACTTTAGTCATAAACACTAGGGTTAATTGTCAAAACCACTTAGGTAAAGTGTAGTTAGGAAACAGAGGAATTGAGCAATGCCTGGCTCAAAGTGTGTATATAAATATATATCTCAGAAGCCCCTTGTCTTGCTGTTGAACTTGAGACCAAAACTCAAAGCAGAAAAGTTTGATCTAATGTAGAGGGAATTCCTCTTGGAATTTGGAATGCTATCCGAATGGAATAGTTTTACCATTAAAATAGAATGTCACCTAGTGATGGTCAACCGTAGTCCAGAGTTTTTAGAGGTTAAGACTGGATACGGATCAAATCGTTCATCTGTAACTGAAGTGGTTTGAGACTTAAAACCAGGACTTACTGTTGAAAACTTAATGTATATATATGTTTTATTTTTTGAACTAGACTATTGACTCCCACATCTGTTTCTTTTACTTTTTGAGATAATTCTATGATTTGATGCTTGCCTCAATTTGAGCTTTTATATTCTCTAATTTTTGGTTTTAGGATCTCCACAATGGAAATCTCTAGCTTAATGGGAGTATTGGAGGCAGAATTCAACATTTTCAGGCCCTGTGGAATATATGGTATGTTGTAAATGTTGGGTGGGAAGACTGAACTTGCTTTATCTTTCTGTTGGGATTTACTTTTTTTGGTATTCATTTCCCCTTAGTCTTCCTATATTTCAAGTTTTGGATATGTTTCTAATTTTCAAAAAATTGAGATTAGTCATTTTCAATATTTGAACAAACTTCTATGCAGATCTTCATCTTTTGATATCTTGTATATACTTCATTCATTTATATTATATCTTTCTCATGTGGCCATCCTTTTACCTATTATTTGTTGAAAATGTGTAACGGATAGGTTAAATTGGCTTACCAATGAATTAAAAATCTGTGGGGATGGTTTAGTAGATAATGAAGCTAATATAAGACAAGATTATCTGTAATTCAAGATCATCAAGATTATCCGTAATCTGTGGGGATAGGTTAAACCATGCTGATCAAGATTATTAATAATTCAAGTGATTAGTACAAGTCCCAAGTTAAGTGACTTACAAATTGAACTTGTCACACTTGACCTCTTTTAGTCCATTGAAACTCATTTGGTCTCAAACACAACAAATCCCGATCCCTGCACATATGCAGCTTTGACACCCTGTTGACCTTCTCTTTAATAAGAACTTGTCTTCCATGGACTTTGCAAAATCCATATCTCATTGCACTGAAGGTTCAACCACCATCGGGCAATGAAATAAATAATGCACTTCAATGAAAACCTGTTTGAAATAGACTGTCTATTTCAGATCTTGTTACCTTTCAAGCACAACTAAGATACCTATACTGAGTTACAAAGAATGATGAGGAGGTGACTTGCCAGAATAACAACAGAGTTCCCCCTAAATATTGGAAATTTTGCAGAACATAGAGGGGTAGGAAAAAACTTTGAGAGCTTGTTTGGTGAGAGGAGTATATACAGTGCGTTTATAGTGAATATATCTATCATTCCAAGTGTGTTTGGATCCTCCACATAGTAAATTCAAACTCACAAAATCTCCAAGACAATGCCATATGGAACTCCATAAATTCAGTAACTAAAGCAATATTCCATGGTCCATGAATCATGATGCTCCATGGCGGTGTTACCCCATCCTTACACCCTCATTTATGAAATTATAAAGCATGCTGCAGACCTTTGCCTTTGTTCGTCCAGTTCTTGTATTACACAAATGGTTTATGGGCTATATGAGTGAATCCACATCCCTTTTTTAGTAACACATTTTAAAATTGTGAGTATCTAGCTCAAAGTAGACGATATGTTTACTGCTTGGGGTGGGTGTAACATTGTTTCCACTTATTTTTTTCATTTCATGATTTAAAATATATCTTGTATAAATTCTTTTCCATTCTAGAATGACAATTCTGACATAGTCTACTCGAGTGGCTTATCACACAAGCTGAAATTGTTTTCACCTCATGGTGAAAAACTATATTATGCTTGAGCAGGTGATCGACGAGGTTCGATTACATTCTTCACTTAAGCACCTTTTGAGACCTTTTTTGGGTGAGCCAACACTATTTTCCATCGAATTGTACTCACTCACTCAAGTGCCTTGTTGCACCGCTTGAGTGGCTAATCTGTTTTGCTGTGTTGCAGCTGTTGCCTTCTAATAAGAGGAGAATGAAAGTATGGTGTTTCATTACTTTATCCATTGTGGATCATTTGGGGAGAAAGGAATCAGAGGTCTTTTGTTGCAGAGAGTTTCCTTTGTATAGGCCAAAAGGTATACTTGTAAGTTTTTTGTACAACTGGGAGTTGGATGTTGCTAACCCTTCTCTTGACCAATTTTTGGATTTCATAGAGCTTTTTGACACTAATGGAGGTGTGCAGAGGTCTTTTTTGTTTTTTTTTTTCTCTTGGTTCTTTTGTGTCTTGGGTGGCATTCTTTTAATGCTTTTTTTGAATTAATTCTTATTACTTATCAAAAAAATGATTAACAATGATGGAGAAGTTGGAGATGATATGATCTATAGAATCAAACTAGGTTGGTTGAAGTGAAAGAGTGCTTCTAGCATATCATGTGATCCACGGATACCAACAAAATTCAAAGAAAATTTTAAAACATCAGCAATGCTTTGAGGGATAAAACGTTTAGCAACTAAGAAACAAGAAGTTCATAATGAGTGTATCTGAGATAAAAAATACTTAAGCAAAAAAAAGAATTAGAAATGAATTCATAAAATTATAAGAGTAGCTCCAATTAAAGATAAGTTTTGGGAGAAAAGACTAAGATGGTTTGGTCATGTACACCGGAGACCAGTAGATGCAATGATAATGAAAAGCAATATGATCACCATAAGTGGAAATGTTAGAGGGAGGGAAAGACCTAAATTGCTATGGGACAAGTAGTAAAAGGGATTATTTAATTTGTAGGGAAAACTTCACTTTATCCCCCTATAGTTTGGGTCGTGTGCGGATTACCTTTCTGACGTTCGAATATCACTATATAACCCCCTATGGTTAATGATGTGATGTGTACAGTTAGCTTTTCCATCTATTCTAACAGGCTATGCAGTACAAACGAGTAAGGTGCAATTGGGCATGAAAAGATGATTTTTCATTTGAATTAAATGACTAAAATGCCTTCATCTTCATCACCAATTTCCAAAGCCGCCTTTCTTCTTCATTTTTCAAAACACAACACATCTCTCTCTGTTTCTTCAATCATATACACAAATTCATATATGTATATATATTTGTGATCTTCATATTTGAGCTGAAATAGAGAAAAATAAAAGCCCCCAAAAACCCAAAACAAAAACCTAAATTAATTTAAACAACATAATTTCTATAAAAAAATTAAGGTGTATATATATATGTATATATATAATCTGAGCTATATATATATGTATATATGTTGGGACTATGGTACAAGAATAAAAATATAGCTATATGTATATAATTTGTATACTCCATACCAACTAGAAATGATTGATTTACCAATGCTTGGTAGGAAATTTACCTGGTGTAACTCACAAATTAGAGAGAAATGGAGCAGAATTGACATATTTTTACTTAATCATGAGTGGCTACTGTTAGCATATTATATTAGCCGAAAGGTACACTAGGGTTTGTCTGTAATCATTTTTTGCACTCAGGGATAGCACTCAGGGATCATCTTGTAAACTGCCTTCCTTGTAAACCCTAATCTTCATCTATAAATAAGGGGTGATATTCTATCATTCCCTAAGCTGGTTACCCAAGCTTCATGGTATCAGAGCTACACCTCTAGGGTTAGGGTTCAAAACGTACCTAGTTGGATCATCTGCTAGGTCGATCTCCTCCAGCCATCCTCTGTCGTCTTCGTCTTCGTCTGGATCGTCTTCGTCTGCTTCGTCTTCGTCCCTCAGCTCGTCTGCTTCGTCTTCGTCTGGTCGTCTGCTTCGTCTGCTTCGTCTTCCTGCCTCAGCCCGTCGATCTCCTCCAGCCGCCATCGCCCTTGTCGTCTTCGCCTCTCTCTGTCGACATCGCCCTGCTTCGCCTCAGCCCGTCACTCTGGTATCTCACACACTTAATATATAAATATATATAGATATATATGCTGATATATATATAAATATAACCTGATATATATATTTATATATATATAAATATATGTATATATAAATAACTCAATATATATATATATAAAAAAAAAAAATGGTTTCTTAAGTTTTTGTTATGTCTTTATAGTAGTCATTGTGCCTGTTATCTCACTACCACCTTCCGGGTTTGTGATTGTCACTAGTTTTGTTGCGGGTTCGGTAGTATTGTATCCATGACAGATTCCACCAGTGTCTCCCCTTCTTCTCAAACACCAAAGAGTGAGAGTCCCATTCTACCTACTACCATGACTGAGAACCCCAATCCTAGTCTGAAAATCACCACCTCTCTATTTAATGGTCAAAACTACCTAGCATGGTCTCAAAGTTTGACTTTGTTTTTGAAAAGCAGAGGAAAGATGGGGTATGTTGATGGCAGGATACAGGCACCTAGTACCACTGACTCAGGTTATGACCAATGGGAGATTACCAACTCTTTGATTATGAGTTGGCTTATCCATTCAATGGTTCCAGAACTTGGTGAGGGATACTTGTCTATGGAGACTGCCCAGGACGTTTGGGAGGCTGTGGCTGTTACCTATTCCCGCAAAGGAAATTTTTCACAGGCATTTGAGTTGCGCCGCTCTATTGAGAGCTCACTTCAGGGGGAGCAAACTGTTCTTCAGTACTTCACTTTCCTCACCAACGGCTGGAAACGCCTTGACCACCTGGAAGACTATAAGCCCGTTTGCCCTACTGATTCTATCGGGTACAAAAAGTTCATCGCACGGGAACGGGTCTTTAAATTTTTGGCCGGCCTAAATGTGGAGTATGATCCAGTTAGGGGTCGAGTTCTGAGTATGGATACTCTTCCTTCACTTCAGGAGGCATTTGCCTATGTACAAAATGAGGAGAGTCGCCGGTCTGCCATGATGTCCCCTGTCTCTACTGACCGTTCCGCATTACTGTCTACTCCTCGAGATAGCCTCAGCCTGCCTCCTCCGTCTGCTCATAAGGAATCTGTATTCTGTGATTATTGCAAAAAGCCGCGGCATACTCGTGAGACGTGTTGGAAGCTTCATGGGACTCCATCCGGGGGTCGAGGTGATCGGTCTGGTTCTCGAGGAGGTCGGTCAGGCCAATCTAGAGGACGTGGTTCCTATTCCCGGGCTCATCAGTCTAGTGCCGTCGATACCCTTGATTCTAATTCTACTTCTGTTACCCAAACTTCTGATACTGAGCTGGAGGATGCATTGCGCCAATTGTTGGAACGCCGATCTTCTACTGCTCTCAGTACCGCTTCCTCGTCCTTTGCCCGCTCAGGTAACTTAGCATCTTCTCCTTGTGCTTTCCTGTGTCATACATCCTTGCCTTGGATTATTGATTCTGGTGCCTCAGATCATATGTCTGGCTCCTCTGATCTTTTCTATGTCTATAAGCCCTCTTCAGGTCAGGACAAAGTTAGGATTGCCGATGGTACTGTTTCTTCCATTTCTGGAAAAGGTTTAGTCCAAGTCACTCCTACCATACATCTATCTTCTGTTCTCCATGTTCCCAAGTTTTCTGTTAATCTGTTATCCTTAAGTCGTCTTACCCAAGATTTGAATTGTAGTGTGACGTTTTTTCCTGATCATTGTCTTTTTCAGGACCTTGTCACGGGGAGGACGATTGGCAGTGGTAGTGCCGAAAATGGTCTCTACTTCCTAGATCAACCGGACAAACTTGCTTATTCTTCCACCACATCTTCTACTACCCCCGCTGATTTATGGCTGTGGCATCGGCGTCTTGGGCACCCCTCATTTCATTTACTTAAGCATTTATTTCCTTCTAGTTTCGCAAATCATCATGTGTCTGACTTTCTTTGTGAGTCTTGTCAACTTGGAAAACAACATAGAGCTTCTTTTGCTCCCAGTTTAAATAAAAGCTCCGTTCCTTTTTCATTAATACATTCTGATGTTTGGGGTCCCTCTCGTGTTCTGTCTGTAAAAGGTCATCGCTGGTTTGTTACATTTATTGATGATTTTTCTCGTGCTACTTGGGTGTATCTCATGAAAGATAAGAGTGAGGTTTTCTCTGTGTTTCGCACTTTTCATAAGATGATTTGTACTCAGTTTGGGGCCACTATCAAAATATTTCGTTCTGATAATGGCGGGGAATACATCGATTCAGGGTTAGGGCAATATTTCTCTACTCATGGCATTATCCATCAGACCTCTTGCACCAATACCCCTCAACAAAATGGGGTGGCCGAACGCAAGAATCGGCACCTTCTTGACATGGCTCGGTGCATGTGTTTTTTTATGAATGTGCCTCGGCCCTATTGGGGCGACGCTGTTCTCACCGCTGCCCATCTTATTAATCGTCTCCCTACCCAGGTCTTGGATAAACAGGCTCCGCTTCATGTCCTCCTCGATTCTCCGTCTTTGTTTTCTATTCCTCCCAAAATATTTGGTTGTGTCTGTTTTGTCCATAATCACTCCCCCTCTCGTGGTAAGTTGGACCCTCGCTCCCTTAAGTGTGTTTTCCTTGGTTACTCTCCTACTCAAAAGGGGTATAAATGTTACCACCCTTCTTCTCGTAAGTGGTTTGTGTCCATGGATGTAACTTTCTTTGAATCCCAGTCCTTTTTCTTGTCCTCTCCGGTGTCACCGTCCTCATTTCCGGGGGAGCCTTGGTGTGAAGTGAGTCCTGTGCCTCCTATGGTGGAACCAGTTATTCTTGCACCACCCTCTGTGCCTCCTATGGTGGAACCAGTTGTTCTTGAACCCCCCTCTTCTACTGGGACTATAGAACCCACTGTCACCAAGAATACGGACGGGCATGTTTATGTCCGGGACATAGACAGAAAACAAGTTAACTGGATACACGGGACCGTTTCTGCTACCCCACTGCCATCTCCTGCTTCTGATGAGAGTCGAGGTAACTTTGAATCTCTCGAGTCCATTGATCTTGATGTTCCTATTGCCAAGAGGAAGGGTGTGAGATCTTGTACTCAACATCCTATCTCACAGTTTGTATCATACTCTCATTTGTCATCCTCATATAGAGCGTTTGTGTCCAATATTTCCTCTGTTAGCATTCCTAACCATTTTCAGGATGCCCTTGCTACCTCTGAATGGAAACTAGCCATGATTGAGGAAATGAAAGCACTTAGGAAGAATGGCACTTGGGAATTGACTGAATTACCTCCGGGCAAACGACCTGTGGGATGTAAATGGGTATATACTGTGAAACACAAAGCAGATGGGTCTATTGAGCATTACAAGGCAAGACTTGTGGCAAAAGGGTTTACTCAGACATATGGCATTGATTATCAGGAGACCTTCGCACCCGTGGCTAAAATGAATTCAGTCAGAGTACTTCTCTCTCTAGCAGCTAATCTAGATTGGCCGCTTTATCAGTTTGATGTCAAGAATGCTTTTCTCCATGGTGACCTCGAAGAAGAAGTATATATGGACATTCCTCCGGGTTTTGAGGATCATCAAACAGAAGGCAAAGTATGCAAACTTCGGAAGTCATTATATGGTCTCAAACAGTCTCCAAGGGCTTGGTTTGAGAGATTCACTCAGGCTATGTTTAAATATGGCTTCAAACAAAGTCAGGCAGATCACACATTGTTTGTGAAACATTCCTCACATGGTAAAACTACAGCACTTATTGTTTATGTAGATGACATAGTTCTTACAGGCAATGATAGTGGGGAAATACCTCTGTTGAAGAAATATTTAGCTAAAGAGTTTGAAATCAAAGACTTGGGCAGCTTGAAGTATTTTCTGGGAATTGAAGTTGCTCGCTCTAAGGATGGGATATTTATCTCACAGAGAAAATATGTGCTTGACCTATTGAAGGAAACTGGGATGCTTGGCTGCAAGGCATGTGCCACCCCCCTGGAACCCAATCAGAAATTAGGAGATGATGAAGGAGGAGAAGTTGTGGATAAGGGGAGCTATCAACGATTAGTGGGTAAGCTCATTTACCTATCTCACTCCCGTCCTGATATTGCTATTGCTGTCAGTATAGTTAGTCAGTTTATGCATGCTCCTCATCAGATTCACCTTGAGGCTGTCATGAGAATCTTGAGGTATTTGAAGTCTGCTCCTGGTAAGGGTCTGTATTTTTCAAAGTATGATCATCTTCGTGTAGAAGCCTATACAGATGCTGACTGGGCTGGGTCAGTAACTGATAGGAGATCAACTTCAGGGTATTGCACATTTGTTGGCGGCAACCTAGTTACTTGGAGGAGTAAGAAACAGAATGTGGTTGCCAGGTCAAGTGCAGAAGCTGAGTTTAGAGCTATGGCACAAGGTGTGTGTGAACTTTTATGGATCAAATTATTGTTGCATGATCTAGGTATTGCTCAGACAGACTCCATGCGGTTATACTGTGATAATAAGGCCGCCATCAACATCGCTCACAATCCAGTTCAACATGACAGGACAAAACATGTTGAGATTGATCGCCACTTCATTAAGGAGAAACTCACTGGTGGTATCATTTGTACTCCCTTTGTCCAGTCTGGTGAACAACTTGCTGACATTCTCACCAAGGGGATTGGGAATAAACCATTTCATGACATATTAGGCAAGCTGGGCATGAGAGATATCTTCGCACCAGCTTGAGGGGGAGTGTTAGCATATTATATTAGCCGAAAGGTACACTAGGGTTTGTCTGTAATCATTTTTTGCACTCAGGGATAGCACTCAGGGATCATCTTGTAAATTGCCTTCCTTGTAAACCCTAATCTTCATCTATAAATAAGGGGTGATATTCTATCATTCCCTAAGCTGGTTACCCAAGCTTCAGCTACAAAATTTCAATTTCAAGTTATGGGGACTTCCTAGGATACTATTTGACCATTGTCCTATAATATTGATGGAGGACGAAAGAGATTGGGGACCTAGACCTTTTAGGTTTCTGAATGCTTGGGCTCTCCATCCTAAGTTTATTTCCTTAGTGGAGGAATCTTGGTCAGAATCTCAGGTGTTAGGTTGGGCTGGGTACAGATGTCTTAAGAAGCTTAAAGCCTTGAAACAAAAACTAAAAGTGTGGAATATTGAAGTGTTTGGGAAGATTGAATTTAAAATCAAAGCTGCTGAAGAGGAAGCCCATGCTATTGAACTAATTGCTGAAGAAAGAGCACTCCTGGGGAATGAACAAGCTAGAAGAAGGGAACTAATGGGGGAAGTTTCACTGCACCAAAACAGGGCATTAACGGCGATTTTTTTAACGGCGGTAACGAAAACCGTCGTTAAAGGTATCATTAACGGCGGTTTTGTTACCGCCGTTAAAAAAACGGCCGTTAATGCCCACTTTTAACGGCGGTAACAAAACCGCCGCTAGTGCCCAATCATTACCGCCGTTAATGACGGCGGTCTTTGCCGGCAAAACTCCGGCGTGCTCCGGCGAAACTCCGGCGAGCTCCAGCGAAACCATCTACAATAAAGTAAAAGTAATGTTTAAATATTTATTTAGGGAATATATTTCATGAAGAGTGGCTATGGTAGAGTGGTTAGTGTGGGTGGATGAGAGGTTGAGGGTTCAAGACTTGGGGAGTGCAAGAAGAAAGAATTATTTTTTGAAAAATTTGAACCTATTTACGGCGGTAAAAAACCGCCGTTTTTGGTCCTATGTTACCGCCGTTTTTGGTCGACTTTTAACGACGGTAATTTACCTTTTTACGACGGTTGTACTTTTTCTGACACGCGCATAAACGGCGGTAACAAAACCTCCGTTAATACCGCCATTAAAGGCTTTAACGGCGGTTTTACAGCCTTTAACGGCGGTAAAAAACCGCCGCTAAAGCCCAATTTTGGCGTAGTGTTTGGAGATTGAATAAAATGCTAGAATGGTCATGGTTACAAAAGTCAAGAATGAACTGGGCCTTAAAAGGAAGGAGATAGGAACACAAGGTATTTTCACCTAATGGCTTGTAACAGAAATAGTAGGAACTCTCTGTGTTCAGTGATGGTAAATGGTGTAAGGGTTGAGGAACCTATGGAGGTCAGACATGTGGTGATGACTCACTTTATGAATCTTTTCTCTGAAACGTGGACTGTTAGGCCTCAATTAGCTGGGCAGTTCAAGAATATTGGTGGAAGCCAAGTAGTGGATATGTTAGAAGCAGAGTTTACCAAGGAGGAAGTTAGGAATGTTATCAAGAGCTGTGATGGCAACAAAGCTCCTGGGCCTGATGGCTTTAATTTGGCTTTTTTTAAGAAATGTTGGGGAATAGTTAAACCTGAGGTAATGCTCTTCTTTAGAGAGTTCCATCAGAATGCCACATTGGTTTCTGGTTTAAATAGCTCTTTTATTGTTCTAATCCCAAAAGTGGACAGCCCATCAAACTTCAGTGAATATAGGCCCATAAGTCTTATTGGCTCATTGTATAAAATCCTAGCCAAAGTTTTGTCACATAGGATGAAACAAGTGATGCCACAGGTAATTAGTGAGGCCCAATCTGCTTTCCTGGAGGGAAGGAATATTCTTGATGGGGTCCTTATTGCAAATGAGATAGTGGATGGGTGGAGAAAATTAAATAGGTTAGGTTTGGTTTTGAAACTAGACTTTGAGAAGGCATATGATTCGGTAAATTGGGAATTCTTATTCAGTATGTTATCCAACTTTGGATTTGGAAATAGATGGGTGAAATGGTTGAAAACCTATGTTACCTCCACAAAGGTGTCGGTCCTGGTAAATGGTTCTCCAACCGAGGAATTTTTCCCATAGCGAGGTTTACGGCAAGGCGATCCACTGTCACTTTTTCTATTCAATATAGTGGCTGAGGTGTTGAATATTTTGTTTGATAAAGCCAAGGAAATGGGTTTAATCCAAGGAGTTGTCACTGGTAATAATGGGGTAAGAGTTACGCATCTACAATTCGCCGATGATACAATACTATTTTGCGAAGCTGAGTGGGTGGAAGTGGTGACCATTAAAAGAATTCTCAGGTGCTTTGAAATTCTTTCGGGGCTGAAAATTAACTATCATAAGAGTGTGATTGCTGGCATTGGAGTAGAGGAGGGTTTGATGCAAAGTTTTGCATCTAAATTAAATTGTGTTCACCAAAATTTGCCTTTAAAGTACCTTGGGTTACCTCTAGGAGCTAATCCTAGCAAGTTAAGCACTTGGAAGTCAGTTTTGGGCAAATTTAAGCAAAAATTATCCACATGGAAGAGAAGGTTGCTATCGTTTGCTGGGAGGCTGACTTTAATTAAATCCATTATGAGCAACTTGCCTACTTATTATCTGTCACTGTTCAAAATACCCGAGGGGGTGGCAAAGGAAATTGACAAAATTCAAGCTAAGTTTCTTTGGGGGGGATCGGATCTTAGAAGGAAAGTTCACATGGTTAGTTGGGAGAATACTACCAAGAGAAAAACTTTGGGAGGTTTGGAATCAGAAGAATCACTGATATGAATAAGTGCCTCCTACTGAAATGGTGGCGGAGGTTTGGGGCGGAAAATCACTCGTTGCCGAAGGAAGTCATATGCTCAAAATATAACATGGGGGGTGGAAGATGGCTGCCAGATTTGGAAGGAAGAGTTAGAGGCTAAAAAATTTGGTTTGACATAGTTACTGCAGTTATCTCTAAGCCTGTATTACATAATTTCTATCTTGAAAACTCTGCAATTATTTTGGGGAATGGTAGGAGAGCACAATTCTAGAGGGATAAATGGGCAGGGGAGTTGTGTTTAAAGGATGAATTTCCAAGATTGTTCTCTCTCTCTCTCTACTGTTAAAGATAGAGTAGTGGCTGACTTCTATACCAGTAGTGGAGGGATCCAGGACTGGTTTTTCGAGTTTAGGAGACCTCTGTTGGCTTGGGAAGAGGAGCAAGTAAGTAGGTTACATACCTTACTCAGGAGTGCACCGGTAGTGAGGGTCATATCGCCCGATATATAGAAGTGGAGGGCTGATTCCTCTGGGAGGTATTCTGCTGCTTCAGGTTATAGAAGATGTGAATCATTATTGGGTCCTGATAGGAAAGTGACAGGGGAAGTATGGAACAACTGTGCACTACCAAAAGTCAAATTCTTTAGGTGGTTGTGTAACACCCTCAAAATAATAACATTAAACCCATCAATATAGACATACATTGATATATATAAAAGTTCCACATTCTTCTATTCAACAGATTTTCATTACAAAAAGTATTACATGTTAACAACAAAAGCAAATGCCCTAAAGGCTTACAGCTTTCCAAGCTAACACTTGGTTACAACAAAAGAGTACTAACTCATTTACACATTAAGCCCTTGGCTTGAATATACATGTAATACATCAAAAGGGAAAAGACAACAAAAGTCTGCCCGCCTCTAGCCTCCCAAGCTACGTCCTTGGAGGTGGCATGCTACCTGTACCTGAAAATGATGTTCCCATATAGGGTGAGCCACAGCCCAGCAGAGATATACTAAACCAACTATGAGCAATGACTAAAAGATTAGCAATTGATAGATGGCCAACACCGATACATCCGCATATATCACGTCACAATTTCATAACATACGAGTCTATGTCACTTTCCATTTTCCATCCTTATTTAATAGATAAGCATATTAGCTATATCAACACATCAACAGATAAACATCTTACGCATCAACAGATAAGCATATAAGCTGTATCCACACTTCACTAGACAAGCATATGAGCTGTATCTACACTTCACTAGACAAGCATATGAGCTGTATCTACACTTCTCAAAGATAAGCCTATGAGCTGTATCTTCACTTCTCTAGACAAAGCATATGAGCTGTGTCTATGGAGTTCATCCCCCATCTCCTCCAATCCTATCCGGTTTAGAGGTACATCCCCCATCTTCCCCTAAACCGCGGAGTACATCCCCCATCTCCTCCTCTACACACAATGCATATAAACACAAGGGTTCTATACACAATCAATCAATACATAGAATTAATGTATTCAATTCACCGTCATACTCTATGACACATTCACCCGATTAGTTTTAGTTTGCCTAATCATCATGCACTGTCTACAACAATCAAGACTATCCTCCACCGATAGCCCAAAGCAGTTATTTCTAAATAGAAAATAAATGCACAAAATGGATATTAAATCGACATTTCAATTAGGTGAGCAATAAATGATCCAACCACACTTTTTAGTCCCATACATTCCCGATTTCAACATTCTCACTCAATTCCTCATTTCCAACAATTAATTATACAAATTAATTAACCAATGTAATTAGAGCATATTCCATAATTAACATCACAACCCTTAGGTTCCATTTTCATTAATGTTTTAACATTAATTTCACTTTTCCATGCCAAACATGCATTTAGGTTTTATATGATTAAAACCCCAACTTTTGTAAAATTACACAAAGGCCCGAACTTTCTCAAAATTACCCAATAACTCCCAACATATCGAAATGCCAAAATTTAAAGACATAACTCATAAAGAGAAGTAGGATATCCCTACCTCAAATTCGGAGTTCAAGGGGCGAAGATGAAGAAACTCAACGTGCTCCAAAATTCGAAATTTTCGAATCAATGTAAAGCCCTCGACGATCAACCCAACTTTTGTAAAGACCAAAGGTGAGGAATACACCCTAGCTAGATCAATACCTAGAGAGAAGTTGAGGTTCTAGTGAGAGGAGCTCTCAAATGGAGGTTTTAAAAAGTAAGAGAGAGAAAAGGAGTTGAAAAAGTGATCCAAAAGTCGGATCTTGGATTTATATAAAAGTCGCCCCGCTCGAGCGTCCAAACCCCCGCTCGAGCGTCAACAATCCCGCTCGAGCGGCGGATACACACTTCCAGAACTTTTACAGAACCATACCTCCGCTCGAGCGTCAACCCTCAACATCCCGCTCGAGCGTCAAAACTCCCGCTCGAGCGCACAACTCTGCAGAGGAGATACTGGAAGATGGAAAACTATGCTCGAGCGTCGGAAACCCCGCTCGAGCGGACAGACAATAACGAAGGGCCCGCTCGAGCGTCAAAATCCTCGCTCGAGCGTGAAGGCCAAAATCTGGGCAACTACTCTTGGTTTCTAAGTCCAACCAACCTGTTTCAAACTCGCCCAACACAACCCAAGACTCGAATGCAAGGAGTAAAGGATGTAAACAAGACATATACAATAACCAACTCCACGGAACCTAAGTCCGGGTACAACAGTTAAAGAAAAGGGGAAACCGGGATCGCTATAACCTCCCTCCCTTAAAGAATTTCGTCCCCGAAATTAAACACAGGTTTAAAAAAATAGGTTTTCCCCATGCCTAACAGCATTACGACATAATATTAAACATTTCGACCCATTGTCGGTCAATTCCATCTCTTTTCAAGAGGCATTTCACAACATATATTACAAGTGCATTATCAACATACAATTTTCTTCCATTTCCAACCATTTTCAACATACATGGTTCACAGTTCATATCATAATCAATATACATGATACAACTCCAATTTTATAATATAGCCAACATATGCAATATCATAATCAACTCCCATATCAAGGTAAGTTCTACAACATACTTTCATTAAACCAAAACATTACCAATGTTTTACAACTTAAGACATATATAAAGCTCTTAAGTCCAGCAATATTACAAAATCTAAATACAAGATTACTCACCAATAAACAAGTCCGGATATTTCTCGCGGACTTCCAACTCACGTTCCCAAGTGGCTTCCTCTACTCCGTGATGTTTCCACAAAACCTTTACCAAAGGGATGGTCTTGCCACGCAGGACTTGATCCCGCCTATCCAAGACCCGAACTGGTCTCTCCTCATACGAGGCGTCCTCATTTACCTCTAAGTCGGTCCAATCTAACACATGCGATGGATCTGGCTCATACTTCCGAAGCATACTAACATGAAAGACGTCATGCACCCCAGACAACTGCGGCGGTAAAGCCAAACGGTAAGCGACTTCCCCAATCCTCTCAAGGATCTCAAAGGGACCAATAAACCGAGGGGATAACTTCCCACTCTTCCCAAACCTCATCAACCCCCGCCTAGGTGATATCTTCAAAAAGACATGATCACCTATCTCAAACATCAAGGGTCTCCTCCTACGGTCGGCATAACTCTTTTGGCGACTCTGGGCTGTAATAAGCCGCCTACGGATAAGCTCAACTTTCTCCGTCGTCTCCCTAACCAACTCCGGACCCAACAAAGGTGTATCACCCACCTCGACCCAACAAACTGGAGACCTACACGGTCGGCCATACAAGGCCTCAAACGGTGCCATACCGATACTCGACTGAAAACTGTTGTTGTAGGCAAACTCCACCAAGGGCAAGTGCCTCTCCCACGTCCCACTAAAGGCAAGGACACAACCTCGAAGCATATCCTCAAGGATCTGAATAGTACGTTCGGACTGCCCGTCAGTCTGAGGATAGTAAGCCGTGCTAAAGGTCAACTTAGTGCCCAAGGCACTCTGCAAACTCTGCCACAACCTAACAGTAAAACGAGGATCTCTATTTGAGACGATCGTCACTGGGACCTCGTGCAATCTCACTATGTCTCGAATATACAAGTCGGCGAGATGATCTACCGAATCTCTCACACGCATGGGAATAAAGTGCGCCGACTTAGTCAACCGGTCTACAACCACTCAAATAGTATCACTACCCCGCTGAGTCCTCGGAAGACCTACAACGAAATCCAAGGTGACATGCTCCCACTTCCACTTGGCAATAGGCAAGGGTTGCAAAAAACCCGCTGGCCTCTGATGCTCGGCCTTCACTTGCTAACAAGTAAGGCATTTCGACACGAAAACTGCCACATCCCTCTTCATACCTCGCCACCAAAACTGGCGACCCAAATCATGATACATTTTAGTGCCTCCCGGATGCACCGCAAGGTGTGAATGGTGGAACTCTCGGAGTACCTCCCCTCGGCAAGACTCTGGCACAAACAAACGGTCTCGGTATCTCACACTCTGGTCGGGATACACCGTCAAACCCTTCTCCACCTTCCCACTTGAGATCTTCTCTCGGAGGGATTCTACCTCAAGGTCACCTCTCTGTGCCTCTAACACCCTAGTCACAAGTGTAGGCTGCGCAACAACAGAAAACAAGGTCGCAAGCCTCAACAGATTCGCCCAGATGCAAATCAAACTCGCCAAGTGTACCCAACATCTCCCATTCCCGGATGGCTATACAAGCTACATCACTAATGGATTTTCTACTAAGGGCATCGGCCACAACATTGGCCTTTCCCGGGTGATAGTGCAACTCAAAATCGTAGTCCTCAATGAACTCCATCCATCTCCTCTGCCTCAAATTCAAGTCCCTCTGGGTAAACAGGTACTTCAAACTCTTGTGGTCCGAGAACACCTCAAACCTCTCACCATACAGGTAGTGCCTCCAAATTTTCAAGGAAAAGATCACTGCGGCTAACTCTAAGTCGTGTGTAGGGTAATTCTTCTCGTGTATTTTCAACTGACGTGAGCCATAAGCTACCACTTTCCCCTTTTGCATCAACACACAACCCAAACCCTCTCGTGAGGCATCACAATAAACCGCATAACCCAACCCTCTCTCCGGAATAATCAAAACCGGAGCGATGGTCAATCTAACCTTCAACTCTTGGAACGACTTCTCACAAGTCTCATTCCACACAAACTTGACCCCTTTCCGTGTCAATCTAGTCAACGGCGAAGCTAGTCTGGAGAAATCTTTCACGAACCGGCGGTAATACCCAGCTAATCCCAGAAAACTGCGGATCTCAAACATACTCTTAGGCTGTGCCCAATCTTGCACTGCCTCTACCTTGGACGCATCAACAGACACCCCTTCTCCGGATACTACATGGCCTAAGAACTTGACTTCTCCCAGCCAGAACTCACACTTCCCAAACTTGGCGTACAGCCTATGGGCTCTAAGTAACTCAAGCATTACTCTCAAGTGTGCCTCGTGCTCCTCCTCAGAAGGCGAATAGATAAGAATGTCGTCCACGAAAACGACCACAAATCGATCTAAGAATTCCCGGAAGATCCGGTTCATCAAGTCCATAAAGACTGCCGGTGCATTGGTAAGCCCAAATGGCATCACCAGAAACTCATAATGGCCATACCGTGTACGGAATGCCGTCTTCGGGATATCCTTCTCCCTGACCCTCAACTGGTGGTAACCCGATCTCAAGTCTATCTTAGAGAAACAACGGGAACCCTTCAACTGGTCAAACAAATCATCTATACGGGGCATAGGGTACTTATTCTTGACCGTAGCCCGATTCAACTTTCGGTAGTCGATACACAATCTTAAGGCACCATCTTTCTTCTTAGCAAAGAGGGCCGATGCTTCCCACGGTGAAACACTAGGGCGAACAAAACCTTTATCTAGCAACTCCTGGAGCTGGATCTTCAACTCACTCAACTCGGCTGGGGCAAAACGATAAGGTGCCATAGAAATCGGCGCCGTGCCAGGCACTAGATCAATAGAGAACTCTATCTCTCGGTGAGGTGGCAAACTAACAAGGTCCTCGGGAAAAACATCCGAATATTCACAAACCACCCTCGGCAACACAAGCTGGGTCTCATCACACTCACCACTCTCAAAGCTAGCAAGTAGACCACTAAGCTCACTCTGCCCTCGCGAATCATACCCCGGTGGCAAAACACTACCAACCCGGTCTCCCAAGAAATGGAACCACTCCCCGCTCAAGGTACATAACGTGACCCTCTGGCGGTAGCATTCAATAACAGCCCGGTATGACGATAGCCAGTCCATACCCAAAATAACATCAAAGCCCTTCATGGGCATGACCACAAATAGAAAAGGAAGCCTGTGGTCGGCGACCTCTATATCACAACCTCTAACTCCCTGTTTCAAGATCAACTCACCACCAATAGGCGATACTACACAAATGGGAGATGCTAACTGTGCCAACTCCAATTCCAAAACAGATGCAAATGCAGTAGATACAAAAGAATGAGATGCTCCCGTGTCAATCAACACACTAGCAACCGAGTTGCAAAATAGAAAAGTACCTCTCACTACTGATGGAGCCGGTACTAGGTCCTGCGCTGTAACAGCATACACGCGCCCTATAGGCCCCTAATCCACCTGCTCACCTCTAGGAGCAAACGACTGCTGCATAGACTGGGATGACGAAGCTCCCGGGTTGGCCCTCGAGGCTTGCGCAGACTGAGCTGGCTGAAAACTCTGCGTCTGCCTAGAACCAGACGCCCCTGAAGTAGCACTCAACTGTGGGCAAAACCTCTTCAGGTGCCCAAGCTGACCACACTGATAACAAGACAAGGACTGGCCCCTGCCCTGACTCTGGCCCTGAGGTCTAGCTGAAGAAGAAGCAGCTCGCTGACCCCCTCCCTTCTGCGGGCAAACCGAAACTTTGTGACCCAGCTGGCCATACTTGTAACAGGTGAAACCCCCCTGACTACCTCTCCCGGAGCCTGTACTCGGCACTGGAAAGGTCGACCTAGCCAAACCACCCTGAGACTGCTGAGGGTTGGGACCTCTCTGTCTCCTACCATCGCCCTGACCATCTGGGCTCCTCCTAGAGCCTCTCTGCCCCTCATCCTCCTCCTGCATCAAGAGCTTCATATGAGCTGCAGCATCCACCAACCGTCTATACTCTCGGATGAAAGATCCACCAACCCTCATCTTGAGGCCTCGCCTCAGCTTCCGCTCAAACTCAAAGCAACGGCGTTCCTCGGACGCCACTAGTTCAGGTGCAAACCTGGATAGACTAGTAAAAGTAGCCTCAAACTCGGCCACTGACAGGCTCTGTTGCTTAAGCTGGCAAAACTGCTCCCTCAGCTTCTCCCTTGCAGCTGAAGATAAAAACTTCTCCTGGAAAGCATTCACAAATGCCTTCCATGCACCACCAACACTGCCTTTCTCGTACTTCCACCATTGACCCGCATCTCCCTTCAGTTGGAAGGATGCCAAGGTCACCTTAAGAGCCCCGTCCTCGATGCCAAGCATTTCGAACGTCTTCTCCATTTGTTCCAACCACTCGTCAGCCTTAAGTGGCTCCTTCGGATCCCCAACAAATTCGTCCGGGTTGGACCGGAAGAACTCCCTCTTCAAGAAAGAAGGTCCATCCTCAGTAACTTGATTTTCAGCTCTAAGAATACCCAAAGCTCCCGCTATCTCTCGGGCTAAGGCGCCCATAGCCTGCTGACCCGCTGGCTCGGCCACGTTGGCCTGACCAACTCCCTCCTACACTGCCGGAATATCATCCGGTAAGGGTACTTCCTGCCTCGCAGGCCTACCACGCGTAACACCTCTTCCTCGTCCTGACATCCTAATAAAGGTAACCAAGACTATTAGCACATTCACAAATGTGCCGAAGGTATAACACTCGCGTCCTAATGCATGGACAACTGTAATTCATTCCACGTAAGCATATAAACACATAAGCACTTACGAATTTCATTTCCGGATAATGATAGTCCCGAGGCGTTACTAGAGTTCCGGTTAGAAACAGTATTGATCAAGTGCCTTTCCAACAAGACTCACAAAAACCCAAGGATCCAATCAACATCCTAGAAACTAAATCCCATACCCACATAGGCACATAAGCATGTTATCAATTAAACACATAGCATACGACACTATTCCGAAGTCTCTATCAAGCGAGACAAACCCATTGTGATACTAATCACTTCCCACGTACCCAAAGTATTCGAACCCGGTACGCTCTGATACCAAGTTGTAACGCCCTCAAAATAATAACATTAAACCCATCAATATAGACATACATTGATATATATAAAAGTTCCACATTCTTCTATTCAACATAGTTTCATTACAAAAAGTATTACATGTTAACAACAAAAGCAAATGCCCTAAAGGCTTACAGCTTTCCAAGCTAACACTTGGTTACAACAAAAGAGTACTAACTCATTTACACATTAAGCCCTTGGCTTGAATATACATGTAATACATCAAAAGGGAAAAGACAACAAAAGTCTGCCCGCCTCTAGCCTCCCAAGCTACGTCCTTGGAGGTGGCATGCTACCTGTACCTGAAAATGATGTTCCCATATAGGGTGAGCCACAGCCCAGCAGAGATATACTAAACCAACTATGAGCAATGACTAAAAGATTAGCAATTGATAGATGGCCAACACCGATACATCCGCATATATCACGTCACAATTTCATAACATACGAGTCTATGTCACTTTCCATTTTCCATCCTTATTTAATAGATAAGCATATTAGCTATATCAACACATCAACAGATAAACATCTTACGCATCAACAGATAAGCATATAAGCTGTATCCACACTTCACTAGACAAGCATATGAGTTGTATCTACACTTCACTAGACAAGCATGTGAGCTGTATCTACACTTCTCAAAGATAAGCCTATGAGCTGTATCTTCACTTCTCTAGACAAGCATATGAGCTGTGTCTACGGAGTTCATCCCCCATCTCCTCCAATCCTATCCGGTTTAGAGGTACATCCCCCATCTTCCCCTAAACCGCAGAGTACATCCCCCATCTCCTCCTCTACACACAATGCATATAAACACAAGGGTTCTATACACAATCAATCAATACATAGAATTAATGTATTCAATTCACCGTCATACTCTATGACACATTCACCCGATTAGTTTTAGTTTGCCTAATCATCATGCATTGTCTACAACAATCAAGACTATCCTCCACCGATAGCCCAAAGCAGTTATTTCTAAATAGAAAATAAATGCACAAAATGGATATTAAATCGACATTTCAATTAGGTGAGCAATAAATGATCCAACCACACTCTTTAGTCCCATACATTCCCGATTTCAACATTCTCACTCAATTCCTCATTTCCAACAATTAATTATACAAATTAATTAACCAATGTAATTAGGGCATATTCCATAATTAACATCACAACCCTTAGGTTCCATTTTCATTAATGTTTTAACATTAATTTCACTTTTCCATGCCAAACATGCATTTAGGTTTTATATGATTAAAACCCCAACTTTTGTAAAATTACACAAAGGCCCAAACTTTCTCAAAATTACCCAATAACTCCCAACATATCGAAATGCCAAAATTTAAAGACATAACTCATAAAGAGGAGTAGGATATCCCTACCTCAAATTCGGAGTTCAAGGGGTGAAGATGAAGAAACTCAACGTGCTCCAAAACTCGAAATTTTCGGATCAATGTAAAGCCCTCGACGATCAACCCAACTTTTGTAAAGACCAAAGGTGAGGAATACACCCTAGCTAGATCAATACCTAGAGAGAAGTTGAGGTTCTAGTGAGAGGAGCTCTCAAATGGAGGTTTTAAAAAGTAAGAGAGAGAAAAGGAGTTGAAAAAGTAATCCAAAAGTCGGATCTCGGATTTATATAAAAGTCGCCCCGCTCGAGCGTCTAAACCCCCGTGTAGACACCCCATTTTTGACCGACCTTAAGACTTAGACGTCACCAGTTGAGCGCTCGATGATATTGCATATTGTGCTCGTTCAGAAGTTTCAGAGTCTCGGCTGCGAGCCTTGCCTTTGAACTTCTAGACTCTTTCATGCTTTGCCTCGGTTTACGAACCAGGCTCGGTTTTCTCTGTTTTCTCTTCGCGAAGGGAGGGAGAGGTCTCGTAGACCATCTCTCAATGGCTGTAGGCTACATTTCGTGGTCGTAGGCCATTTTTGCCCGTTTAGAGTCCGGTTCCCGGTTTTTCGGAATCGTTGGCCGTGTGCCTCGGTTCGGGACCGCTTAACCATCTCCGTTTGCTCCATTTTTTGGCATACTTCTTATTTGCTCCCTTTTGAGGGACACTGTGGCCCGAGAAACCAACTTCGTGGTCGAACACCACTCCCGGTGCTTAACAGCCCATTTTCGGGGCCCCGAGCTGCGCGTTTCGGCCCTCGAACCTTCATTCTGCATTGGTTTTGGTTTATTTTTGGCGGGGACCTTTGTTTCATTGATATGAAGGCCGTAGAAGGGTGGGAGGCCAGTAATTGTTCTGTCAGCCAACTTTATCCCTTTATCGCCCATCGTCGCCCGTTTTTCCTCACTTCAGAGCCAATGTTGAACACCCTTGGACCATTTTCTTGCACCCAAAACCACATATTTGTGATGTACACACCTGGGAGGCCACCAATATTTGGTGGCCGGCCAGTAATTGATATTGACCCTTTTGAACCCCTTTGAAAAATGGGTTGTTCTCTCTCCTGGTTCACTTTTTCCAGTGTTCAACCACAGGGTTGTGTTGTGCACACATCAGAGGCTCTCTATTTGTGGTGGCCGGCCATTAATCACACTTGACCCTTTTGACCCTTGGCCGGCCGGCCATGGGAAGTAGCCGTCCGACCATCTACAGTGCAGAAGTGCATTCATTTCCCCCCCAGATTCTATATCCGGGGGGCTGCATTTTGGGGGGAAACTTGATGGTTTTCCCTCCATTTTCCCCCCCTCCCCTTTTTTTCCCCCTTTATGCCTATATAATAGCAGCCCCAACTCTGATTTTAGGGTTACAAAATTTCCCCCTAAGGCCCTTGCATTATATCTCTCTCCCTCTATATTTTCCAAGCTAAAACACCCTTAGCCCTACACCATTTCTTCACCAACCCATAGCCCTACCCTTCCATCCTCCATTCCAGCAGTTTGAGGGTGTTCTCCAGAGCTTAGGAGTGCTGCATTTTGGTCCAAGAAGCTACCAAAGTTTGGTCTTCAAGGATGAGTACCATTCCCACTCTTTTGAGCTTATTCTTGTATCATTTCTTAGCCATACATGCTTACTGTTTTGAGCTCCGGCCCTAACTGAAAGTGGCATTTTTTTGAGCTCCTTTTCACTTTTGTTTAAGGGCCTCTCACTGTTTGAGGCCTCCTTGTTGCACTTGCTTCATTATCCCTCTTGTATGCCATTATCTTCTGTAGTATTTTTGGCTTATGTATAATCTGTTTTGAGGCATGTCATAAACTGAAGAGTTGCTTATTTTGAGCCCTTCTTCAACATTGTTGAAGGGCTCATTGCTGTTTGTGGCCTCCATTTACTACTTGCCATTATATCTCTCTTTCGGCCATATTTTTGCATGATTTGTTAGCCTCGGATGCTTCTGTTTTTGGGCTCTTTTCAGAACTAAAAATAGTCTTATTTTGACCCCTTCTTCATATTTCATTAAGGGTCTTTTACTGTTTGAGGCATCCTTTATATACTTTGTGTTATATCTCTCTTTTTGGCCCTATTTTGCATAGCATTTTGAGCATTCTTGTATACTGTTTTGGGTCTGACCATCAACTGTAAAATGTATCATTTTTGGCCCCTATTCAACATTGTTGAAGGGCCCCTTTGTGTTTGAGGCCAGTAACCTCCACTTGCTTCTTTGTCCATCTTTTGGCTCATTTCTTGCATGAGAGCTTAGCCATACATGTGTTGGTTTTTGTGGTTTGCCATAAAATGTAAAACATCATATTTTGGGCCCCTATTCAACATTGTTGAAGGGCCCTAATCTTTTTGGGGTCAGCAGCTGTGAGTTGCTTCTTTATCTCACATTTAGGGCCATTTTTGCATGCTAGTTTTGCCCTATTTGTGTTTGCTGTTTGGCCTTGCTTAGAACTGAAAACATGCTTGTTTTGGGGCTGCCTTGATTCTTTCTTTACATGTCATGATCAAATAATGCATGCTTGATGTAGCTACAAGTCATTTCATGTGCTTAATCTCGTATTTCGGGACCATTTCATGCATCAGGTGCCATATTCCTATGATTCGGGGCTGTTTTGGGTCATGTTTTGCTGCTGAAATTTGCATGTTTGCATATCATATTCCATGCCTTGCCATGTCTTGTTAGAGTGGCATTCCGTGCCTTAGGTTCGGTCCTCGGTTTGCGTGCATGTATGCACGCATTCCGAGTTGTCTCATTTTCATCTATTGGCCTCTTATGTGAGTGTGGCTGAGGTCCACTTGTGTTAGTGTAAGTCCATTTGTGCATTGTGTATGCCATTTCATTTCATAGCATTGTGTATGCTAGGTTGTATGGTAGCGCATTGTGTACACCATGTTACCTCGTGCATCGTGTATGCCATTTCATAGCATTGTGCATGCTAGGTTGTATATTTAGTTGCATTTCATGCATATCATGCATATTGTATCGTGCTTGGGATAGGAGTTAGCCCGAGCACGGGAAACGAGGTACGTTTCGTACTCCGAGTGGCGGAACGTGTCTCAATTCCCCCAGTCACCGACACTCCGGATTATCCATGATGGAGTTAGGTTTTAGTTGAGTTTTTCATGTGCATTCATTTTATATCGAGTTGCACAATTCGACTCCTCGGCCATTATGCATCGATATGCGTGATTGGTGGCACGAGGATCGAGACATGCATACATATGTGAAAATACATTGCTATGCCCCTTTCCTGCTCTCTGTTGCAGCAAATCAAGAATTAGCAACCTTTCGGAGCTTGGCGCGCTTTTCAAGAAAAATTACAAAAACAGAGGCTAATCGGGGCATCCCAGTGGATTTCCGCGCAAGGCAGCCCAGACATGCATCATTCATCAAAGTCAAGGCAGTCCCTGGCTTGCATGCCAGTTTCTAGCTTTCTTAGTTAATTTGTAAATTAATTAGGAATTTGTTTATATTCGGATTGTATTATTCGAACTGTATTATTTGGACTGTACTATTCATTTGGACCCTCTACGCGAGGGCACAACTGTAATAAGTGTGCGTGTGTGTGTTGTATGTCTTCCAACCCCACGTCTTTCTCCCTTTTATTTATCCGCTTATGATGGTTAGATTAGGGCATGTTTCAATTAGCATACAGTATGATATCATGTTTGCATTCATTCATCTGTCTTGCATGCACCGGGCTCGGCGCATCATACTAACTGCATTGTATTTTCAATTCCAAATTGAATACATGTTAGCTGTAGCATTTCATATGCCATGTTTAGAATAGCCGAGCCTGCTATAGTTGCATTTTTGCATGTGTTGCATTAGGCATTTCTGTATAATTAGGATCATGCATGGATTTCTAATTAGCTTCTTTTTTGGCTTGGAGTACTCGGTGAGTTTTATGCTTTAGCATCCTTGCATGCGTGTGAGTGACTGCCATGAATAGCATGCTTACCATGAGGCTATTTGCTTATGTGATATAACTGCCTGAATGCCTGTGGGTGAAGGTTGGGTTGTTTAGATTGGAATAAATCATCAACTGTTTGTTTTAAGCCCACTAGATAGTGGTAAAACCATTTTTTCTAAGCCCACCTAAGGGTGGCAAAATCTGCATCTTTAAGCCTACTTGCGAGTAGCAAACCATCTTTCAAAAACAAACGTGAAATGTTTTGTTCCAATTCAGGTGACCCAGTCTATACTTGTATGTTGTGCGTATCACATAGTAAATCTAGGCTAATAACTGGGATAAGAACACACAATGTTTTCAAAACTAGATATCATGGTTAGTAGAGGCCGATCTTTGATCGGGCAAGCGGGGGTGCTCACGAAGTGACCTTCCCCAATCGTACCCAAGTTCCCGAGCCGAGGCAACTTTGGTGATGACGGACACGTGGCCTTAGGCAAACGAGTCAGGGTTTCCTAAATTTCCCCCAAAATAAAATATTTAGGTGGCGACTCTGTATCTGGCAAAGCAGTCCATGTTTGGCACTTCTTTTAAAAAAATCTGTTTTCTCAAAACGATTTGCCGGATTTGGGCTCTTTGGTTCAGACTTAGAACCGTGACAATTTTAGAGTCCTGAGCTGTAGTGACCCCAAATGAACGGAACGGGAGCTCACCCTCCCGGGGCGTTTGGGGACGTCTACACCCCGCTCGAGCGTCAACAATCCCGCTCGAGCGGCGGATACACACTTCCAGAACTTTTACAGAACCATACCTCCGCTCAAGCATCAACCCTCTTCGCTCGAGCGTCACACACAACATCCCGCTCGAGCGTCAAAACTCCCGCTCGAGCGCACAACTCTGCAGAGGAGATACTGGAAGATGGAAAACTATGCTCGAGCGTCGGAAACCCCGCTCGAGCGGACAGACAATAACGAAGGGCCCGCTCGAGCGTCAAAATCCTCGCTCGAGCGTGAAGGCCAAAATCTGGGCAACTACTCTTGGTTTCTAAGTCCAACCAACCTATTTCAAACTCGCCCAACACAACCCAAGACTCGAATGCAAGGAGTAAAGGATGTAAACAAGACA
Source organism: Camellia sinensis (assembly GCF_055761805.1). NCBI lineage: Eukaryota > Viridiplantae > Streptophyta > Magnoliopsida > Ericales > Theaceae > Camellia > Camellia sinensis. The sequence goes on from NC_138967.1 coordinate 32,021,320, forward strand.
TATACAACAACCAACTCCACGGAACCTAAGTCCGGGTACAACAGTTAAAGAAAAGGGGAAACCGGGATCGCTATAGGTTGGCTTGGTTAGGCAAGATGAAAACATCCAGCTACCTCCAAAGAATTGGGATTTTAGATGAGGCTGCCAATGTGAGCTGTGTTTTCTGTTAAAATGAGGTGGAATCGGTCAACCATATCTTGCTTTTTTGCCCATTTTTCTGGCTACTGTGGTCTCAGATTATGATGTGGTGGGGTGTTCAGTGGGTGATGCCAAACTCAGTGGAAGGGCTATTGCAGTGGTGGTCATTTTGCAAGATGAAGAAGCTTAAGAAAGTGATGTGGAAGGTTGTGCCTTTGGCTGTCCTTTGGTCCACTTTAAAGCATCGGAATGATTGTGTCTTTAATGGTTTTCAACCAAATTTAGAAGACTTATGTGAGGTTGTCAAAGTAAGAATCGCTTTGTGGGTTAAATCCTCCCCAGCCAAAGTAGAGTTCTCCATTAATGATGTAGTTTTTAATTTACACCAGGTTCATTATTGTTTAAGATAGGGGAGCTGAGTATAGACTGTCTTGCTGCATTCACTGGATTCTAGAATATTGGATGCTGTGTTTTGTGTTGTGTGGCATAATTTTGTTTGCTGATATATGTTGCTGTCTGCTGTATGTTGCTGCTGATGTATGTTGCTGTCTGCTGTTGTCTGCTAATCTGGTTGCTTATCTGCTAGAGTGCAGAGGACAATGGTTTGGAGGATGTTCATTTGTTAGAGTGCTTGGGCAGTCTTCAGTGTGCTTTTGTTCATTTGTTCATCTGTTATGTTGCTTATCTGCTAGAGTGCAGTGGACAGTGGTATTGAGGATGTTGATTTGTTAGAGTGCTCAACTGGCTTGGTGTTGTTATTTGGTCTTGAGTGTGCTTCTGTTCAGTTGTTCATCTGTTATTAATCAGGTGGAACTCTGTTCTAGGCTTGATTGCTGTTGGGTAGGCTTCATGGTAAAGGTAAATGGTATAATGGGGTGGTCCCTGGTATGTTTGGAGATAATTGGTTGCTTGTTGATTGGTATGCTGCGGTTTTGGTTTGGGGAAGGGATGCTCACCATATTAGTCCAGGTCTCATACTGGTGCTCAGGTCTGCTGAATGGTGGTCAGAGCTGGGAGAAAATAATAGATTGTCATAGTCCTGGTCAAGGGTTGATGCCTGCCAGTTTCAAGGTGCGCACAGTTCCCCTGGATGGTGATGAGTCAGCAATGGAGGAGGTATTGGATCCTGATTTTGGTGTGGCAGTATTTGGTCGTGTTGCTCTAGTTGATTCTGGATTGTGGTGAGGAATGATACATCAGAAATGGAATGCTGCTATTGAACTGATTTTGAGGAGGGAGCTGCTCTGTTGTGTGATGAGAAATGGGGTGTTGTACCAGTGATGTATTACCTGATGGTGTACACATACAAGCTATTCAGCAGTATGCTTTGGATTGGTCCTAGTGTTTGCCTTCTGGTGTATCATCTGGTGTTTTTTTTTTCTTTTTCTCTTTCTCTCTTTTCTTGTTGGTTTCTCACCAACTTTCGGTGGTGCTAGCAAATGATTGGGTACCTTCCTTGGTGCCAACCTACTTGGGATTGGGGGGTGTACTTTGATGCTTTCTACACCTCCTTTCTTTATTGACGTTTTTTCATATGTAATGTATGTTTTTCTCATCAATAAAGTGTTTTTTTGCTGATAAAAAATATATATATATATATATGTATATAATCTGTAGTTATATATATGTATATATAATCTTCTTTGATTTCAATGAAGATCTAACTGAAGATAAAACCGACATTTCGTTCGATAACCCATTTCTACAAATTCCAAGACTCAATTCTCTGAATGAACATCATTCAAAACCACAAATTAGAAAATAAATTTCTCAACCAAATCCACCGAAAACAGTATTTTCAATCTCTCTCTCTCTCTCTCCCATGACCACTGTTGCGACCATGGTGTGTGCGCCCGCGACGGGCATCCGAATTCGAATCATCAGGTAAGGTAGATTAGAGAGAAAGAGAGAGTAAGGAAAAAAAAAAAAAACTTCTTAGATATGTAGGCTTTAATTTATTTTTTTTTTGAGCTCTTTCTTAAATTGGGTCACAAGTGTTCAATGTAAAACCTCTTAAAGACTCGCTCTGATTTACTATGTCAACCTTTCAGGTATGAACTGAATGAATATATTCCCCATTGATTCTGATGTCCACCATTGATTCTTCTCTCTCTTGCTCTTCTCAAATGCACACCTGTTGAATGAGAAATGTTAAATAAAATTAATATATACAAAGCCAAAATAGTTTTTTTATTTTTGATGTTAACAATGTTAATTGTGCACATCACCCCATTAACCATAGGGGGGTTATATGGTGATATTCGAATGTCAGGGGGTAATTCTCACCCAACCCAAACTATAGGGGGTAAAGTGAAGTTTGCATTAATTTGTATTTATAAGAATAAAAATAAAGAAAGAAAGAAGGGATTATTTAATTTAATTGAACATACCTTTGGACGAAGTGAAATTATGGGAAAAAGTTCATATTACCCGACCCTACTTTATTAGGACACACTTAATTTGGGGTGGTTTGCTAATTAAATTAAAAATACGATGTTTGAATCTAATAGATAACAACAAACCAGAGTAGTTGATTACAAAGACATGCATAAATGGTTTATATGTTTGCAATCAAGAAGACAATCTGGCTACCTAAAAGAAATATGCTAATAAACTTAGCAACTAATATATAATGTAATTAGCTTTCATTATTTTAATCCTTATTTATTTATTTTCATTTTCACTCATTTCGGCTTGAGAGTCCTACTTTATATTCATTTCATCCTCCAAGACTTGTCCTGCAAATCAAAATTTGAAAGTTCTAAAGGAAGAAAACCTTAATTAACACGGAAAAGTAATAATTATTCATATAAAATAAGGCGGAGATATGGTTACTGAGCATTAGCTCTTATTCTAGCAAGGGTGCTATTTATTCTTAAGCATAAGTTGCGGTGGATGGTGTTGGAGGCTTCATAGGTGGCTTGTGATTGTCCAAGTCATTGGTGGTCAGAAACGATGAGATGGCCTTGGCTTGCTTGGTGGCCGTTTTGGTTGTAACCTAATACCTTTTTTTTTTCTTTAATTGAATTTGACAACATCTCTTCTCCAACAGGCTCATGATCCCTTGTAGTCAGTAGCTTGTGCCTCAATTTACTCTCTTTCAATGAAGCATGATGTTCAACATGATTCTGTGGCTCTTGATCATATAGCGATAGCTTCTCGTTAAAGTTAGCAAGAGAGGAAGTGGTGAGAACTACTGCTGCAAGGAACAACACTAACAAATATGGGCTAGGCATTTCTCTTGGATTGTGCTGGTGCAAAACTAAGAGACGTGGTACCCTTTTGTAGAGGGCGAGACCTAATTAATATCACCCTCATTAGTATCTCAAGCATTTCTTTTGTGCATGCAGGGCAGGAGGCCTTTGAATTGTAACAAGATGAAATCACAATTATTCATCCATCTAGCACCATTTTGTGCATGATTTTGGGTATCGCCACAGGCTACCTTATCCTTGTTACATCCATAGTTACCTTTTTTTGTTTGTCTTTTCCTCTTTTTCCTTTCGTGGGTAGATTTAGTTAGCATCTTCTAATAAGTATTTGAAGATTTATATAGAAAAGAAAATTAATTATCAGAACTTTTTCCCTTTGCCTCACTTGATCCTACGATAGTTTGTGCATGGTTGTGAACTAAGAAGTAACGTTTTGCAAAGGAAACGTGTCTTGTCTAACACATTTTTAACGTGTCTTAATCAAACAAAATCAAATTTATAAAATTAGACGCTTTACCAACACTTCAAACATGTCCAATCTGATGAATCTCTTCATAATAATAATGTTCAACATTCTTCAAAACACAACTTATGTACTAGTCTAAATTTATTTTAAAACATTTATATGATGAATATATCATGTGTACTACAATATTTATAATTATTTTCCATTCTTTAGAATGTAGTTGTTATGTGAATGATATATTTAAATTATGAAATATTTAGTTTTTTAATGTAATTAGTGTTATGTTACATATTTTCATTATCTTTGAATAAATTGTTTACATATATCACATATTATGTATTTGTAAAAATATAAAATTTTAACATGTCTTAAGGGTGTTGTGTCCTGTATTTTTTAAAAATTAATTTTTTGACGTGCCCATGTGATGTCTATGTCTTATTGCATGTCTATGTTTGAGCTAGTTAGTTTGTGAGTAGTGCCGCAAAGATATGTTACCCCTCTTGTGCCCGTAGTCCACCTTTTTGTTTTTGTTTTTGTTTTTGTTTTGATCTCTTTTTCCCTTTAAATGGAAATACCTATTACGTGGTTCTTCTAATGTGAACATAATCTTAACAAATTCTGTGAACTTTAGTTAATTAAAACAGGGTGATGCTATTTGCACTCCCCTTTTCACCAAAAACACTCCATTTTTTGTTCTTATTATGCAACTTTTGCATGAATGTCAAAACTGCCCCTCGCAGGAGAGAAAAATGCAAAAGTGTAAAGATCTTTGTAGAGGCACTTGAAGTAGTTGGCAAAAATGTGAAGGACTTTATTGTAACTTTGCCTGCTAAAGACAAAAAGTGTATTTTTAGTAAAAAAAGAGAGTATGAATAGCATTACCCTTAAAATACTTATTTTTTTGCCAAAGAGTTTACTTGTTTCTCTAAAACCTATAGCATGTTTTTTCACTTTTTTTTTTTTGGGTGTGTGTTTCATTTAGTTCATTAAGACACCATCTTTAGTTTCCTTTTTCTAATAAGTATTTGAAGAATTAAATAGAATGGAAGCATAAGTAATTCTTTCCAATTTCATTAAATAAGGATTGATACCTTTTTCCCTTTCCTCATCCAAACTTGCACTACTGCGTTATGTTGGCAGTACCCCAAGTTCACAACAGGGCTACCTCATCCCTTTAAGTCTAATAGATTTGTTGATTAATGGTCGTTGCTGGTTTGCTTTTCCTCACCAATCTTCTATTAATGTGTGTATAGATAATTACAGGTATTATTTGCTATATTTTAGGATACCTTATCCCCTCACATGTCCATAAACCTCTCCTTTTGTTTGTTTTTATCTCCAAGTGGTGGTGTCTTTTAGTTGGCTTTTTTAGATGAATATTGAAAGACTTGCATATAATAGATGCAAAACAATTTCATTTTGATAAAGTTCATTAACGGTCAATTCCTTTTTTCTTTTCCTCATCCAACCCTGCACCAATGTGTATGGTTGTAGGATTGTTGCTTATATTACATGGTCTCAAGTACAGATATAAAGTGCGACTGTTTGTTCAAGCGTTAGACCTTCTTAAACCTAAATCTTAATATATAAGATATGTACCCAAAAGTTGGGTATGAGAGTAGGGACCTACCCTGAATATTTATATATATATATATATATAGTATAATATTCTTAGATAAGATTATGTAAATTGTTTAGAAATTACTCTTGGGTTCTTAGCCCATAGCTGATTGTTATTTGTTGTTTGCTGATTGCTAGTGGACCAGACATTGGGCTGTTTTCTAGTTGTTGCTAGAGGTGAAGCCCAAGCTTCTCCTTAGTTTTATATATGCCCCTTTTATGGTCCATGGGCCTCCCCCATTGGCCCATATCACCTCACATTGCCTATTAATGCCCTACTGGGCTGCCAATTGTTAGTAAGTGATTACAGCCTAACCCAAATTTCCATGGTGGGCCTTGGCCTAGTTGTAGCCCCATTCCTTCGTTAAAAGTGACCAAAAAGGGTGGTAGAAAGATGTCCTAGCCACCTATGGCATTAGTCATTTCGTTCCTTCTGGATAACCTAAATGGTGCAGGCCTCCTTAAGAATAGAGAACGTGCTTTGTGATATGAAAATAGTGTTTTACATATGGTAAAAACTCAAATTACTACATATGGAACACAAATCTCAGACACTTATTCAAGTATCGAGTGTTTGGCACAAATACTTCATACATTTACAAGAATCCATGTAACATAGGTTGCGATGCTAGGGGTTGAGATTGTGGATGTTGACAGATTGAGATGGGTTTACATCGTGATAGTAGTCAAAGTATGAATGTTGATGATGTGCAGTCAACGACGATGGTGGAGTGTTGTTGGGGGCAGTCTGCAATACACGAAGTGTCCCAAGCCTCCACAACCATTTCCCCCAACAAAGTTTAATTAAAGATAGCAAGCGTCTGAATTCCCAATCCTCCTTCCCTCAATGGGAAAGTGTCCCAATCCACCAAATGAAAAACTCATTACCTATGCCTTCCTAAGGAAAATCACACTGCAACTTCTCCAAATGCTTTATTACTAAGGTTAAGATTGTGAAGAACGTAAAATATGCAGGACAATGTTCTCTTAATCAAAGTTAACCTGACACCTCTATATAAATACTATCACTTCCATCAAACATGACGCCTTTAGAACCTTTCAACCATTGAGTTGCAAGTAATCTTCGTCTTGAAAGAAAATCCTATAAAAAGACAGAAATATGTAGACAATAGATACTCCACTTTGCATCGAAGGTTATCAGTGCTTTTATTTACACCTACATTTTTTTCTCACTGCACCTGCCTTCTTTCTACATCTACTTGAAAATTTTGAAAGTTTCACTTTTTTCTCTCTCTCTCTCTCTCTCTCTCTCTCTCTCTCTCTCTCTTTACCCTTTGTAATTCCAAACTTACCCTCATCCCTAACCTCACAACTTCTTCTCTATCTCTGATGGATATTTAGGAAACCAAAGACTAAGGATAATGAGAAACGCTAATTTTGAGACTACATAAGGAAATTTTTTATTGAGCAACAAGCTGTCTATTTATACAGCTTAATAAAAACTGAATTGCAGAAAAATCTGCTACATGTTGAGCATAACAGCTAAATGCTAAAAAAATAGCATGAAAAAATGGTCATAATCCTAACAAATAAAACTGATTCAACAATCCTAAAGAATAACAACAAATAAAACTGATTCAGCTTCGTGGGTCATGCCAGTCAACACTCCTCCTTGACTCTGGAGCTGCATACACCAAACTTCTGCCTCAAGAATTCATATCTAATCTTTAGAAGTGTCATTGTTAGGATGTCAGCACTTTGATTTTCTGCTTTGCAATAGATCAACTGCACTTCTTCTTTCCTTTGTACCTCTCTTAGAAGATAAAACTTTATCTTGAAGTGTTTTGTTTTGCCATGGAACACTGGATTATTAACAATTGAAATTGCATCTTGGTTGTCCACAAATATTTGTGTGCCTTCTTATTGTTCGGTATGCAAATCTATTATGAGTTTCCTGATTCAAAAGGGCTTGATTCACAACAACAGCAGCAGCTACATATTCTGCTTCTGTTGTGGATTAAGCTATGACTTCCTACTTTTTAGAACACCATGAAAAAAATTCCAGAACCAAAGCTAAAACAGTAAGCTGAGGTGCTTCTCATATCATTAACACATCCAACCTAATTACTATCAGAATAACCATGGAAACTGAAGTTTTTAACTTGACTGAACCTTATTCCATAATCAATTGTGCCCTTAACATATCTAAGAATTCTTTTTGTTGCTTGAAAATGAATTTCACTAGCACAGTGCATATACCTTGATAACAAACTCATTGCATGCATGATATTTGGCCTGGTTGCAGCTAAATACATTAGGTAGCCTATTAGGCTCCTATACCACCTTTTATTCACCTTTTCAACTCCATCTTCTCTGCAAAACTTCTCTTTTTGATTCATTGGAGTTGCAATTGGCTTGCACTCTTCCATGCTAAATTTTTTGAGGACTTCCTTTGCATATTTATGCTGGCATTGAAATATTTCATTTTGCTTTTGATGTACTTGCATACCAAGCAAGAATGTCATCCTCCCAAGGTCTGTCATTTCAAAGACATCTTTCATTTCTTCTTTAAACTTGTCAATCAACTCCTTACTACTTCATATAACAAGTAGATCATTAACCTATAGAGATAACACAAGTATTTCATCATCAGTCTTCTTGATATATAAAGTAGATTCACTCAGACTTTTTTCAAAGCCTAAGTTCACCAAGTATGCATCAATTCTGCTATACCAGGACCTTGGTGTTTGTTCTAAACCATATAGGGCTTTTTTCAGTCAATATACCTTCTCCTATTGTCTTTGAAAAACAAACCCTTCAGGTTGCTCCACAAAAACTTCTTCCTCCAAGTATCCATTCAAAAAAGCTGACTTAACATCCATTTCGTGTATAACCCACCCTTTTTGTGCAGCAAGAGCCAGCAACATCCTTATGGTATCCAACCTAGCAATTAGGGAAAAAGTTTCAGAAAAATCTACCCCAAACATTTGGGCATATCCCTTGACAACAAGTCTTACTTTGTACTTGTTTACAAAACCATCAGGATTGAGCTTGGTCCTGTAAACCCACTTGACTCCTATAGCTTTCTTGTGTTTAGGTCTGTCTACTAACTTTGATGTCTGGTTCTTTTCAATCATCTTTAGCTCTTCCTTCATTGCAGCTATCCACTTCTGATCAGTTGCAGCTTCTTCATACCCTGCAGGCTCCATTACAACAACATTACACCTCTGATAAATGTCAGAGAGTGATCTGGTTCCTTGAATAGGTTCATCATCTACATCAGCATTCTTTTCCTAAACCTCAAGCATCTTGTCATTCTTCCAACTCCAGTTATCTAACTCAAGAAATTGAACATCACTGCTGACAATTACTTTGTTTCTTTGTGGTAAGTAGATCATAGACTAAAAAAATCCCAGATTCAGTTTTCTTGTCCAATTTGTCTCTTTTAACTTGAGGGATGTAAGAAAAACATAGGCAACCAAATGAGCAACTTTGGGTTGTAGCCAAACCATGCTTCAAAAAGAGTCTTTTTCTACAAAGCTTTTGTTGGCAATCTGTTTAGCAGAAAAACTACTGTATTTACAGCCTCGACCCAAAATTTCTTTGGCAGCCCTTTGTAGTGAAGCAAGCACCTAGTCATCTCCATAATTGTCCAGTTTTTCCTCTCCATAACACTATTCTATATAGGAGTGTAAAATGCTGTCAACTAATGTTCAATGCCTGCATCTTCACAAAACTTGTTAAATTTTTCAGAGTCATATTCAGTTTCATTATCAGACCTGAGCACCTGCATTTTGCATCCGCTTTGAGTTTTAACCTAAGCTGTAAACTTCCCAAAGATGTTAGCAACCTCAGATTTAAGCTCCATAAGATAAATCCAACACAATCTTGAGTAATCATCAATGAAAGCAATATAATACTTGCTGCCATTCAATGATGGTGTTTTCATTGGTCCTCCTACATCTGTGTGTATTAATTATAGCCTCTTTGTAGCCCTTTAAGCCTTGTTTTGTTGGAAAGAAAGCCTGGTTTGCTTCCCATACCAATAGCCAACACATTTAGAAGGCTCCTCTAATTCAGGCAAGCCTTTCACCAGATTGTTTTTCTTCATGAAAAGTAAAGCGACGTGATGGAAATGCCCCAATCTCTTGTGCCAAAGCACTGTATTGCTATCCTTTTTATGTACAGTTTCCTGCTCCTCTTTCATCAAATCCAAGGCAAAGTTTTTGCGTTTCATTTGAACTTTGAACACCTTTATACCTTTTGTATCTTTAATCACATAATTTTTGTCTTCAAACAGCACCTTATAGCCTTTTTCCAACAATTAAGTAACACTCAAAAGGTTTTGATTAATGTCAAGAACATATAAAACATCATAAATTAATTTCAGACTTGTGTGGCCTTCAATTGCTACTGTTCATTTGCCTTTTACTGCAATGTGTGCTCTATTTCCAATTCTGACTTTAGAAATAGCAGTCTTGTCAAACTCTCTGAAGAGCTCTCGATCATAAGTCATGTGGTTTGTACAACCACTATCTATAAGCCAGCTTTCTATGGAACTGTTGGTGGCAAAGCATGATACCACAAACAACAGCTCCTCTTGAGGTTGATCCTTAGTAGCCTTGGCTTCTTCTTGTTGCTATTGAGTCTTGTATATTCTTTTCATGTGCCCTAACTAACCACACTTGTGACATCTTGCATCTGGCCTCCACCAACACTTATTATGTGGATGATTGGCTTTTTTGAAGTAGGAGCAAGATGGAAAGACTTGAGTGTTACTGTGTTTCCAAGCTTTTTGTTTTTGCTTTGCCTTTTTTTTTTTTTTTTTTTGTTTTGCCACCATTGTTGTTCTGTGATTTGGCTTGAAAAGCACCCTCCACAAATCCTTCTTGCCTCATAAGCCTTCTTTGTTCTTGTGCCTACAGTGCGTTTAACAATTCTGCCAAAGTAATGCTTGACAGATCTTTTGAGTATTCCAAAAATGAAATTATAGCTTCAAACTTTTCAGGAATTGTGACTAGGACCTTTTGAGCAATTCTAGAATCAGAAAAATCAGTACCAAGGAGTCTTACCTTGTTGACAATGCCAAGAAGTCTGTTAGAATATTCCTTGATTGTTTCTGATTCTTTCATCTTTTGCATCTCAAATTCTCGGACCAAATTCAACACTTGAATCCCTTTGATCCTTTCATTTCCTTCGTATTCTTGCTTCAAAAAATCCCAAATTTTCTTGGCTGTTTTTAGCGTCATTATTCTAGTAAAAATGGTGGATGCGACTGCTACAAACAAGGTCGCTCTTGTTTTTTATTTTCTTTGCTTCCTTCCCTTTTGATTTTTGATTTGTGCAAGCGTTTGATTGTCTGGCAAAGGTGGAACTTCATATACTTGTTCAACAGTTTCCCATAGATCATTAGCATCAGGATAGGCTTCCATTCTAATTGCCCACACCTGATAATTTGTTCCATCAAACACTAGAGGTGCAATTGTAGTGAATGAATTTTTTGAATTCATTCTGGATAGGTTTTTAGAGTGATAGGTGATAAGTGTCTAGAAATTGTGTTTGAGCTCTCTCACAGGTCCCTCAAGATTGCAGCTCTAATACCAGTTTGATGAATATTTAGGAAACCAAAGACTAAAGATAATGAGAGAAGCTAATTTTGAGACTACATAAAGCAATTTTTTTTATTGAGCAACATGCTATCTATTTATACAGCATAATGAAAACTGAATTGCAGAAAAATCTGCCACATGTTGAGCATAACAGCTAAATGCCTAAAAAATAGCATAAATAAATAGTCATAATACTAACAAATAAAACTGATTCAGCAATCCTAAAGAATAGCAACAAATAAAACTGATTCAGCTTCATGGGTCATGCTAGTCAACACTCTTTCTCTCAACCACCACCTATCATCCACCATTTTCCGTCAATTCGTTTTACTGTTATAGCAATTAGTGGGTTGAGACTATTGGACCACGGATCTTGTAATAACAAATTGGATTCAGAGTGAGAATTGATTGATTTGTCTCAAATTAGAAATTTTACTTAAGAAAGCATATTAGGATGATTTTTAATTTTGTAGGAAACGATTTTCTTTTACATGCCTCTTACTCATTTGCATATACATACAAGCTAGGTTGCCTCCTTGCATTTGGAGCTCTGATGTACAAGGATGTTGTGTGAAGTCATTCAATAACTAGAGACTGCCCTTTAAATTATAGTATCAAACTTCTTTATCAATGGTTGCATGTAATTTAAATTTCTATACACTACAAGAAAAAACACATTTGGCTACTAAATTTTTAGTCGCCAAAAGTCAATTTTTAGTCGCCAAAAGTCGGTTTTTAAGTTTCCCTAACTAAATGTTTTAGTCGCCGGTTTGGTCGCTGGAAAACGGTTGCGAAAGGTATTATCGACTAAAACTTTGGTCGCCAGAGCTAAATTATATTTTTTAAATTATACATTTAACGACTAAATTTTTAGTCGCCAATAGTCAATTATATTTTTTTAAATTATACATTTACCAACTATTTTTTTAGTCGCCAATACTCAAGCTTTTGGCGACCAAAGATTTTAGTCGCCAAAAGCTTATTTGTGAAAAAAAAAAAAATTATCCTTCTACTCTTCTGAAGTTTCGAACCATGAACCTCCCACACCATAAACCTTATACAACACACTTTTCCCACTACGCCTCCATAACACCATATGATTATAGATGCAACATATATTATTTATATACTACATAAATCCGTATTAATATAAAAGTATATATATAAACATAATTATTTTTTATTAAACATAATTTATTTAAAAATAAATTATTTAGTAGAAAAAAAAGAGACCACTTTTGGCGACTAAACATAATTTTAGTTGCCAATTCTATACTTTTGGTTACTAATTATTTTTTAGTCGTTCAAAAATAAATTTTCCGCGCTAAAATTACCACTTTTGGCGACTAAACTTAATTTTAGTCGCCAAAAAGCTCACTTTTGTCTACTAAACATGTTTTTAGTCACTGAAAAGCTCACTTTAGGCTACTAAATTTTTTTTAATCACCAAAGGGCCTTACTTTTGGCTACTAAAATGTTTGTAGTCGCCAAAAAGCTCACTTTTGGCTACTAAACATGTTTTTAGTCGCCGAAAAGCTCACTTTAGGCTACTAAATTTTTTTTAGTCGCTAAAGGTCCTTACTTTTGGCTACTAAAATTTTTGTAGTCTGTAAAAGCCATATATTGGCGACCAAATAGATTTTTAGTCACCAATACCCATACATTTGGCTACTAAATTGTTTTAGTCGCCAAAAGTCTTCACTTTTGGCTACTAATGCTTTTTTAGTCGTTGAAAATGCTACTTCCAGTGACGAAAGGGGATTTTTTAGTCGCCGAAAATGCTTTTTCTTGTAGTGATAGCTAGTTCACTACAGTGGAGTAAGAATTATAGTTCATATGCTCCTTGAAAATCTTTCTGTTGTGGTGTAACATTTTTATGCATCTCTTATTGTCCTTTCGCCTCCCTAAATCACCATAGTGCCCATTATTGGGGATTGATTGTGAAATTTGTGGTTTAGTGGTTGAGTACAACTATACACTATTAAGGGTGGGCATTGAACGACTGGCCGGCCTAGGTTAGAAAATATATATATCTCTCGTGTCCAAGTTCAATCCAGTGCTAAAATGATGTTAAATTTCTAACCCCGCCTAATAAAATATGTCAAAAATAAATATTAATAAGGGGGTAAATTGCATGGACCTTCCCTGATAATTGGAGATATTAATTTGACAAAATTACTCTGACTTCCCTTGACATTTATAGTTGCCTAACAGTTTCTCCCATTTTGTTAGTCAACGGTTAATCTTGTGGACAGTTTGACCAATTTTTTGCATTGAATAACCCATTTTACCCTTATATAACTTATCTTTATAACCAAATACGCCTTGTGGTGATATGCAAACAAGCACTTTGACTGGGAGACATTTTTGAGTTTCACAGTGGAATACTAGGTGAACTGGGGGTGGCCTTTTATATTGCTTTTTACCGTGACACGTGTTATCACAAATTCCATTTGGAAAATTCTAATCTTAGGTAAATTGCAAACCCATCCCTAAAGTTTACTTAAATTATAAATTACCCTCTATGATTTTAGAAATTACATTATGTTCCCTAAGGTTTTGAATTTCACAACACATAAGTCATTTTATTAATAAATCATCAAGTTAATTAACAGTTTTTAATAATGTTAAAATTTTATTTTAATTAATAATTCATATAATTTTATTATTGTATAAGTGAATAGTTAGAAATTTCACTTTTTCAATTAATTCTGTTAAATAAAAAATTTTGACAATGAGGTATTTGTAATTTTTCAAACCATAAGGGGCAATTCGTATTTAAGAAAACCTCAACGGGTGTATTTGTAATTTATCCAAAAAATTATATAGAAAAATCCCACCATAATAATGCGGTGATAACATTTTTTGTGATTAAGAGTCATTGATAGGTGTTTTGTTGATTAATGCTTCGGACCCCCACTGGGGGTCGACCCCCAGTGAGGTGGCAGGTGCTGATTGGGTAAAAAAAAAAAACTGTTTTATTTATTTATTTTTTTTTGAGTTTCGGCCAGTGGGGGTGCGACACCTCACTGGGGGTCTGTAGCGGTGCTGGTGTTTTGTTTTATAATGAAGGGTCCTAATTCCCTCATATCATTCTATACAAAAATTATATAGATATAGTTTATTTATTCCTATAACATTACACTTTTCAGTTTGCTTTTGGATAAAGGAGCTTCAGTGTGAAATTAGAATGTTTCGTTGAGAAACCAATTTGATATAGGCTTCATCAAGGCAACTGAGTTGAGAATTTTGACACTTGCCCAACATTTGCTAGTCAAATTGTTACTTTGGCCCCTTATTTTTTTTGGCAATAGCCTCAGATTCTTCATTTATATGAGGTTTCAGCAAGATTTCATCTGATAATAATGTTTTGATTGCAGCATGCACGTAACACGCATGGACTTTATCAAGGTTTGGCAGCAAAACTAAATTTGGTCCTGGGAATGGCCACTGATTGCTGCGTAATTGCAAGAAGATGTAGAAAAAGATCATCAGATTGATTGCATTTCAAACAGTGCATTTATAGAATTGTTGTTGTTGTTGTTGTTGCCTCTAAGTCTGCTCAAGTTGAATTTCAGATCCTCCACTTTTGAAAATATATATGTACATATTTTATCATGGTAGCTAGTCATGGATTGACAGTGCTGCATTGTCCACATTGATATTTTCTCTTTTTCCATTGACGATGGTGACATGTAGAGCTATAGTCATACCAGAGAAAAATGATGGAAGTTTGAGTAACTCAATTGTTATCATGCACATATGTATATATATATATATATATGTATACGTGCACACAATAACCTCTGCATAACAAGTGTTTGGCAATGATATTGGTTCTCTTCGCTTTTTGACATTTTGGAATTCTGCATAGAAAACTTTATAGATATATAAAATTCATAGAAAAAATTTCACAAGAATGATGTAACATTATCATTATTATAAATAAATTCATATTTAATAATATTTTATTTTGAATAAAAATTATATATAATTTTTTTTGTTTATATAACATTACTCTCTTCAATAGAATTAGATCTCGACAGCTAGTGATAGAAGGTTACTCTATCAATTGCAATACTAGTTGCGTAGTTTACGAAGGACAATTGGCCATTGCCCTTCCTACTTGATTCCAAATAGCTAAAAGAAAATTTAGTCAAAGTTTGGTTTCTATTGACTCATCGTATCCTCTGTTGTGGTCCTGTTTATGATTTATAACATATTACATAAGTTTGGTATCCTATAAATAATCTATCTTTTTATCTTTTTTTCTTCACATCACTTCTCTATTTTTCTGGACATCTTTTCGTAAAAAGATAAAAAGTACACTTATTTAGATCATCCCAAACAATCCCTAATCAACTTTTTTTGTATTGAAACTGAAAAATCTAGAAATCCCCTAGATGTTGATTTGTGATTATGTATCAATTTTAAGCAGAATATAACAATCCCAATCAAACAATCAAACAATCAAGACAAAGAGACACAATGATTTAACGTGGAAAAAACCACAATTGGACACCTCCAACTGTGATAAAAAACCACGGGCAACAGCCACAAGACAATCCACTAAGAAGAATTAAAGGAATTACACAGGTATACTCTCAATTACCTAGCGAATCCACGCCTAATTGAACCAACCTCTATGTGCCTCTTCCAACCCGTCTTCACCTCGGAATTGTCTTTACGATGAGCCACCCCGGAATCCACCAAAGCTTCAGGCTCGAATTCTTCAGAATCCACCGAAGAACAACTCTCTCTCTTTTGTAGAACAAAAACACAACCTTTGATGTACTCTCTTTAAACCATGAGTTGAATACTCAATAAAAACATCAAAGAAAAACTAGCAAAATCTCTCCAGATATAAACCTTAAGATCCAAAAATAAGATCTGGAGAAGTCTCCCTAGTGTTGGGAGAAAACCAATTATTTATAGAAAACCAAAGCAATCCTAATTTCAGAAGAAAACCAACTCTTTAATCAAATCTGGAAATCTGGGATCGCGCGGTCCGCTCGAGCGCCCTTTTCCCCGCTCGAGCGGAGACTTCAAATTCTGTGATTTCATACAGGCTCCACGCTCGAGCGTCGGTTTTGCCGCTCGAGCGGCAAATCACACTATCCAGTACTTTTGCAGGCGACTGCAGAGATGCTGAGAGCTTCCAATCCCCGCTCGAGCGTCCCTTTCCCCGCTCGAGCGGACATGCCAAAACTGGAAAAACTGGAAAAATATAACATGATCGAACGCGCTGCCCCCTGGACCCCCGCGAGCTGACCGGGCAGCTCGATCCCCGTCATAATCAGCGAAGTGGCAATCTTGAAAGTATTAGCATCACAAACTTCTCTGAATAGCACAATTCGGGTTGGATTCGCATCTAAACGCTCATAGCCTTACTGAAATAAAAGTGCGAATAAAATTACAACTCAAAGGAGTTTTGTCAAACGGGATTGCCAATAAATAAAACCTAACAGAAACTTTTTTAGCTTGGCTTTTTTGGCCGTGTTTGGGAACTTGTTTTTTTTTTTTTTTTTTTTTTTTTTTTTTTTTTTTTTTTTTTTTTACTAAAAGACAAATTGGTTACAAATAAAAAAAAAACAAATTCAAACAAAATATCACATCAAACCCCATAATCATTTCTTTTTTTCTCTCACACACATTACATCCAACCACAAAAAAATTCAACTATCTTTCTAAATACAATTTTTTTTTTCCAATAATATCCTACAACTAAAAAAACCTTAAAAAAAACCCACTTCGCAAACACCCACTTAGTCTCGTTTGGTTTTTATTTTTGGATTTTTTTGAATTTTGTGAGAGAAGAAGTGTAATGATTATGATTTGAATGTGATATTTTGTCTTATTGATTTATATAGTCTATTTTGTCTTTTTATATTTTTTATCTCCAAAATATTTACCAAATGAGAACTAAACCAGTTTGATCAAAGGCTAAATAATAAATAATAAATTTGATCAAAGGCTAAACCAAATGTTTTCAAATAAATAATAAATTTGGTCATGGAACAGTAGAGTGCATCATAAAACCTATATGCAAGGAATAGAGAAGCTTATATTCTACACCACCAACCATAAATAAATCACAAACAAACAAAGCTAATGGACTTCTGATAATCATGTGTCTTACGGTAATCATGTCATTTCACTAATATTGTTGAACAGTATTATTTGGTGAAGGTTGAGAAGCTATTTGGGGGTCGGTATTGGGACTGCAAAAAAATTTCTACATTGGACTATAAAAAAAATTATTAAAATTTTACATAATATTCATATGGGTGTGAAATCCAAACCATATGAGTATTGTATAAAATTTTTGATAAATTTTTTGGAGTCATTTGTGGTATTCAGTCACTGGAACAAATTAAGATTGTAGAGAAAAAATTTAGAGACAAAATCATTTTTTAAGAATGAAATATTTTAGTTATTAAAAGTGTTATTATTATATTTTTAGAGATGAAATAAGAATTTAGTGATGAATTACTATCTTTTTGGGGACTAACTTGTTTATGCATCGTCCATAATACATTATATTAGGTTTTTGTAATTGACAATCTCCGTTTAACAAAACTGCTTTCAATTGTAATTTTATTTATTCTTTTGTTTCAGTAAGGCTATGAGTATTTAGATGCGAATCCAACCTGAATTGTGCCTATGTAGAGGAGTTTGTGATTTATCCTTTCATGTTTGCTACTTCGCTGACTAAGTATGAGGTTAGCTCGCAGGGGTCCAGGGGACAGTGCCTAGGCGAGGTCAAGGGGCAGCACCCCCAAAGCAAAAAGCAAAAATGTAGTCGAAGTTGTTTGACCGCGTGAACAGTTAATTGTGCGCTTGAGCGAAGAAAATGATCATTCAGTATTTTTGCAGAGTGCCTGAACTTCTGGGAAGAAAGTTTTACTACTTCAGCGGTGAAAGTTGCCCTCGAGCGGTCAGTTTATATGTTTCGCACTACTTTTAGTCACACTGCTCGAGCGGTCTGTGCAATCCTACTTTCTATAAAGTGCATTGTTCGCTATTTTTAGCGTTTGAGCTGTCTAAATTTTCAAAGGAGAAGAAAAAAACAAAGTGTTTTATATTTGAGGCTATTTTATATGAGTATTCTTAGCGCATAGAAAGTGATCGATTAATCAACAAACTTCAAATTTTCGAACATCGAGGGTTGGTATTATTGTTTCGTTTAAAAAAGAAAGAGTTGTTCTTCGGTAGATTTCGGGGAACTTGGGCCTAAAATTTTGGTAGATTCCGAAGTGGCTTATTGTCGTGGACTTGACATCAGTGTTGTGGATTCAACGTTGGACAAGATAATTCCAATGTGAAGATGGTGGTGGGATAGGCACATTGTGGTTAGTTCAATTCAGGTGTGGATTTGCTAGGTAATTGAGAGTACACTTGTGTAAATTTATTTTTGTCTTCTTAGTGAATTGTTTTGTGCCTTTGGCCAGTGATTTTTTTTTATCACAGTTGAAGGCGCTCCAATTGTGATTTTTTTTAGGTTAAATTGTTATGTCGATTTGTCTTTGATTGTTTGATTGAAATTATTATTTATTGTTTAAAAATTAAAACATAATCACAAATTAAGATCTCATAGATTTTTTAGAATTTTCACATTAGTTACAAGTAACACCATCATTTTAATCTTTCACAAGATCATTTGTAAAAGTTTATATTAAAAGAAATTATAATGAATATTTAAGTTTCATATTTAATATTAATTCAAAAATTTATGATTATTTTGTTGTTGATTATAAAAATTAAAAAAAAATCAAAATTATAACTAACAAATATCCTTGTAAATTAATTTTTTGATTCCACTACTGTGTCTGTATGTGGTTGACCTCAAAAAAATCTACCAACACCATATAGATGACATTTTTAACTGGCTCTTTTGTTTCTTCATTCCAACCAACAAATTCACTATGTTCATTTCTTGTTAATTTTCTCAAGTTGAAAAGGTCATGCATGATATTCCTAATGACAATTGTGGTGCACCCTTTTTGTTCACTTTTAGTCCCATAATACTCATCATATCAACAAATTTTTGTTTTATTTTATTTTTTATGGGGGCTGTTTGGAGCTTCAATATTTTAAAAGCATGTAGAGTGGACAAGACAATATTTTCATAAAATAGAAGGGGGGGGGGGGGGGGGGGGGGGGGGGGGGGGAATAGATAGTAATATCAAAGGTGAAAGTGGTACGACATAACCATCTCCACAAATGCATATCATCAGCTAGCTAGTACAGGGTACAAACACCACAAAGCAACTAACAAATAACATGAGCTCTCCTGCTAGTACTAACTGATCATACAACATTGACCCAAAAAACAAGAATACGATCAAATGACAATGGGCTCTTATTTAATATATCTCTATATAACCATGTATAGTAAAGTACTATAGGAAGTGATCACTTAGATGGAATGAGGAGATGGTGCAAGTTTGTGGGTTGGCTGGTGGGGACTGTGTCCGTGTCCGTGTCCGTGTCCGTGTCCCCGTCCATGTGGCTTCTCTGACGGAGTTGGAGCAGGAGGCATCACCTTCCTCGGTGGCTTGTGCAAGTCATCGCCATGCTCCATTGGAGGGTGAGCAGGGTGGTGACCATGAGTTGGTGGCATCTCTCCCTTGGGAGGTAGGCCCATTGGGATTGGAGCCATCTGCTCAGGAGGGTGTGGCTTCATGTAATCACCAAGTGAGGGAGATGTGAGAACCACCACTGCAAGTAACAAGACCAACAAGCACTTGGGAGACATTTTGAAGCTGAGTTTGATAAGTAGAATCAATACTTGGTGATATTGCTATACTTGGTGAAATGGGGTGTCCTTTTATAATGATTTGGAGCCCATCTTGGCATGACACTTGTTAGCATTAGCCTACATATATATTTTCTTTCTGTTCCTATATGGTAACTCTTGTTGGCTCCATCCACTACCCACATGGTAATGAGCCCACCATTCACACAGTGTAGGTAGCACCATGTTGTAAAAGAAGGTGGTGGAGGGCTACACCAACTCACTAAAGGAAGATAGTGAGGGTGGCACTACCTTGGCCAATTATGGCTAGCACTTCACCTACTCCTCCTCTCTTGGTTATAAATTGAGATGAGTGAGGAGAGGTTTGAATCATCAGAAATTGGAGAGTGAGAGCTGTGAGTTGAGTGAGTTTCATCTCCTCCTCTGTAATTGTATTTTTGCTCCATTTTAGTGATAATTCTCATTTCTGACCGTGGATGTAGGCATTGGGCCGAACCACGTAAATATTGTGTTCTCTGTGTGTGTGAGATAATTCTCTGGGTGTCTTTGATCCTAACAACTCTTTGGAGTTTGGTTTTGGATGAAGGACTTTTTCAATGTGAAATCAGTGTGTTTTGTTGAGAAACCAATTTCTGTCTTGGAGAACGTTGCTGATTGGTGATCCTAACATGAATCAAGGCGAAATTGTAGAAAAAAAGAAGAAGATACTGCGTCTCAAACAAACATATATAGGATTGTTGTTGTTGTTGATGTTGTTATTGATGTTATCTCTATTTTATGTCTGCTGGAGTGGAATTTCAGATCATCTCAATTTGGAAATATTTTTATCATGCATGGTTAGCTAAGTCATTGATTGACATGCCTAACTTTGACATTTTGGTGATGGTGAGCAGCATAGTCCTTTGGTCCGTTTGATGTAACTGTTAAAATAGCTTATAGATTATAACTTAATAGATTATAGATTATGACTTTAATCAGAAGTTGTTAATCTGTTTGGTGTAATTATTGAATTATAGATTTAAGTTGCTGAGTGGTGTTTGTTAAATAAGCTGTAAAATAACTTTTTCAATTAATTTTTATTTTTTATTTGTCTACATTTCTCATAAAAAATAATAATAATAATCTATAATCTATTTGAGTCTTTTTCTATTTTTAAAAAAATAAAAAATAAAAAAATTTAAGAGTATAATCATAAATTAACATGTTCACAGCAGAAACTGATAATCAGAAGCAAATGGTGAGCAGCTTCTCAAAATCAACTTTTTTGAGTTAAAATAAACTGTTAGAATCGGAAACTGTTTGAAATGAGTTTAACCAAACAGTCCAAAATAACCTTTTCAAAACTAAAAACCGTAAGTTAGCTCTGAAAAGCTGAAACAAACACCCCTCTTGTTTGGTTAAAAATTTAAAATAAAAAAATAGAAGTAAAAGATATTCATCTTTCAGTTTTCTAATAATTAATATTTGTTTAACTTGTTTGAGTTATTTTTGCTTAATAGGGATGTTTATGAGTAAAAATCACTCCTTATTTAAGCTATTTTGTTTGAAACTTGAGACGGTGCTGGGCCTCTAAGGAGCCCGGGGGGGGGGGGGGGGTGTTTTGAATTTATTCTGATAATCCGAACAGTTCATATTATAATCAATTCTCATGGAAAAAATGGACCAAATAGCTTAAAATAGCTGAATATGAACTATGACTACAAGGCAACAGTGATCAGGAGAAGGAGCAAGGTTATGCAAACATTTTATCCGTGCCCTTGAATATAGGAAAACTCACGTGTTAAAAGATATCAACAGTTAACTCATCATCAGACATGAACATGCAGAAAACAAATTAATAGCCAGAAGAGAGTTGTTATCTCCATTTAAAAATTGATAATTATTCCAACACATGAACATGCAGAAAACAAATTGCTCCATTTCTTAAACCACATAAAACAATCCGTCTCTACAACAAATTAAGACCTTCAAAAAAATAAAAAATAAAAAATAAAAAACTACTTCTACCACACTCTTCCAAGGAATTCTGCAAATTCTTTGAAATTTTAGAGTTTCTCACAGATCAAAGGATAAAAAATTTAATCCTACATGACAAAATTTCCAGAACAGTGTAATTATATAAATCATTTTGTGTTTTATGATTTGTAGCAGGTTCAGAGTATCTAAATATATCCACATACCATAGCAATATCTTGGGGATCCACCTGCCAATAACACAAATATTCAAATGTTATCCTGTGAGCGACTGCATATTGTGCAATCAACACCAAACGAAAAAATATATAAATATGAGAATCATGCAGGAGAAAAGATGGGATGCCCAACCTGCTTTCACATTGTTACTAGTTATGCCTCATTGTGTGAGATTAACATCAGACACTCAGATTTATGTGATAACTGTAGGCTTCTCCCTTCCAGTGAAGTCCTTCAGCTTTGATACAGAATAATACCTCAAGCAGTGCCTTGGTTCAATGCAATTCCTATAGTGAGAATCGTCTGCATTACTTGACGCAAATTTGCAGATTCTTTTACCAATAATAACGGGTATGATATTAAGGTACTAAAAATGACTTCTTGCTAGTTCTAACTTCACAAACCCTAAAAAAAGGGAAGTACCTCTCTAGCAGCAGCATTAATTGTGTTCAAGTTACATCTTAAGTCATTCACCTGAACAAGTTTGAAGCTATAATATAAGCACAAACAGCTAGAAATAATAATAGCATTTGTTCTTAGATAATACACCAAAAAAAAAAAAAAAAAGTCCCAGATCTATATACCTGACTGGAAAAAGTAATTCTGAACGCAAATACTTACAATTTGGACTCCACTCGTTGGACATTCATCAAGTCCAAGAAAAACTGAAATGTTCATCAACACTACAAAAAAAAACACTTTTGGCGACCACCTTTTTTTTCTGGTCACAAATGTCAAATAGTCCACTTTCTGCGACTAAAATCTAACTTTTGGTGACCACAATTTTTTGGTCACGGAAAATCAACTTTTGGCGACCAAAAAAAAAGTTAGTCACGGAAAGTATACCTATTGGCGACCAAAGGATTTTTTGGTCGCGGAAGATCACCTTTTGGGGACCAAAAAAATGTTAGTCGCGGAAAGTATACCCTTTGGAGACCAAAGGCTTTTTTGGTCGCGGAAAGTATACCTTTTGGTGACCAAAAAAATGTTGGTCGTGGAAAGTATACCCTTTGGCGACCAAAAAAAAAGTTGGTCGCGGAAAGTATCCTTATTGGTGACCAAAAGCTTTTTTGGTAGCGGAAGATTACCCTTTGGCGACCAAAGAAAAAAGTTGGTCGAGGAAAGTATACTATTGGCGACCAAAGGCTTTTTTGGTCGCGAAAGATTACCCTTTGGCGACCAAAAAAAAAAGTTGGTCGCGGAAAGTTATGGCGGGATAAATTTTTTTAAAAAAAGATACTACTATAATTACATGTTATTTTTCTGTTTAGGCATTAAAAGTTTTATAAAATAATATATAATCCAATTTTTATGGGTTACATATTTTCTCTGCCAAATCTGAACAAGAAGCATGTTATTGGCAGAGTGGATTGGGTGCATGGTGACTCCTTGGTCAGGAGTTCAAGTCCTAGACAGTGCAAAAGAATTAATTTTTTTGGGTCAAGGCGCTGACTTTTGGCGACCAACTTATCTTTGGTCACTAAAAGTTCCCTATTGGCTAATATCAATTGGACTTTCCGCAACCAAAAAAGTTGGTCGCCAATGGTCACTTTTTTTGGTCGCTAAAAGTTCACTTTTGGCTAATATGAATTGGACTTTCCGCGACAAAAAAAGGTGGTCGCGAATGGTCACTTTTAGCGACCAAAGACTTTTTTGGTCACAGAAAACTATCTGTCACGAGGGTTTAGCGACCAACTCGCGACCAATATATTTTGATTGCGAAAAGGTTTTAGCGATCAAATATGGTACTTTTCGTGACCAAACATATTCGTCCATACAGGATTTTTGCACTTCCCTTCCATCCATCATCAAACCAAAACAAAAACCTGTTCACACTTTCCAAGCATATCGTTGGTCCCATTGTAGTTCTAAAAGAAAGAAAAATCAATAAGAAACAAATAAAATAGTTAAACATATTTTTAAACAATAAATGGATTGTCAGTGCGTAAATGTCCTCCTTAAGCCAGGCTAATAATAAAAGACCCAGTTGCAAAAAGTTTTTGTTCAAACAACATTCAAGTTGGGCAATATGAAGAAGCATATATTTCACAAACCTGAATATTATCAAATATATTCCCCAAGATTCCAGGACCTAACTCCACCGACAGAGGCTGTAATGTCAATGGACAAGATAAATGTTAGTGCATTTGATGTTTGATCTATAACTACTCAAAAATTGTAACAATAATATTGTGAAAAACATAACAAGATTACCTTGTGTGTTCATAAAATAGGATCATTGACCGTCAACCCAGCTGTTTCTTCATACACGGAGAGAATATATAGACAACAAATTATTGTCAATATTAAGTTGTTTTAGTTCCATCATGTAAAAGATGATAACTATAGCTACAAGAAACTTGGTGCAAAGGGAGAGCAACAGTAAAGAAGGAGACACATTAAATCAGGAAAGATGATGATATGCATTAAAGACCTACCGGGCTCAATTAAGGCCTAGGTTAAAAAGCTCTTAACAATATTTGTAGAATTTATATACATATATATAAGCTATCATTAATAAGCATCAAGGGGATGCAACTTGTGCACATAAGCCTCTAAAGACACAACAGAGTTTCATAGTTCGATTGTGTAATGAATGTATTGTGTTAATATTATATACACCCTAAGCCTCTAAAATCTTCTAGACGAACTGCTCCTATACTCCTGCCCATTGTAGTCCAATCAAAGTCTATATAGCTTTAGACTGTAATGGCTTCTACAAAATCCTTGAAAGGTTATATTCAAATGTGTAAGTGGCATGTGTAAGTTAGAGCAATAAAACAAAAGAGTGGTATCAACAAACTAGAATCACCAGAGATTTCATAAACACTAGTTATACTCGTTACAAAATTCACTTACACACATACATGTTACATTTTAATAAAACAATAAAATAGAAATCTGAGCTCATAATGCACAAGATAAAAATTAAAATTAAAGATTAAAAAAAAAATTCCAATTACAATTCACGCAAGGACTGTACAGTTCACTCAATCTAACAACAAAGTGAACAGCACCATTAGCTAGTATACCAAATTACATTCATAATGCTACTCAATTCATCGAATCAACAATACTTGAGGCACTGCTACCAAAATGATGAGAGAGCAATAATAACCAAAGATCATAAGATATCTAATAAGCAATTACATAATCAACACAACAAAAAAATGCCTGATTTGACTCAGTTCTGTCCTAACTACTTGTTCACCAAAAATCGATACACAATTCTCTCTACATCTGATTCAGATGCACCTATTCAAATCAAAATCAAGACAAAAAATGCAGCTAGATCCAGAGATCTAATCAATAAAAAAAAGCATCAAATTTCAACATCGATACAATATATCGTTGATTCTGAAATCAATCAACTCATAGTTTTGCCAAGAGCAATGACATTGAGGAAAGTGGAAGGGCGGCGCGAGGACGATGAGTTTTCATCGACATCTTCGTTGGCAAGCAAAGCAGATGCTTGGCGCATCAAATCTGTGAGCTGAACCAATTCGTCGATCGCGTCCATTGACTCGATGAATCAAAGAACTCGATTGAAGAGAGAGAGAGAGAGGGAGAGAGGGAGAGAGAGAGAGATGATCAGATTGAAGGACGAGGAGGGATCGAGATGAATGTAGATAGAGAAAGAAACCCTAGGTTGATACAAGATAAAAATGATGATGGAGAGAGATCCACCGATAATGTTTGTGTTGTTGAGTAAGTTGTAGATAGTAATTTACCAAAAAAAAAAAAAAAAACAGTACGGTGAGATAAAGTTAATATTAAAATTTATTAATTAAAAATAATTTTTTTTGAAATCAAATTAATTCTACAAAAAATAGTTCATATTTGTGTGTGTAACTCTTTAGCAATTTTTTAGACCAGTTTTAAAGCTGGTTTTTTTTTTTTTAATTATAAATCTACCCAAACAAGTCTAAAGAGTTAAATGTATTTTGAATTTTTTTGGGACTTTTTTTTTTTAAAAAAAGAAAATTTGAGAATTATATATTTTATATAAAAATCAAATTATAATATTTCATACAACCACACCTATTTAGGGAGTGTGATTATATATGATTTAAAAGTAGTAATGTATATATAATCAAACTTTAATTAGAAGGTATGATTAAAAAATATATAAATAATTATACTTTAATTAGAATGTGTGATTAAAAAATTTATATATAATCACACTCATTTAAAAAGTGTGATTAAAAAGTAGTATTATATATATAATCACACTTTAATTAGAAGGTGTGATTAAAAAATATATAAATAATCACACTTTAATTAGAATGTGTGATTAAAAAAATATATATATAATCAGACTTATTTAAAAAATGTGATTAAAAAGTAGTAGTATATATATAATCACACTTTAATTAGAAGGTGTGATTAAAAAATATATAAATAATTACACTTTAATTAGAATGTGTGATTAAAAAATATATATATAATCAGACTTATTTAAAAAGTGTGACTAAAAAGTAATAGTATATATATAATCACACTTTAATTAAAAGGTGTGATTAAAAAATATATAAATAATTACACTTTAATTAGAATGTGTGATTAAAAAATATATATATATAATCACACTTTAATTAGAAGGTGTGATTTAAATATATATATATATATATATATAATCACACTTAATTGAAAAGTAACGTAAAAAATAAATATTATCACACTCAATCAAATTAAGTGTGATTAAAATATCAATCTAATTTTTTTTATCACACTTCTAATAAAAGTGAGATATATATATATATATATATATATATTTTTTTTGTCAAAGTGTGATCTTTAACTATTTTTGTAGTAGTGTGCCTTGATTGAAAAATTACCACCGAGATGGAAGGACTTCAAAAATTATTTAAAGCATAAGCCCAAGGAGATGACTTTGGAAGAACTTATTGTGCGGCTAAGGATTGAAGAGGACAATCGGACCTCTAAGAAAAAAAGCAGAAAAACATCCTATGGAATCCAAGGCAAATGTGGTGGAACAAGCACAAAAGGGAAAGAAACGCAAGTATCCGGGAGATAGTACTTCGCAAGGTCCTAAAGAGGGGGACAATAAGAAATACAAGTTTACTAGCAAGTGATATATTTGTGACAAGGAAGGACATCGAGCCAAGGACTATTGTAATAAGCGTAAAGGCAATGACAAAGGAAATTCAAGCAAGAAACTCGCTCAAGCAAATGTAACCGTAGTAGATAATCTTTCCAATGGTGTTGATAATCTTAACCTTACCATAGTTGTTTCTGAAGTGAACTTAGTTTGCAATCCCAAACAATAGTGGGTGGACACTGGAGCTACTCCTCACATTTGTGCCAACAAGAAAATGTTCACTTCCTATATTAAGCAAGACAATGGAGAACAACTGTTCATGGGCAATTCCTCGACTTTTATAGTTGAAAGCCAATGGAAGGTTATTCTGAAGATTACATCAGGAAAAGAACTCATATTCACCAATGTGCTACATGTACCGGACATTCGCAAGAATCTTGTTTCTGGATCACTGTTTAGCAAAAATGGGTTTAGGTTGGTTTGTGAGAGTGACAAATTTGTACTAACCAAAAATGGAATATATATGGGAAAAGGTTACATGAGTGACGGGTTGTTTAAAATAAATGTAATGATTGTTGTGCCTACAATTAATAATAAGACTACATCTTCTTCTTACTTGCTTGAGTCTTCATATTATGGCATGGTAGATTAGGACATGTTAATTATGGATCTATTCGTAGACTAATTAATATGGAATGTTTACCAAAGTTTGAATTAAATCCAAGTCATAAATGTGAAATTGTGTAGAAGCTAAGTTAACTAAAATGTCGTTCCATTCATTTGAAAGAAGTACAGAACCACTTGGACTAGTTCATAGTGACATTTGTGATTTTATATCTAGTATAATCATCTATAAAAGTGATAAAGGAACATGGAATAATTCATCAAACCATCGCTCCTTATGCACCTTAGCAAAATAGAATTGCTGAAAGGAAAAATAAGACTTTAAAAGAAAAGATGAATGCAATGTTAATAAATTCAGGATTACCTTAATTAAATTTTTAATAAATTACCCCGGAAGAAAGTGAATCAAACATCTTATGAAATGTGACATGGAAGAGTACCATCATACAAATATTTAAAAGTGTGAGGGTGTTTGGCTAAAGTGACTATTCCTAGTCCTAAAAGAACTAAGATAGGTCCTAAAACTATTGGTTGCATATTCATTAGCTATGCCAAGAATAGTAGTGCATATCAGTTTTTGATTCATAAGTCAGAACATTCCGAAATTCATGTAAATACTATTATTGAATCTCGGAATGCATAATTTTTTGAACATGTGTTTCGTAATAAAACTAAACAAGAGACTAGTACTAATAAAAGATCTTATGATGCTATTACTTGTCATGATCAAGAACAAGATAAAAAAACAAGAGCAAAATTCAGATCAAAATGAGGAAGAGGAACATAAGCGCAATAAACGTGCTAGAACCTCAAAATCTTTTGATCCAGATTTCCTAACTTTTTTTGTTAGAAAATGAGCTTTTAACTTTCAAAGAAGTTATGTCCAGTCCTAAGGCTTCTTTATGGAAAGAGTCTATAAATAGCGAAGTTGAATCCATCTTGCAGATCCACTTGGGAATTTGTGGATTTGCCACCAAGTTGTAAACCTCTTGGATACAAATGGTTTTTCAAGAGGAAAATGAAAAGCAGATGGATCAGTTGACAAATACAAGACAAGACTTGTAATCAAAGGATATAGACAAAAAGAATGTCTTCATTACTTTGATACATACTCACCGGTTACTAGAATAACATCCATTAGAATGCTAATTGCCATTGCATTTTTGTATAATCTAGAAATGTATCAAATGGATGTGAAAACTGTTTTCTTAAGTGGTGAGTTAAATGATGAAATTTACATGGAACAACTAGAAGGATTTTCTATTCTAGGAAAAGAAAAGAAAGTGTGTAAATTGATTAAATTATTATATGATTTAAAACAAGCGCCAAAGCAATGACATGTGAAATTTGACAAGGCAATGATGTCAAATGGATTTAAAATTAATGAATGTGACAAATGTGTTTATATTAAAAACACAAACAAAGGTTAAGTTATAGTATGTCTTTATGTGAATGATATGCTCATCATAGGTAGTGATAATGACATGATTAAAACTATTAAGAAAATGTTGAACAAATACTTTGACATGAAAGACATGGGGATTGTTGATGTAATTCTTGGTATGAAAATTACCAAAACATCAGAAGGATATGCTTTGTCATAATCACATTACATTGAGAAAATACTTGGCAAATTTAGCAAAAATGATCATCTTTCTAGAAAACACGTGGATGTTAATTTATTTCTTTCTAAAAATTTATAGGAAAGTATTTCTCAATTAAAGTATGCCCAAATTATTGGAAGCTTAATGTATTTGATGAACTACACTTTAGCCTATGTAGTAAGTAAATTAAGTAGATATACGAGTAATCCAGGAGTAGAACACTAGAAAGCTATTATAAGGGTTCTAAGATATCTCACATTTACTCGTAACATTGGGTTAAATTATACTAGATATCGAGCAATACTTGAAGGATACTATGATGCAAACTGGATATCAGATACTAGAGACTCAAAATCCACAAGTAGGTATGTCTTTACTCGTGGTGATTGTAGACTCGACTTTCTTTGCGCGCCCGCCTTTCGGAGATGTGCGAATTGGTCCTACAGTTCGGACTCCCGTCACGGTTCTGAATCTAATCTCACAAAGTGCAATGTAAGACTGATAAACACCAAAGAGTCCAATCCGGCAAATCATTTTGAAAAATTAGATTTTAAATCAAATAATGCCAAACTGGACTGTTTTGCTAGATTACAGAGTCGCCACCTAAATATTTTATTTTTGAAAAATTTAGGAAACTCTAGCTCGTGCCAAAGGTCACGTGTCCGTCATCACCGAAATTGCCTCGGCTCGGGAACTTGGGTACGAGAGGGGAAGGTCCCGAAATGAGCACCCCCGCTCGTCCGGTCAAAGGATCGGCCTCTACTAGGCATGATATGTTGTTTGATAAACCTCATGTGTTCTTATCCAGTTATTAGCTAACTTTACTATGTGACGCATACATACAAGTATAGACTGAATCGCGAGAGTTGGAACAAAACCACTCATGTTTGTTTTCGAAAATGGTTTGAATGTGCCACTCTCGAGTGGGCTAAAACGCGGATTTGCCACCCTCATGTGGGCTTAAAAATATGATTTTTCCACTTCACAAAGTGGACTTAAAACTCACATTTGTCGAATTATTCCAATTCAAGCAACCAAGCCTTCACCCATAGGCATTCATGCAGTTTAGCATTTAAGCAAATAGCCTCATGGCAAACATGCTAAACATGACATCACTCACACTCATGCAAGTATGCTAAAGCGTAAAACTTACAGTGTACTCCAAGCCAAAACAAAAGTTAGTTAGAAACAATGCATGATCCTAACTATGTTAAGATGCCGAATGCAACACATGCAATAATGCAATTAAATAGGCTTGGCTACCTAAGATGGCATATGAATGCAACAATTTGATACACGTATTCAAATAAGTATTGAAATACAATGCAGTTTGAATGATGCGCCGAGCCCGGTGCATGCAAGACAAATGAATGATGCAAACATGCAAGTATAAGGTATGCTAATTGAAAATGTCCCTAAACTAACCATCGAAAGTGATTAAATAAAAGGGAGAAAGACGTGGGGTTGGAAGACATGCACACACACACGCACACACACACGCACACTTATTACAACAATATGCCCTCTTGAAGGAGGGTCCGAATGAATAAGTCAAGCTAATCTAAGCTAAGCTAACTAAACTAATTAGACTAATTATTACAAAACAAAATAAAGAAATAGCTAAGCTAAGCTACTTAATTATTACAACTCTTAACCAATTAGCAAACTAATTAATTAAATTGCAAAACCATGCTAACTAAACATGTAAAGCATTAACTACACTGCCTCAGCTCTGCTTTGGAAAGTAGAAGATGCATGCACTCAGTTTTCGCCCTGAAAAGCCCACCGGTTTGCTCTTGAGAGGCTCTGTTTGCAGGGTTACTCCAAGAACTTTCTGCTCCATCTTAGCAAACCAATGCTGAGGAATGCACTAGTGGCCTGCTGGCCATTAATTCTTGCTGCCAGCTATCTGCCGGCCAGAGGGGTGTATTGCTAGCCAAGGATGAAGCACTGCTGGCCATCAGTGGGCCACTGCCGACCACTCATGTGCTGAATCACCACTCTGCAACAAAGCACAAACAGAGGAAAATAGAGGCTTTTCCAAGGGTATGTTTGTACTGTGCATCTCCTTATCATCTCAAAACATCAAAGGAGTGGCACTCTTGGATCCAAAACCACCAATTAAGCATTTTCAATGCATAATGACCAAAGATCCAAGTTGTACACTTTTAATAAATGCACAAAACAAGACTCTAGGCTACCACCCTATCATGCATAATCAAGGGTGATGGAGACAAAGGAGATTGGCTCATTTCATCACTTTGAGTATGAGATAGACCAATCTACCTTGTGTTCAATATAACGTCCGATTGAACACATGCAATACAAACACAACATGCTTATCATAGTCAAGTTTTACTTGTCTAATTCTTGTTTACACATTTTACATTACCAAGCCATTCTTTAATTGGTTAAGTCCAAGATAAGTGTCCTCTAGTGAGAGAGAGGTTAACCAAAAGATGGCTTAAGACATGAGAGAGATTATGCCTTTGGTTAGGAGAAACCCTCAAAAGAGGGTTAAAAGCATTGAGCACAAGCTCTGTCTCAGGCTTAAACACAACCTTAAGGTTAACCAACCCTCAAAACAAATGAAAAGCAAGGTTGTAGATATTTCAGTGTTGAAATGGCATGAAAAATAGCACTACACCATGCAAGCAACACATGCACAACATGTTCAAAAGCCAAAAGGATTAAACTAGTGAAGAGCACTACAATAGAGGCATGCAATATTAAGCTCAAATGACCAAACCAGCTCAAGATAGAGCTTAAACATGCCAAAACAGTGGCTAAAACATGCTGAGATGGTAGCATAGAAGGCAAGAAAAATGTGCTCACATGTTAGGCTACAAACAAGGCTCAAGGCACAACTCTCAAAAGCAATGAAAGAGTGAAATAAGTGAGAGTGTGACAGAGCTATATGCACTGAAATCACATGATAAATGATGCTACAACATGCAATTAACTCATGCACAACATGTTAGAGGCCTTAAAACACTAAGCTAGTGAAGGCATTTGCACTATAGCGTTCAAATGATCAAGAGAGCTCAAAACAGAGCTAAAGTAGGCCAAATCAGTAGCTAAAATATGCTGAGATCAAGTCACAAAAAGGTAGAAAAACATGCTCACATGCTAGGCCATCTACACTTACAAACAAGACACAAGGATGGGAGGCCACCCGCTCCTATTTTGGACCTCAAAACCAAGTTTTTACCACTGAAATTCCCCTGGAATTCAGTGGCTAAAAGGCCAAAAAAAGGTTGTTTTAAAAGCTTGAAAAGTGGCACAACACTTAACCAAACAAACTACAAAAAGAGTGAAGCATCCCTAACTCCAAAACAAACCTCAAACCACCATTTTAAACCATAAAACAAAGGTTTCAGAGGTCAAAATCAGCCTCAAAATAGCATGCAAAGATGGCCAAACAAGTATTTAAATTAAGCTAAAATACAAGAAGTTTTACCTCTTTGAAGACAATATGCTATATAGGCAACAATAGCAAGCCAAACCAAGCTAAAACCCTCTTTTAGAGCTCAAATAGGACCTCAAGCAACCTCAATACAATGGTGATCAAATTTGATCAAGGGCTCACAAGCAAAAGTGTAGAGAATTCAAGCTTCAAGGCAAAATATTTAAAGAGAGAGAGGATTCTAGAGAGAGGGAGAGATTTTTGTCTTCCAAAATTTCTAACCCTTTGTATGCAAGAGGAAGACTTCTATATATAGAAGATACAAAATCCTCTCAAAAAGATCTAACCATCCACGTGCAAGCAGATGCTCCAACCTGTGTAAACAGCTGGCACAAAATATCACAAAATATCTACTGATGCATTGGTGGCCGGCTGGCCATCAGTGATGGCTGGCAGGGGCTCATTGATGGCCAGCAGGGCACATTAATGGCTGGCAGTGTCCAAAAGTGGCCGGTAGTGCTCCAAAAGCAACATGCTAAAAGCACCAAAACATGGTCCAAAAATGAGACAGAATTGATGCAGGGTCTGGAAAGCTCAAACCTGTGGCACTCCGCCGCGGAGTTTGAGCACTCGACGAGCAATCAAACTTGTCACTGGATGTACCTGCAAGAACATCCAAGTCTTGAGGACGGTCAAAATGGGGTGTCTACAGTTGTCCCTCTTTGACAGAACTCAGAGTCACGAAGATGACATGAGTGAATGTCAAAGCTCAGAGACAACCCATTTTGACAAAGCCACAAGACTTAGACAGACATTCAAGATAACAATATAGATGCGTCCGTAGGTTGGGGAAAAGTGGAAATGATATGCACGATGCCGAACATAACCTATGATCAAGCAATGAGGGCTATAATGAAACATCTAGATGCAAATGTTATGCAAAGAAATGTTACAGCAAACTCGTACATAAACAAGTTAACATGAACCAAACTACATTTCATGCAGAAAGGATGTAAGAAAATTATGCAATCTTAACTACGCCTCACGCAGAAAAGGGAAAGAACAGCAACCATCGGGCGCACCCGAGGCGGCAAACAAGATCCCAACGCGTGGCACACGTGAGGAGCGAGATGGCATGAACCCAGGGACACACCCCAAGGTTCTGAACTAAAGAGAGCACATAATAACAATTGAAACACATTCAACTATTATGTAACCAAAACAATGAGTGGTATAAGCATCAGAATCCATCTAGATGCATTTAACCAATGCATCCTAACGCGCCACGCGCGAGAGGGAAAATGGAGTGATGCAAACACCGGAAGGTGGTATAAACATCAGAACACGCTCCAATGTTTCTAACCAAAACAGAAAGGTATAAGCGTCGAAACACGTTCCAAACGCCTCTAACCAGAAGGGTGGTATAAGCGTCAGACAAACTATCCAAACGCTTTTAACCGGAAGGGTGGTATAAGCGTCGGACACATGTCCCAAACGCTTCTAACCGGGAGGGTGGTATAAACATCGGGCGTACCCGAGTGTTTCTAACCAACGGGGTGGTATAAGCGTCGAACACACATCCCAAATGCTTCTAACCAGGAGGGTGGTATAAACACCAGGCACGCAGCCTAATTCTTCTAACCAACGGGGTGGTATAAGCGTTGGACACACATCCCAAACGCTTCTAACCGGGAGGGTGGTATAAACACCGGACACGTAACCCAATGCTTCTAACCAACAAGGTGTCGGTGTAAACACCGGGCGTACCCGAGTGTTTCTAACCAAAATAAGGTGTCGGTGTAAACACCGGGCGTACTTGAATGTTTCTAACCAATGAAGGTGAGGTGTAAGCACCGAGCGTACCCGAATGCTTCTAACTAGCACAAGGTGTCGGTGTAAACACCGGACATACTCGAATGTTTCTAACCAACGAAGGAGAGGTGTAAGCATCAGGCGTACCTGAATACTTCTAACCAGCACAAGGTGTCCGTGTAAACACCGAGCGTACCTAAATGTTTCTAACCAACGAAGGAGAGTTGTAAGCATCGGGCGTACCCGAATGCTTCTAACTAGTAGGGTGTCGGTGTAAACACCGGGCGTACCCGAATGTTTCTAACCAACAAAGGAGAGGACATGAATGATCTTACCTGGAATTCCTCGAATGAACCGTACATACAATATCTTGCTTGCATAAGAAAGAAACTGAACAGGTACAATGCAATACAAATGCATATTCCATGCAAGATGAATAATCGCAACACAAATGTTAGAGGCATGCTTCTGTGCACAACATGCAAGAAACAAAACAGAGGCATATTCTATGCAAAATAATCAATGATGCATATTCAATGCAACGTGCATACTCTATGCAAACATGATAATGCATGCTCTATGCAACAATTCAAAATGTATGCTTCATGCAACGATAAAGGCAATGCACATTCTATGCAACGACAAAAGCATGTTTGCTAAAGATGACTCAGAGGCAACCTCCGATTTACCTCTTGAAAGAGTTGCAATATGCTAAAATGATACACCTTGTTCGTGTTGATGAGCGATGACCATCGTGCATTGGAAATGCGATTCTGAGCTTCCGTGAAGACATTCTGAGTCAAACACTGAGCATACCTTGCACTTATCGGAATCCAAGGACATAAATCAAAGAAAAAGAGGCAGAGGAAGCTTGTGGAAGCCTGTCGGCCATCAGGGGAGGCTGCTGGCCCCCTACAAGCCATCAAGGGAGGCCGCTGGCCCCCTACCGGCCATTGGTAGGAACTGCCGGCCACCGATATACAAGTGCTGGCCATCGATGTGCCACTGCCGGCCATCGATGGTAGATTGGGGCAAATTTGGCTTTTCACACTTGGGTCTTTAAAAACAAGTGATGGCACTTCATTTCCTCACAAACCCTTGCACAAAATTCTTCTCCCTTGCTCTCTAGGTGCTCCTTCTCTCTAGATCCACGCGTTCTACGCATTTTCTAACACCCTAAAAACATTTTCTTCGCTAAAACCCTCTAGTTCTCTTCACTTTGAACTGATCAGAATTAGGATTTCGACGCTTTTTTCGTTATTTCCACCATTCTAGGTTCATTCCCCTCAAGTTTCTCCCAAGGTTAGTACACTTTTCCGGGCTCTGACTTTCTTTGACTTTTTCTTCTCTCTTAGGGTTAACTTTTTCAAAGTTTCACCTTTTTCTTCATTTTTCCTCATTTTTGCTTTCCTTGCATCTATTTCAGATGGCAGATGATATCCCACATGACGAGGTTATCCCCACGCTTCCTTTGGTAGAGTTTGAGGCAGACTTTGAGGCCGAACCGGAGCCATTACCGCTGAGCATACGCCCTTTCGATCCAGTGAGGTACCACCCTAAGACTCATATAATGCCTACTGCAGGAGGCATCAAGGCCTTCATCGACTTCACTGAGGATGTGCCAGATGACCTTCTACTGAGAGAGCCAACATCTCATTTGTCGGCTATCGCCGTAGAGGTACGAACACTGTTTTCTACAGTGTTACCTTTAGTTGTTTGCATTTCTTGCACTGTTTTGATCTGATTACATAGACTGCCTTGATCTGACTGTATCTCATACATTGTTGCTTTGTATTCAACTATACTTTCATTGCTTGATCTGATTGCATCTCATGCATTACTGCAGGACGGGTCTCACTCTTTCAAAGGCTACGGTACGACGACAGCTCTAGACTGGTCCGCGAGCTCCCAGCTAGGATTCGCAACATTATTGACGAGACAGGCTTTGGTCTATTCTGCTCTAGCCTGACACGGGTCGTAGCGAGCCGTCCCCTCTTAGGGACTTTAATGGAGAGGTGGTGGGATACCACCAACTCCTTCCATTTCTCCACCACAGGGGAGATGACGATGACTCCTTACGACTTCGTTATGATCACCGGCTTAGACATAGGGGGTGATCTGATCCCTCTCGACCCTGATATGGGAGAGTGAGAGGCAGCGTGGGCCGCATTACTTGGGGTACACCCATCGACACTCCGGGCGGGCATGGTCCAATATAGCTAGTTCGAGGAGCAGTATAGGGGGTCTGAGCCCGAGACAGTCGAGGAGACAGAGCAGTAAGCCAGGGGCTTCCTCATGTTCCTTTTCGGTACCACCTTGTTTTCGAACAGGTGGAATACCGTAGGCCTGTATCTATTGAGCGCCTTGGTAGTACTCTATTGAGTTCAGTTCTACGACTGGGGCGGAGCTGGCCTCCCCACTTTGTATGGATACATGAGCTCGAATTCTCGCATGAGTGGGAGCTTGATCGGCCGCTACTGGCGGGCTTGAGAGGTACATAGCTAGTTTCCCCTATTCGCTTTACATCTTCTGCTTAGCATTTCTTGCTTTACATTTGTTCAACACAATGTACTTTTTGCTCTGCATTTTTTGTATCTGCTTATACACTATACGCCTTCTGCCTTACATTTTCTGTATCTGCTCATATATTGTATTGATCACATTTTCCTTGCAGCTGTGGGTGTACGCATACTTCCCGGCTCTTGCTCTAGAGCCTATAGAGGAGACTCTGGTGACGGTCCCGTTTTCTCGGGTATACGATTGCTAGCTCTCTGTAGGACTTGGGAAAACTTCATGTTTTTCTACGAGTACTTTGACGTGGTTGCGGCGCACGAGGTAACCCAAAACAAAGTTATTCTACTTTTCAATCAACTTGATACATCCATTAATCAACTGACGGTGACTAATTATCTGTTCATTCTTTTATTTTCAGATCACATGGTAGCCGTGGGATGCGATACCGTCGGGGCTTCAAGCCCAGTATGACATAGCTAGGGTCATAACTCGCTATCATATCCTTCTTGAGGGCCCGATCTATCGCACCTGGTTCTTGAGCAAGCGTTTCACATGACAGACTTTAGGACTGCCTGCCTGCCCCATTCATACCAATGGCACCTCCAGTTTCCATGAGAGAGACGCACAGACTTTCTACTGAGGAGGTGATCCAGTTCATGATAAGGCTGGAGGCGGATTACTTCCGTATGGAGAGCGACTATGCAACCTTCATCCAGACATATCTGATGCTGCCTCTGACTAGCGTTCATGGAGGTGAGGGAGCGAGAGCTCCATCTGCGAGAGAGAGAGAGGTAGAGGGGACCGAGCGACCAGGTCCCGTGGCAGGAGAGATTCTGGGGAGAGACAGAGAGTAGGATGGCTAGAGCTACCTACTTCACTGACATGCTGGGGACGTTCTGGAGACACCTATCAGATTCCCATTGAGCCAACACCAGCTGGTCACGAGCTTGTCGGAGTTCGAGGCTCGACCCTGGTATGTTCCATACTTTACATTTTGCACATTCAATTCATTTCGATTATGCTTTATAGACCACTGATCATCTCAACACATTTACAGGCATCCATAGAGTACACCGGGCAGGCCCTCGAGCTAGCAGCTTCTCTGATGGGGATGGTTCAAACGAGCATGAACCTGCTCAGCCTCTACAAGATTCTAGTAATTTCCTTCAATTTGCACTTCATGCCATGAAATTCTCTGCTAATACATTAGTATTTTAACTGTTCCACACTACGCTGATCTGATTCATTACATCAAAACACTGCATAGATACGCTGCTCCCATACACTGCACACATACACTGCATCGATACACTGCATCTAATATACACCATTTGATATGCACCACAACTAATGTATTCTGACAAACTGCCCTTTTCAGATCCCTTTCCAGACCCCAGTTCCACCGGATGCCCTAGTCGGAGCTACAGTAGGACCTTCAGTACCTCCTCCAGCGGCAGGGATGAGAGGGAGATAGATTCTGACATGTAGCCGAGGCAGGGTTAGGGGTACCCGCTGCGAGAGTGGCCTTTCAGAGCCCATTCAGGGCAATGATGATGACGAGACGAGCGAGGAGGATGAGGATGAGGCAGGGAGTCCACAGTCAGAGTCATCTGAGGGTGGAGACGACGACACCGGCTCAGATTTTGCCAGTAGTGAGGCTGGAGAGGCTGAGGAGGGTTCCGGTTCAGGCTCTGATTCAGATTCAGACAGTGGTGCCGATGGAGATAATGCTTTAGAGTCCACTCCATAGAGGAAGAGGACAAATAGAGCCTCTCGAGCTTGAGGCGACTGGTGCCGATTTAGATGCTTTTTGCTTTGTTTTCTTTTTGCTAGTAGTGTTAGCACATTGTACAGCCTTAGGCAATTTTATTTGCTTAAAACTTGTACTCTTTTGCAAAAAGTGACCATGATTGGAATGAAAACTCAGTTTTTTTATTAAAAAGTATTGCATTTTATATTCTGAGTATCACATAACATCGTACAACATGAAAATGAGATTGATCATCTTTTGTTGAAAACTGCACATTCCAATTGCATTGTCTTAATCAGGTAGTGAACCAACTAACAACTTGAAAAAAAAAAAAAAAAAAAAAAAAAATCGATAAACAACACAAGGCCTTGACAGGCTAATCAAATGTAAATACAACTCGATAAGCAAATTGCAACAACTCGGTAAACAATATAAATACAACTCAATAAACAAAACGAAGACGATTACGACTTAAACAAAACATACTTAAATCCAAAAGGACCAAAACAAGACCTCAAAAGATACTAATAACAGAATACAATTGCTGAAAACAACTGAATCTTCACAAAGGATGTCAGTGAGCCTAAAAGAGAGGCTGCCGGCCATGGAAGATGGCCTGCCGGCCATCACTTCCCTTCTGCTGGCCATCAATGTGCCTCTGTCGGCCATTGATGAGCCCCTGTCGGCCATTAATAAGCCCTGCCGGCCATCGATGAGCAGAACCTCCAAAACGTTGACACCTGGCCTCCACTCACTACCTTATCTTCTACAAAAGCTTCAGCTTCGTGATTTCTTCATTCCAGCTCTATTTTTTTTCCCAAATGGAGCCATTTTTGCCGAAAAACTCTCAAATTGGATTGCAACTTTAGATGGCTCGAAAAAGTTAAATTTTTGAGGTTTCGGGATAAATATACTATTCCTGCTGAGTCGTACTCCACTGTGTTTTTCGTTCCTCCATGCCGCGGCTAGATGTTGGAATCCAGTTACACATGTTTTTAGCTTTAGGGGACAAGAGATATGCCCTACAATCGAGAATTCCATGCTTTGATGGAATCCCGGCGCGGCAAGAAGATCTTGCCCCAGTTCCGTTTTGGCCACATCCAGGCTTTAGGAAGGATGTGTGGGCTCACTTTACACGATGCTTGATCTTTGGTTCACAATGGGGAGCTGGACATTCCAAGCTTGATTCATCAGTTTTCTGATGCTGGTGACCGACGTGACCGTCTTTGGCAAAGTTTTCAGCAGCATGCCCTTTGCTTGTGCATGTTGGCTCATTTCCTGCTTGCCCTTGGCTTCAGAGAGTCTAGCATTTGCTTGATCGAAGTTACTCAAGGCTTGAAGAAGGGCAAGAGCTACATTGGCTTGACACTAGCCAAGACTTTGATGGGCTTGGATGCTTTCCATCGCTGGGAGACGACCAGGTTCGCAGGAAGTCCACTACTCTTGCAGGTAATGTTTCCCACCCTTCTCACATGTGTTTCTTACATCACTCAGCCCTCAGGCTTTGTTTTTCTCTCAAAACCCTTTCTCACTTTTCTCTCCACGTACACCTCTCTATTCTCTAATCTCTCTTATTTTTCATCCCTCCTCAGGTTTGGCTCATGGACAGGTGATCTGCCTGAGATGAGCTACAACATGTATTGACAACCTAGTATTTAGTTGATTGGTTTGATGCACTGTGTCTTCCACTTTCCATTCTGGTTCCGGCGTCAGTTTGGACAGGACCAGACTTGCCCAGAAGAGAGGGTGGAGTACCCAACTTCATTTCCGATCCGAGGCTCACAGCTAGCTCGGTATTCCACTGCATGGAGGACAAGAGAACTTTTGGCTCCCGCTCCCACTTTCAGTTGCGCCATTTCTGGCGAATGCATAGCTTGGCATGAAGATGAGGCACAAACCGGGCCTACTTTGGCATCTGAAGCTTCCATAAGCTCTAAGAGGGGACGCAGGAACACCTGACTTATCGATGCCCCAAGTTTATTGCTTTAATCTGTACTTTCAAGTTTTCCTTTTGAATGTAATAAAAAGCAACTTCAATTTGTATCAAGAGTCGGAGAACTTTGTATTGAAATCAATGAAATTGAAGGTTGTGGATACTGAAAATTTTCCTTTTGTTCCAAAAATGGTCTAAGTTGAAAAAAGATTAATTTGAAACTTTTATTAAAACTTTTTAAAACCATTTTCGATAAGGATCACAATTGGACACACCCAGAATCTACCGCTGAGATGTACAACCCCAAAGCCAATAACTGGAAAGTTGCCCCTTGTCTGAATAGCGCTGAACTGGAGATCACAACCGAACTCTTGGATGCAGAAAAGACAAAGATGACCAAAACAATTACATGGACACAGTTGATTTGGAAGTGTTTATGGCTGGACTTCAGAATGAAGTTGCCTATGTATCCCAAAGATGGGAATC
This sequence comes from Camellia sinensis, assembly GCF_055761805.1. Lineage (NCBI taxonomy): Eukaryota > Viridiplantae > Streptophyta > Magnoliopsida > Ericales > Theaceae > Camellia > Camellia sinensis. The sequence goes on from NC_138967.1 coordinate 32,062,468, forward strand.
ATGCCTTACGTAGTTCGGTTCGGGTTCCCTCTGGTATTAACACTCTTCTTTTGCGCTCTAACTTTTGCCAAGGCCGCTCTTTCTGGGTTTTCAACCTTGCGAGCTCAGTTTTTCTTATTTCAAATTTTTTGTGCTCCAACTTTTGCCTAGGTCGCCCTTTCAGGTTTTTAGCCTAGCGAGCCTCTCAAGGGTAGTATTTCTTCAACTTGCCCATGTTGATCAGTTAGGAGAATTCAAGGCCATCTAAGTCCATATGAATGACAGCTCCACCCGACCAAATTGATTTGATAATGTAAGGACCAGTCCAATAAGGTCTGAACTTGCCCCTAAGGTTGTGGATGGGAGCTCGGTTGTGTTTGACCACCAAATCCCCATTTTTCAGATTCTTGGACTTAACTTTCTTGTTGAAAGCCTTGGCAATCCTACGTTGATAACCTTGGACGTGGTATAGTGCTTTCAGCCTCCTCTCATCGAACAACATAAGTTCCTCGAACCTGCTCTGTTGTCAATCGGCTTCTGCTATCTGGCAGTCAGCCATAACTCGCAGTGACGGAACCCCAACTTCAATCAGCAAAAAAACCTTCATCCCATAAACCAGAGAGTTTGGAGTTGCCCCAGTAGAAGTCCAAATTGATGTTCTGTAGCCCCAAAGAGCAAATGACAGCTTATCTGGCCAGTCCCTGTAGGTTTCCACCATCTTCTGTAGAATATGCTTGATGTTCTTGTTGGCGGTCTCAATAGCTTCGTTGGTTTACAGCCGATATGTGGATGACTTATGAAAAGTCAAGTTGTATTTTTCCAACAAGTCGATCACTTCCTTCTTGAAGTGGGAACCATTATTCGAGATGATCTCATTTGGGACCCTATACTGACGGATAATGTTATTCCTGATGAACTTGGCTACGTGCGACGCTTTTAGCACTGCCTAAGATTGGGCCTCGACCCACTTTGTAAAGTAGTCTATCGCCACCAGGATGTACTCATGCCCGTTTGACCCCTTCGGAGTAACTGCCCCAATAACATCAATTTCCCAGACTGAAAATGGCCACGATGAAGCCATGTTACAGCTTCGATGGCGGGATATTCATGTGATTTACATGGATTTGGCATTTGTGGCATCGCCGAACAAAACCAATACGATCCTCCTTCATGGTTGACCAGTAGTAATCTTGTCTGAGAATCTTTCAAGCGAGCATCGCTCCGCTCATGCGCGAACCATATTCTCCTCCGTGGATGGCCTCTATTAAGCGCTTCGACTCTTCTTCATCAACACACTGTTTATGCATTCCCAGATGGCCCCGTTTGTACAATTTACCCCCGCTGATGATAAACTGAGCAGCCATTCGCCGTATTGCCCTCTTATCTTTGGCATTTGCCCTTAGTGGATAAGCCTCATTTTCTACGAAGTTCCAGATGTCATGATACTAGGGGCTCTGATCTTGTACTTCATCTGTTGCAGCGATTAACTCATAAGCTGGCACATACCTCCGTTCAATAATGATCGGACGCATTCGGACTCCCAAAGGGATGTCCATTATGGAAGATAGAGTTAATAAAGCGTCAGCGAACCTGCTGCTCTCTTTTAACAGATGCGTGAAGGTTAACTTCTCAAACTTAGGAGTTAGAACGTCCAGGTTTTGGTGATAGATTTTCATCATTTCTTCTTTAACCTTCCAGTCTCCTTCCGCTTGAGACACAACTAGGTTCGAGTCCCCAATGATGTCCAACCATTTTGCCCCTAGTTCCAGGGCGGTTTCCAAGCCAGCGATACATGCCTCGTATTCTGCCTGGTTATTTGACACCTTGAACCGAAGTTTGAAAGCTAAGGGTATGTGAGAATTGTCAGGCGCTATCAGCAACACCCCTATCCCATACCCGTACTGGTTAGATGCTCTGTCAAAATACATAGTCCGAATCTCTTCTTTGATCCGAAAAATAGCCTCATCTGGGAACAAATACTCTACTACTTCGTCTCTCTTCACTGGGTGATCGGCTAGGAACTCCGCTACCGCTCTCCCTTTCACAGACTTGTGAGTTATGTACTTCAAATCAAATTCGGAGAGAAGAAGCAACCAACGGGTTAGCCTACCCGTAAGTGCTGGTTTCTCGAAGAGATATTTGATGGGATCCAATCTCAAAACCAGAATTACGAAGTGAGCTAACAGGTAGTGCCTCAACTTCCTGGTAGCCTATACCAAGGCCAAACAAGCCTTCTCGAGCGGAGTGTAATGGGTCTCATATTCTAGCATCTTCTTACTTAGGTAATAGATGGCCTTCTCCACTTTATCCTTAGATTCTTGCGCAAGCATGCAGCCCATAATCGTGTTGGTTACTGACAGATACAAAATCAATGGTTTCCCCGGCTCTGGCGATAACAACGCGGGTGGGTTCTATAAATACTGCTTGAACTGCTCAAAAGCAACTTGGCATTGGTCATCCAATTGGAATTTCTTTCATTTCTTCAGGAGACCAAATAGTGGTTCACAAGTTAAGGTTAATTTGGCAATAAACCGTCTTATGAATTGCACTTTACCCAGAAAGCCTCGTACCTCCTTTTCAGTCCTTGGTGGTGGCATTTCTAAGATGACCTTAATCTTGGAAGGATCGACTTCGATGCCCCTTTGTGTAATCAAGAACTGCAGCATTTTCCCTGCTGTGACACCAAAAGTACATTTCTAAGGATTCAGTCACAACCGATATTCTCTGATTCGTTGGAAAAATTTCTTCAAGGCAGTGTAGTGGCCCTCTCTTTCCTTAGACTTAACAATCATGTCGTCCACATACACCTCAACCTTTTTGTGGATCATATCATGCAAGATAGTAGTTACAGTCCGTTGATAAGTAGCCCCAACATTCTTCAGACCGAACGGCATCACCCTGTAGCAGTAGGTTCCCTACGGCGTGGTGAAGGCAATCTTCTCCCTATCCTTAGGTGCCATCAAGATCTAGTTGTACCCAAAAAACCCATTCATAAAGGAGAGCAGTACATGCCCTACGGTATCGGAAAGTCATCCTTCGGACTAGCTTTGTTCAAATCTCTGAAATCCACACACACCCGAATTCTGCCATCTTTTTTCGGCACCGGAACAATGTTGGCTAACCAAGTAGGATATTCTGATACTAGCAAGAACCCTGCATCTATCTGCTTGGTGACCTCTTCTTTGATTTTCAGGGCCCAATCCGGGCGTATTCTCCGAAGCTTCTGCTTAACGGGTCGGGCCTCAGGGTCAAAAGGGATTCGGTGCTGTACAATCTCAGGATCGATTCCAGGCATGTCTTCCTAGGACCACGTGAAAACATCTTTTAAGTCTTTTAAAAAAAGCGACTAAACGCTCGTGTTCTTCCGAAGACAACGTGGACCCGATCTGGACAAGACGCGGATCCTTCTCAGTACCAACATTAATTGAAGTGATTTAATCAACCAAAGGTTTTACAAACCTCTATTCCTCTTGATCAATCAAATGTTTCAAAACTGGAGGAATTTCTTCCTCATCGTTTTTATCAAAGTTTTGAAAGTCCTGATTAATGCAATAACCGAGTGGCACAGAAAAGTACTCAGAAATAACGGTGGTACCATTCTTATTCACAACTTCCAATTCATCCAATTCCTCGGTTACAACCAACTCAAAAGAAAAGGAAAAAGATGACCTGGACAAAACAACGACATTCGGGTTATCAACCCCAGGAATACCAGACTCTGACTCAGAAGAACTGGAATCTGATTTCAACTCCACAGACTCTATGGAATTGAGATTCCAGTTCACTACCTAATTCAGAACTGCTGGAGAAAAAGCCTTCCTCGTACTACCAAACGAGGGAGGGTGCGATAGATGCATCTAGAATGTCAGAAGAAAGGCCCACAGCTGATTGATCTTCAATCATGGAAATAGAGAAGTCACCCCCCAAGCTCTCTGGGGTGATCTGAGGATCCGAGAGGAGACAAGCCAGCGCTACTCCTATCTCGAGTTTTGTGCCATTGGACTCATCCTCTTTGCACTGTTCAGCCTCAGCTGGTAGGTCAGTCTGCTCTTCTGCAACTTCATCCTCTTGCAACTGTAGGTCGAAAAAGATCTTGAAGCCGGGCAAACTCTGCTTCTCAAAATTCAACTATGGCTCCGGAAAGCCACAAAATGGGAAATCTTCCCCCTCTCGGACAAAGTGGCCGTTCAGGGTTCCTTGAATAGGTCTATGCACCAACTCATAGTGCTTCCCAGCTTGTTTAGCTTTGGCTCTTACTGCCATTTCCTTTTCCTTCCTTACCCAATCCTCTTTGGTAGGTGTGTAACCTAGACTAAAGGTATAAGGGTTGTGTGGCACTTCAGCCAATGCAGCGACGCCCTTTCGGCCACTCCTTCCCAACCCTATTTCGGGTACATGTTGAAGCTTATTCATGAGGTAAATGGATTGTGCACTGACATACAGTCCCTCATCAATAGCCAGAATATCTTGCACTACCCAGGCCTCGGTGTAGACGTCCCCGAACGCCCCGGGAGGAACGAGCTCCCGTCCCGTTCATTTGGGGTCACTCACAGCTCAGGACTCTTAAATTGTCACGGTTCTAAGTCTGAACCAAAGAGTCCAAATCCGGCAAATCGTTTTGAGAAACAGATTTTTGAAAAGAAGTGCCAAACATGGACTGCTTTGCCAGATATAGAGTCGCCACCTAAATGTTTTTTAATGGGAAATTTAGGAAATCCTGACTCGGTGCCAAAGGCCACGTGTCCGTCATCACCAAAGTTGCCTCGGCTCGGGAACTTGGGTACGATTGGGGAAGGTCACTTCGTGAGCACCCCTGCTCGCCCGATCAAAGATCGACATCTACTAACCATGATATCTATTTTTGAAAACTTTGTGTGTTCTTATTCCGGTTATTAGCCTAGGTTACTATGTGATGCGCACAGCATACAAGTATAGACTGGATCGCCTGAATTGGAACAAAACATTTCATGTTCGTTTTTTTGAAAGATGGTTTGCTACTCGCAAGTAGGCTTAGAATGCAGATTTTGCCACCCTCAGGTGGGCTTAGGAAAAGATGGTTTTGCCACTATCTAGTGGGCTTAAAACTCACAGTCAGTGATTTGTTCCAATTTAAACAACCCAACCTTCACCCACAGGCATTCAGGCAGTTATATCACATAAGCATATTGCCTCATGGTAAGCATGCTATCATGGCATTCACTCACACGCATGCAAGGATGCTAAAGCATAAAGCTCACCGGGTACTCCAAGCCAAAACAAAAACTCATTAGAAATCATGCATGAATCCTAAGTATACAGAAATGCCTAATGTAACACATGCAAAAATGCAAACTATAGCAGGCTCGGCTATTCTAAACATGGCATATGGGATCCTACAGCTAACATGTATTCAATCTTGGAATTGAAAATACAATGCAGTTAGTATGATGCGCCGAGCCCGGTGCATGTAAAACAGATGAATGAATGCAAACATGCTATCATACTATATGCTAATTGAAATATGCCCTAATCTAACCATCATAAGCGGATAAATAAAAGGGAGAAAGACATGGGGTTGGAAGACATACAACACACACACGCACACTTATTACAGTTGTGCCCTCGCGCGGAGGGTCCAAATAAATATACAGTCCCGAATAAAAGAATATTAGAGTCCAAATAATACAGTCCAAATAATATACAAATTCCTAATTAATTAATCAAATTAACTAAGAAAGCTGTAAAACTGGCGTGCAAGCCAGGGACTGCCTTGCTTCTGACGAATGATGTATGCCTGGGCTGCCTTGCGCGGAAATCCACTGGGATGCTCCAATTAGCCTCTGTTTACACTTGTTCTTGAAATGCGTGCCAAGCTCCAAAAAGTTGCCGACTCTTCATTTTGCTGCAACAGAGAGCAGGAGAGGGGCATGGCAATGTATTTTCACAGATATATGCATGCCTCGATCTTCGTGCCACCAATCACGCATACTAATGCATGATGGCCGAGGAGTCGAAATGTGCAACTCAATATAGAATGAATGCACGTGTAAACACAACAAGAACCTAGCTCCATCATGGATGATCCGGAGTGTCGGTGACTTGGAATTGAGACATGTTCCGTCACTCGGAGTACGAAACGCACCTCGTTTCCCGTGCCCGGGCTAACTCCTATCCCGGACACGATGCAATATGCATGATATGCATGAAATGCAACTAAGATACAATCCTAACATACACAATGTTATGGAAATGAGATGTCTCGAAATGCGTGCACACGGGCACGCAAACTGAGGAAAATGACTGAATGCGATCTAAGATACAACCTAGTATGCACTATGCTGTAAAAATGAGATGCCTCGAAATACGTGCACACGGGCACGCAAACTGAGAAAATGACATACGCAATGCAAGTGACATGGAAATATGATATGGGCTTACACTAACATGAGAGAGCCTCAGCCACATTCACATAAGAGGCCGATGGATGAAAATGAAGTGCCTCGAAACGCGTGCACACGGGTACGCAAATCGAGGCAATGGCATATGCAATGCAATATGGCTAAAATGGCATATAGAATGCAACACGGACTTATCCTAACATGAGAGAGCCTCAGCCACACTCACATAAGAGGCCGATGGATGAAAATGAAGTGCCTCGAAACGCGTGCACACGGGCACGCAAATCGAGGCAATGGCATATGCAATGCAATATGGCTAAAATGGCATATAGAATGCAACATGGACTTATCCTAACATGAGAGAGCCTCAGCCACACACACATAAGAGGCCGATGGATGAAAATGAAGTGTCTCGAAACGCGTGCACACGGGCACGCAAATCGAGGCAATGGCATATGCAATGTAATATGGCTAAAAATGGCATATAGAATGCAACATGGACTTATCCTAACGTGAGAGAGCCTCAGCCACACACACATAAGAGGCCGATGGATGAAAATGAAGTGCCTCGAAACGCGTGCACACGGGCACGCAAATCGAGGCAATGGCATATGCAATGTAATAGCATGGAAAATGATATGCAAACATGCTAATGGAATTTCAGCACTGAAATGTGGGAAAACAGCCCCGAAATGAGGCGAAAGTGCACCCGATGCATGGAATAGTCCCGAAACATAAATTTTGGCACCCGAAATGGCCTATAGCTATACCAAATATGCACAATATGGACATGCAATGAATAGACAGTAGCAAGGCAGCCCCAAAATTAGCATTTTACCAGTACAAATCATGGCCAATCAGCAAACACAGATAGGGCAACAATGGCATGCAAAAATGGCCCTAAACATGAGGTAAAGAAAAAACTCGCCGTTGCTGACCCCAAACAGGTTAGGGCCCTTCAACAAAGTTGAAGAGGGGCCAAAAACATGATCTTTTTCAGAACTGTAAAAACCCCAAAAACAAACATAGGTATGGCTAAGCTCTTATGCAAGAATTGGACCGAAAAATGGACAAAGAAGCAAGTGGTAGATACAAAGCCCAAATGGGAAAAGACTCTTCTATAACACTGAAGAGGGCCAAAAATATGACTATTTTCAGTACTGTAAAAAGGCCCAAAACAGAAGCACGATGGGTTGCCAAAGCATGCAAGAAAAGGGGACCACAGAGGGATATAACATGAAGTGGCATATGGAGGTTCCAAACCATGAAAGGCCCTAAATGAAACATGAAGAATGGGCCAAAATAAGACTATTTTCAGTGCTGTAAAATGACCAAAAATCGAAGCATAATAGTCTGCCAAAACATGCAAGAAAAGGGCCAAAAGAGAGACATAATGGCAAGTAATAAATGCAGACCTCAAACAGCAATGAGCCCTTCAACAATGTTGAAGAAGGGCTCAAAATAAGAAACTTTTCAGTTCATGACAGTGCTCGAAACAGATTATACACAGGTCAAAAATACTATACAAGATAACGGTATTTAAGAAGGATAATGAAGCAAGTGCATCAAGGGGGCCTCAAACAGTGAGAGGCCCTTAACCAAAAGTGAAAAAGAGCTCAAAAGAAGGCCACTTTCAGTTAGGGCCGAAGCTCAAAACAACAAGCATATATGGCTAAGGAATGTTGCAAAAATAGGCTTAAAAAGGGGGAAATGGTACTCACCCTTGAAGACAAGTCTTTTGTTGCTTCTTGGCTTGAGAAGTGGTGCCTCTTAGCTGCTGGAAAGCTTCCCAAGTTGCTGGAAATGGAGTGGTGGTGGTGGTGCTTGGTGGTGATGAACAAATGAGGTGTAGGACTTGGATGTTTTGAAAAAATGAGAGAGATAGAGGGAGATTTGGATGCAAGACTTGAAGGAAATTTTTTCTAACCCTTAATACAAGAGATGGCAGCTGGTTATATGGACCAAGGAGAGGGGGAGCATGGAGGGAAAGGGTAGGGGAAAAGGACCAAGTCCTTTCCCCAAAAGGTGTCCCCCGGATGTAGATATTTCTGGGGGACAACAGCTATACAGCTGTAAAGTGCACATTGTGAGGATTAAGGCCAGCCAACTTTCAAAGCTGCAGGTGGCCGGCCGGCCACCCCCCCTAGCCGGCCGGCTAGGGGTCAAAAAGGTCAAGTTGATTTTCTGGCCGGCCACCACAAAAAGGTGTCCTCCCAGGTCCCCTAATCACAACCCTGCGGTTCGAATTTGGAAATCGTAAAACAAGAGAGAGAACAAGCCATTTTTAGGAGGGGTTCAAAAGGTTCAATTGGATTTTCTGGCCGGCCATATGATATTAGGATCCTCCCATGTGTGTACAACACAAATATGTGGTTTGGGGTTGAAGAAAGTGGCCCCAAGGTGTTCAACATTGGCTCGGAAGTGAGAAAAACGGGTATCGGAGGGCGAAAATAGAATATAACTGGTTGCCAAGATAATTGCTGGCCTCCCATCCTCCAGTGACCTTCCTGGTGATAAAACAGAGGTACCTGCCAAAAATGAACGAAAGCCGATGCAAAACGAATGCTCGGGGGCCAAAACGCGCAGTTCGAGGCCCCGAAAACTGCCTGTTAAACACCGAAAGTGGTATTCGACCACGAAGTGGGTCTCTCAGACCTCAGTGTCCCTCAAAAGGGAGAAAATAAGATGTATGCCAAAAAACAGAGCAAATGGAGATGGTTAAGCGGTCCCGAACAGAGGCACATGGCCTGACGGCTCCGAAAAACCGGGAACCGGGCCCCGAAATGGGCAAAATGGCCTATAGCCACAAAATTTAGCCCACGGCCACTGAGAGATGGTCTATAGGACCTCTCCCTCCCCTCAGGAAAAGAAACAGAGAAAATTGAGCCTGGTTCGCAAACCGAGGCAAGGCACAAAAGAGGGTTCGGAATTCCGGAGGCAGGGCTGACGGCCAAGACTCTGAAACTTCTGAACGAGCACATTATGCAATATCACCAAGCGCTCAACTGGTGACGTCTGAGTCTTAAGGTTGGTCAAAAATGGGGTGTCTATAGTTGCCCCTCTTTGACAGAACTCGGAAGTCACAAGTGACGGGAGTGAATGTCAAAGCCGAGAGACAACCCATTTTTGACAAGGCCAAAGACTTAGACAAACGTACAAGATAAACAGAGATGTGCCCGCAGGCAAAGGGGGCAAAATGCAAAGCGATATGCACAGAGCCGGAGGTAACTCAATGATCATGCAAATGCAGCAAGCTGTAATGAAGCAAGTATTCGCAAATAGATGCAACAGTTTTAAGCAAGAATGCAAAACAACAACTACATTTCATGCAGTTCAGAATGCGGAGTTAAGAATGCGAAGAATTATTCAATTCTCGTCGCGTCTTACACGGAGAAGATACGATACCTGCGCGATTCGTCTGGTCGCACCAGCCTCAAATGAACCGTACATACAATATCGTGCCTGATGGTGCTGGGGATCTCTCACTTCTTCTTGGTTGAACCACAGGTACTACTTTTCTCCCTGACTATGGTCGCAGCTTTCCCTATTCTCCAACAGGGTGACAGACTAGGTTGGATCAGTATCCAGAATCAAGGTGCATACAAATGCTATCTCAATCTATGGGGTTGCCATACAGATTTCAAGCCGAGGATACACCCCTGGGTATTTAAACCAGACTTTAGTCTCGGAAATCCCGAACCTTTGCGTTCTAGGCATAAGCCATTCGAAGTCTAGTTTCCACCGTCTCAGTTGGTCTCTTAGGAACTCACCGCGAACACAGGCAGGTGGCTATATCAGACCACCGGAAGTCGTTCGGGCACAACAAACACCAAAGGGATTGCACCTTTAGAGGATTTAAGGTCTCCTAGACCGGGAGCGCATAAGATAGTGCGATGAAATGCAAGTGCGATGCGCGAAAAGGCGCGAATGATGATGCAGGATTTAAGGTCTCCTTAGACCGGAGGATTTGAGGTTTCCTAGATGAGGTGAGTACACAGGACAGTGCGATTGAGGTGCACGAAATAGCGCGAGGAGATGCATGCACAATGCAAGGCTTAGCACACAGCTTACGACATAGCATTCCATTCAATTGGCACACAGCTCACAACACAATACTTTGTTCGTTTGGTCCACCGCTCACAACACAATATTCTGTTTAATCTGGGCACACAGCTCTTTTGGGCAGACAGTAGATCTCAGGCACACAGCGCATTCTTCGGGCACACAGCTCGTTTTTGGGCACATAGCTCGTTTTCGGGCACACAGCTCCTTTTCCGGGCACACGGTTCGTTTTCGGTGTGCATTTTTGAACACACAGCTCAAGCAATTGAATTTCTGAACACGCAGCTCATACTCTTTGTCATGATCACGCAGCCCACACTGATCGAGAGTTGAACACGCAGCCCAAACACTGATTCCCTGAACACACAGTCCAAATTGAAGGTGAACACGCATGCCCACAGTGATTGAAAGTTGAACACAAAGCCCAAACTTTAATTTTCTGAACACACAGCCCAGATTAAAAGTGAACACACAGCCCACATTGATTGAAAGTTAAACACGCAGCCCAAACTTTAATTTTCCAAAATCAGAACACGCAGCCCAAATTTGATTGTGAACACGCAGCCCACAGTGATTAAAAGTTGAACACGCAGCCCAAACTTTAATTTTCTGAACACGCAGCCCAAATTAGAGTTGAACACACAGCCCACATTGATTGAAAGTTGAACACGCAGCCCAAACTTTAATTTTCCAAAATCTGAACACGCAGCTCAAATTTGATTGTGAACACGCAGCCCACAGTGATTGAACGTCGAACACGCAGCCCAAACTTTGATTTTCTAAACACGCAGCCCAGATTAGAAGTGAACACACAGCCCACATTGATTGAAAGTTGAACACGCAGCCCAAACTTTAATTTTCCAAAATCTGAACACGCAGCCCAAATTTGATTGTGAACACGCAGCCCACAGTGATTGAAAGTTGAACACGCAGCCCAAACTTTAATTTTCTGAACACGTAGCCCAGATTAGAGGTGAACACACAGCCCACATTGATTGAAAGTTGAACACGCAGCCCAAACTCTGATTTTCTGAACACGCAGCCCAGATTTGATTGTGAACACGCAGCCCACAGTGATTGAAAGTTGAACAGGCAGCCCAAACTTTGATTTTCTGAACACGCAGCCCAGATTAGAGGTGAACACACAGCCCACATTGATTGAAAGTAGAACACGCTGCCCAAACTCTGATTTTCTGAACACTCAGCCCAGATTTGATTGTGAACACGCAGCCCACAGTGATTGAAAGTTGAACACGCAGCCCAAACTTTGATTTTCTAAACACGCAGCCCAGATTAGAGGTGAACACACAGCCCACATTGATTGAAAGTTGAACACGCAGCCCAAACTTTAATTTTCCAAAATCTGAACACGCAGCCCAAATTTGATTGTGAACATGCAGCCCACAGTGATTGAAAGTTGAACACGCAGCCCAGATTAGAGGTGAACACATAGCCCACATTGATTGAAAGTTGAACACGCAGCCCAAACTTTAATTTTCCAAAATCTGAACACGCAGCCCAAATTTAATTGTGAACACGCAACCCACAGTGATTGAAAGTTGAACACGCAGCCCAAACTTTAATTTTCTGAACACGCAGCCCAGATTAGAGGTGAACACACAGCCCACATCGATTGAAAGTTGAACACGCAGCCCAAACTTTAATTTTCCAAAATCTGAACACGCAGCCCAAATTTGATTGTGAACACGCAGCCCACAGTGATTGAAAGTTGAACACGCAGTCCAAACTTTGATTTTCTGAACACGCAGCCCAGATTAGAGGTGAACACACAGCCCACATTGATTGAAAGTTGAACACGCAGCCCAAACTCTGATTTTCTGAACACGCAGCCCAGATACTTCATGTTAAACATGCAGCTCATAACATAACACTGCTCAATTTGAACACACGGCTCATAACTCAGTAGTCTTTTAATTTTGAACACACAGCTCATTCTGACCATACAGGATGCGATAACGGAACTTGCAGGAGTTGAAACAAACTCAGATACCCGACATCTTCCTCTTTTTCTTTTGCTTCGAAGTTTGGAACCTATATAGCTTCAGATGGGTTCTAGCTTTACTGTTCCCATATGACTCGGGTTAAACCCTGCGGTTTTTGAAAGAACAAAAATCTTGTTTTGCACAAATGTGGAGAATAACACGGCACTATGAGCGCAAGATAATGTTTTGAAATTAAGAAATGCGTTCTTAACTGGGTATTGAGCTTACAACTGAACACAGCGAAGAAGACTGAGCAATGGAAAAAGAAAAGGTAAACAACCTAAACGCATCGAGACACACTCGGAACGACTCAAAGTAAGAATCGAGATAAAACAAAAAGACACGACACACAGACATGTTACAAAGACGAGAGACCTCTCAGTACGCGAGGAGCCAGTTTCTTCGGGTATTGTTTCCCACCCTTTCTCAGTTGTGATTCTCACATCACTCAGCCCTCAAGCTCTGTTTTTGCTGAAAAAGCCCTTTTCCTCACTTTTTCTCTCAGCGCACATCTCTCTATTCTTTAATCTCTCATTTTTATATCCCTCCCCTGGGTGGTTGATGGATGAACAGGAAGTTGTGGGCTCACACCCAACATAATCAACTCGCGGCTATTTCCTTCGGTGACATCTGTCGATGCGCCGGATGAGGGAATGGGGCATCTCGATCCATTCCAATTCGTGCTTCGCACTCGGCTTGATACCTCACTGCTTGGAGGATGAGAGAGCTTTCAACCCTTTGTTGTTAACTTCAGTTATCCCCTTTTCTGGCGAGTAGAGTGTCCTTTCTGGCAAGTAGAGTGCCTTTTCTGGCAAGTATGTTGACAATGGGGAAAAGACAGAAAGCCTGACTCAACTGTGCCCCTAGTTCATTATTTTGACCATTTTTTGTTTTGGTTTTCTACTAAAACAATTTTGACCAACATGAGAGTTAGATTAACACACTTGCTCGATTTTTGATTTGAAATCATGCAAGTCAGGCTATGAGCACTGAAAATTTTTCTTTTTGGGTCCAAGAAATGGTCCAGTTTTTGGAAAAGATGGAACAATTTTCGAGAAAATTAGTCAACCTCAGTAAAAATTCTCAAAAACTATTTTTGCAAACGGCCGATGCTTAACAAGCGCGGAACTTACTCTTGAGATGCACGACCTCGGATCGAAGGCAATGGAAAATTTCCCCTTGTCTAAAGGACACTACATGGCAACGGAAAGTTGCCCCTTGTTTGAATAGCACCGCAGCACATTGAATGGCAACGGAAAGTTGCCCCTTGTTTGAATGACACCGCGGTGCATTGAATGGCAACGGAAAGTTGCCCCTTGTCTGAATGGCACCGTAGTGTATTGTAGTCAGTCCTCAGAGCGATGATTGCAACCGAACTCTCGGATATAGAGAAGGCAAAGATTATCAGAACCATTACATGGACATGATTGAGTTTGAAGTGTTTTACGGCTGGACTTCAGAATGAAGTTGCCTACGTATCCCAAAGATGGGAATCAAGCCTCATGTAGTTCGGGGTTAAGGTACACTCGGTATTAACCTCTCCTTTTTAGGCTCTAACTTTTGCCAAGGCGCCTGTTGCAGGTTTTCGACCTTGCGAGCTTTGTTTTTCTTTTCTTTTTCATTTTTTTTTCTTCTCTTTTTTTTTTTGTTTTTTTTTTTTGCTTTTTGTATATAACTTTTTTTGCTCTAACTTTTGCCTGGGTCGCCCTTTCCGGGTTTTCGGCCCAGCGAGCCTCTCAAAGGGTAAAAGTGTAACGAGTCCATGCCAAATGGTTTTGAGATCCTGAAATTATCTGAATCCAGGAGAATGGCTGTTGTTCTAGCTTCGCAAGCTTCTTTTGATGACATCTGATCTTCTTGATCTGACTTTCTTGCCTCTTGTTCGAGGGCTACTTTGAATCTGGCCACGCAGGCCTCACATCGTAGTTAATCGTTGAACCTTCTGAATTCAAGTTCAAGGTTTGGAAGCGAAGGGGTTGAGTCCCGAGGCTGAGAGCGATCCTAGGCTGCACAATCTCAGGAGTGATTCCACACAGGTCTTCGCAAGGCCGCGCAAAACATTTTGTTTTTTTGAAATTTTTTTAAGAAAGCGACAAATCGCTCATGCTGAAGGTAGTGTGGAACCAATCTAGATCAAGCCAGGGTCCTTCTCAGTACTCACGCTAACAAGCATGATTTCATTCATTAAGGGCTTAGCATGCCTCTCTTTCTCTCAATTTGATCAAAGTTTTGCAAATCCCGAGGAATTCATCCCTTTTTGTTTTCACCGTAGTGCTCAAAAGTTTTGAAAAACTTAGGTCGATACAATGATTTCAAGGCACAGAAAAGACAGAGTTCTAGTCAGATACTGCCATTTCTTTTGGAATTTCTGGTACAACTGGCACATGGCAGAAGCAAGCATAAAAGCATGAAAATTACCGCTGTTCCATTCAAATTTGTTGGTGTAACTGGCTCCAAGAAAGAACAGACTCAAAGCAAAACGAAAAGACAAACACAATACAAAATGGTGATGCCCGAGGTAACACCCCCGGAATCACCCGACCTTTGTACAACAGGACTGACTCGATGCAACAAGACAAACCCTTAATCAAGAAGACTGACTCGAGACAATGAGACAGACTTAAAACAAAACTACAGAACTGACTCAACACCCAAGTCAGAAACTACAAAACTAGCATTCGCAAATGCTCAAAATAGTGCGTGCTATACGCCACATCCGAGGTAAACCGCGCGCCGCCCGCAGTTGGTCCAACCCCTGATCACATACTTGCATTATCCTCGAAATCCACCAACCTGGTGGTGACAGACTTTGCCGAGCTTGGAGGGAGGATGACTTCATTGTCAATCAAATCTTGCACTTCGTGGCGAAGACGGAAGCAATTGTCGGTGCTGTGACCAGTTTGCTGATGGTATGCACAGTACTGGGTACCATTGTGCTTAGCTGGAAGAGGACTCGGGAGAGGCCGAGGCTCGAGGGGTTTGAGATGCCCTTTTTTGACGAGGATTTGAAGGGCCTTAGACAAAGGCATGTAGAGGGCATGGAAGACTCTGCGACCTCGGGGCGGATAATTCGAGGCTTGCTGACTTTTGCTGGACGCACTCGAAAAAGGGTCGGCAGGTGCTGCCTTGGCTCTCTGATCTTTTTTGGGTGCAGGGTTAGGATTGGAAGGAACTGTTCTGGCACAACGGTCCCCATCTTGATTTTCCCTCTGGCTTAAACTGCTCTCGACCTGAGTGGGGAAGATGTCATCTACAGTTTTTACAGCAACAGCGAACACCTGCTGTTTATTCAATCCTCCGGCTTTCAAAGCCTCAACAGCCCACAGGAGTTGTTCGTAGGGATCGGTGTCCATCTTCATCTTGTTCTTACCACTCGCCTCGGCTTGGTAGAAGGTTTGAGTTGCTACATCAGAGCGGAGCCCCGTTGTTGTCGACATGCCATTGCCGGAACTTGGGATGGCTTCAGGTTGGCTAAGTTCGATTACAATTCGTCCCAGTAGCGGGGGCTCCTGTGGTATGAAATTTCCAGCATACGATGCATTTGGCGGCGGAACCGACATTCCGCAGGCTAGATCCGCCACGGATCTTTGAAGGTCACCAATCATTCCCATCAACTCGAATGTGGTGGGCTCACGAGTTTGAAATAACTGGGGTTCCCAGATCGGATGTGCGGTAGGTGACCTGGGTGGGTGTGGCACTTCACCATCGGTATAACCTTGCAATGTGATTCCTTGGTCCAATGTGGCTGCCATAACCATAATTTCTTCCGAATTTTGCGCCATCACGAGTTTTGCTGAACTGAACAGAGGTGATGTGACTGGTGACTGACGGATCAGATGGACCGGGTTGGTGACTAATGAATCTGAAGAACCAGTGAGCCTTTTCCTGTCTTGCCTCAGCAAAGGGGAACACTGGTTGCTCTAAACCGAGTCTTTGAACTGAAAGAGAAAACATGCAGCATCTCAGCCCGATCCCACCAATACAGACATGAATATAACTGAATAACTGCATTCGACCACTGATCGCTGCTCCCAAAATTACTGTCCCCAAAACAGAACCTGATACCCGCAGATATAACTGATTTCCGAAAATACTGAACTGGTGCCCGCGAGCCTAATACCCAAAATACTGAACTGGCGCCCGCAGGCCTGATGCCCAAACTTGCAAACTGATACATGCATTCCTGTAGAGACGCACTCTAAAGCACATAGCAGGTAAGTGAGAGCCAAAACACCCCTATTTTGGGGTAGGGTTTCCCTGTCCTATTTTGTCAGGAGCTAGGGTTTCACTATGCACACAGCGGTTTCAAACAACCTATAAACAGGTAGGCAACCTGTCCTAATTTGGAATGGTCACTATGGATCCGAATATGCACTAGGTCGAATGGTCAAAAAGGGTGCCCCGGTAAAACCGGGGTTTGTGTTCCCATACTGGCAGAGCCCACAACCGGTCAGCCTTATGGTCATGCCTTGACAAGACAAGCCTCCGGCAAACCGTTCAGGAATAGCAGATGGCAAACACGGTGTCCTAGGCGCACCAATGCAAATGCAATGCAAAGAAACACACAAGGGTAGTCAAAAACAAATATCATGAGTTCGAGTCAAGTTCTCTAAATCCCCAGCAGAGTCGCCAGAAACTGTAGACGTCCCCGAACGCCCCGGGAGGAACGAGCTCCCGTCCCGTTCATTTGGGGTCACTCACAGCTCAGGACTCTCAAATTGTCACGGTTCTAAGTCTGAACCAAAGAGTCCAAATCCGGCAAATCGTTTTGAGAAACAGATTTTTGAAAAGAAGTGCCAAACATGGACTGCTTTGCCAGATACAGAGCCGCCACCTAAATGTTTTTTAATGGGAAATTTAGGAAACCCTGACTCGGTGCCAAAGGCCACGTGTCCGTCATCACCAAAGTTGCCTCGGCTCGGGAACTTGGGTACGATTGGGGAAGGTCACTTCATGAGCACCCCCGCTCGCCCGATCAAAGATCGGCCTCTACTAACCATGATATCTATTTTTGAAAACTTTGTGTGTTCTTATTCCGGTTATTAGCCTAGGTTACTATGTGATGCGCACAGCATACAAGTATAGACTGGATCGCCTGAATTGGAACAAAACATTTCATGTTCGTTTTTTTGAAAGATGGTTTGCTACTCGCAAGTAGGCTTAGAATGCAGATTTTGCCACCCTCGGGTGGGCTTAGGAAAAGATGGTTTTGCCACTATCTAGTGGGCTTAAAACTCACAATCAGTGATTTGTTCCAATTTAAACAACCCAACCTTCACCCACAGGCATTCAGGCAGTTATATCACATAAGCATATTGCCTCATGGTAAGCATGCTATCATGGCATTCACTCACACGCATGCAAGGATGCTAAAGCATAAAGCTCACCGGGTACTCCAAGCCAAAACAAAAACTCATTAGAAATCATGCATGAATCCTAAGTATACAGAAATGCCTAATGTAACACATGCAAAAATGCAAACTATAGCAGGCTCGGCTATTCTAAACATGGCATATGGGATCCTACAGCTAACATGTATTCAATCTTGGAATTGAAAATACAATGCAGTTAGTATGATGCGCCGAGCCCGGTGCATGTAAAACAGATGAATGAATGCAAACATGCTATCATACTGTATGCTAATTGAAATATGCCCTAATCTAACCATCATAAGCGGATAAATAAAAGGGAGAAAGACATGGGGTTGGAAGACATACAACACACACACGCACACTTATTACAGTTGTGCCCTCGCGCGGAGGGTCCAAATAAATATACAGTCCCGAATAAAAGAATATTAGAGTCCAAATAATACAGTCCAAATAATATACAAATTCCTAATTAATTAATCAAATTAACTAAGAAAGCTGTAAAACTGGCGTGCAAGCCAGGGACTGCCTTGCTTCTGACGAATGATGTATGCCTGGGCTGCCTTGCGCGAAAATCCACTGGGATGCCCCAATTAGCCTCTGTTTACACTTGTTCTTGAAATGCGTGCCAAGCTCCAAAAAGTTGCCGACTCTTCATTTTGCTGCAACAGAGAGCAGGAGAGGGGCATGGCAATGTATTTTCACAGATATATGCATGCCTCGATCCTCGTGCCACCAATCACGCATACCGATGCATAATGGCCGAGGAGTCGAAATGTGCAACTCAATATAGAATGAATGCACGTGTAAACACAACAAGAACCTAGCTCCATCATGGATGATCCGGAGTGTCGGTGACTTGGAATTGAGACATGTTCCGTCACTCGGAGTACGAAACGCACCTCGTTTCCCGTGCCCGCGCTAACTCCTATCCCGGACACGATGCAATATGCATGATATGCATGAAATGCAACTAAGATACAATCCTAACATACACAATGTTATGGAAATGAGATGTCTCGAAATGAGTGCACACGGGCACGCAAACCGAGGAAAATGACTGAATGCGATCTAAGATACAACTTAGTATGCACTATGCTGTAAAAATGAGATGCCTCGAAATACGTGCACACGGGCACGCAAACCGAGAAAATGACATACGCAATGCAAGTGACATGGAAATATGATATGGGCTTAAACTAACATGAGAGAGCCTCAGCCACATTCACATAAGAGGCCGATGGATGAAAATGAAGTGCCTCGAAACGCGTGCACACGGGCACGCAAATCGAGGCAATGGCATATGCAATGCAATATGGCTAAAATGACATATAGAATGCAACATGGACTTATCCTAACATGAGAGAGCCTCAGCCACACTCACATAAGAAGCCGATGGATGAAAATGAAGTGCCTCGAAACGCGTGCACACGGGTACGCAAATCGAGGCAATGGCATATGCAATGTAATATGGCTAAAATGGCATATAGAATGCAACACGGACTTATCCTAACATGAGAGAGCCTCAGCCACACTCACATAAGAGGCCGATGGATGAAAATGAAGTGCCTCGAAACGCGTGCACACGGGCACGCAAATCGAGGTAATTGCATATGCAATGCAATATGGCTAAAATGGCATATAGAATGCAACATGGACTTATCCTAACATGAGAGAGCCTCAGCCACACTCACATAAGAGGCCGATGGATGAAAATGAAATGCCTCGAAACGCGTGCACACGGGCACGCAAATCGAGGCAATGGCATATGCAATGTAATAGCATGGAAAATGATATGCAAACATGCTAATGGAATTTCAGCACTGAAATGTGGGAAAACAGCCCCGAAATGAGGCGAAAGTGCACCCGATGCATGGAATAGTCCCGAAACATAAATTTTGGCACCCGAAATGGCCTATAGCTATACCAAATATGCACAATATGGACATGCAATGAATAGAAAGTAGCAAAGCAGCCCCAAAATTAGCATTTTACCAGTACAAATTATGGCCAATCAGCAAACACAGATAGGGCAACAATGGCATGCAAAAATGGCCCTAAACATGAGGTAAAGAAGCAACTCACAGTTGCTGACCCCAAATAGGTTAGGGCCCTTCAACAAAGTTGAAGAGGGGCCAAAAACATGATCTTTTTCAGAACTGTAAGAATTGGTATGGCTAAGCTCTTATGCAAGAATTGGACCGAAAAATGGACAAAGAAGCAAGTGGTAGATGAAAAGCCCAAACGGAAAAAGACTCTTCTATAACACTGAAGAGGGGCCAAATATATGACTACTTTTAGTACTATAAAAAGGCCAAAAACAGAAGCACGATGGGTTGCCAAAGCATGCAAGAAAAGGGGACCAAAGAGGGATATAACATGAAGTGGCATATGGAGGTTCCAAACCATGAAAGGCCCTAAATGAAACATGAAGAATGGGCCAAAATAAGACTATTTTCAGTGCTGTAAAATGACCAAAAACCGAAGCATAATAGTCTGCCAAAACATGCAAGAAAAGGGCCAAAAGAGAGACATAATGGCAAGTAATAAATGGAGACCTCAAACAACAATGAGCCCTTCAACAATGTTGAATAAGGGCTCAAAATAAGCAAATTTTCAGTTCATGACTGTGCTCGAAACAGATTATACACAGGTCAAAAATACTATGCAAGATAACGGTATTTAAGAAGGATAATGAAGCAAGTGCATCAAGGGGGCCTCAAACAATGAGAGGCCCTTAAGCAAAAGTGAAAAAGAGCTCAAAAGAAGGCCACTTTCAGTTAGGGCCGAAGCTCAAAACAACAAGCATATATGGCTAAGGAATGTTGCAAAAATAGGCTTAAAAAGGGGGAAATGGTACTCACCCTTGAAGACAAGTCTTTTGTTGCTTCTTGGCTTGAGAAGTGGTGCCTCTTAGCTACTGGAAAGCTTCCCAAGTTGCTGGAAATGGAGTGGTGGTGGTGGTGCTTGGTGGTGATGAAGAAATGAGGTGTAGGATTGGATGTTTTGAGAAAATGAGAGAGATAGAGGGAGATTTGGATGCAAGACTTGAAGGAAATTTTTTCTAACCCTTAATACAAGAGATGGCAGCTGGTTATATGGACCAAGGAGAGGGGGAGCATGGAGGGAAAGGGTAGGGGAAAAGGACCAAGTCCTTTCCCCAAAAGGTGTCCCCCGGATGTAGATATTTCTGGGGGACAATAGCTATACAGCTGTAAAGTGCACATTGTGAGGATTAAGGCTGGCCAACTTTCAAAGCTGCAGGTGGCCGGTCGGCCACCCCCCCTAGCTGGCCGGCTAGGGGTCAAAAAGGTCAAATTGATTTTCTGGCCAGCCACCACAAAAAGGTGTCCTCCCAGGTCCCCTAATCACAACCCTGTGGTTCGAATTTGGAAACCGTAAAATAGGAGAGAGAACAAGCCATTTTTAGGAGGGGTTCAAAAGGTTCAATTGGATTTTCTGTCCGGCCATATGATATTAGGATCCTCCCATGTGTGTACAACACAAATATGTGGTTTGGGGTTGACGAAAGTGGCCCCAAGGTCTTCAACATTGGCTCGGAAGTGAGAAAAACGGGTGTCGGAGGGCGAAAATGGAATATAACTGGTTGCCAAGATAATTGCTGGCCTCCCATCCTCCAGTGACCTTCCTGGTGATAAAACAGAGGTACCTGCCAAAAATGAACGAAAACCGATGCAAAACGAATGCTCGGAGGCCAAAACGCGCAGTTCGAGGCCCCGAAAACTGCCTGTTAAACACCGAAAGTGGTATTCGACCACGAAGTGGGTCTCTCAGACCTCAGTGTCCCTCAAAAGGGAGAAAAGAAGATGTATGCCAAAAAACAGAACAAATGGAGATGGTTAAGCAGTCCCAAACAGAGGCACACAGCCTGACGGCTCCGAAAAATCAGGAACCGGGCCCCGAAATGGGCAAAATGGCCTATAGCCACAAAATTTAGCCCACGGCCACTAAGAGATGGTCTATAGGACCTCTCCCTCCCCTTAGGAAAAAAAAACAGAGAAAACCGAGCCTGGTTCGCAAACCGAGGCAAGGCATAGAAGAGGGTTCGGAAATCCGGAGGCAGGGCTGACGGCCAAGACTCTGAAACTTCTGAACGAGCACATTATGTAATATCACCAAGTGCTCAACTGGTGACGTCTGAGTCTTAAGGTTGGTCAAAAATGGGGTGTCTACACTCGGCTAAGGTAAACCCAGACAAAAAGACATCCTCCTCGCCAAGTACAATTTCCAAGACCGGTGTAGTAACCTCCGGCAGAGGATGTATGGAAGAGTTCCCAAAAACAATAGCTACCCCCTTCCCATGGGGGTACTTTAGCATCTGATGCAGAGTAAAAGAGACAGCTCTTACTTGGTGTAACCATAACCGTCCAAGGAGTAAATTAAAGGTGGCTGGGACATCCAGGACGTGGAATTCAATGTCCTGTTGTGTTTGGCCAACCTGAGTTCTGATTCGCACTGTCCCCATCACTTCCCGACTGGTACTGTCATAAGCCTGAATCACCTGGGCCGTTGGTGCGAAGTGCGACAGACACACATTGATTACAGACCCGGTATCAACCAAGACAACCGGTATCCACTTCTCTTTACATTTCACGAAGATGTATAGTGGTTTATTGTGCTCAGAGCCCTCAGGAGGCAATTTTTTATCTGTGAAAGTCAAAGTCGGTGAGGCACCTCCTGGGAACATTAGTCCTACTAACTATTCGGGGGTTGTGTCGATAGAGAGCTTAGCCTTATCCATTGCTGATAAGACGGCTTGTCTATGCATTTGCGAGGCCATGAGTAATCCCCAGATGGAGATGTCCGCTTGAATCTTTTTCAGCTGCTTCAGTACAGCTTCCTTTTCTAACAGTTTATCTTTCTGTTTCTTTGCTTCCTTGTCTTTCCCTGACGCCTCTAGTTGGTCCAGGTGTGGGGCCTTAAAGTACCGCCCACTCCGAGTCATGTTATCGACTTCTTCGGTATACCACGTATCATCCAGCAGATTCTGTCCTCAGTCCTCATCAGCATGGGCAAGACGCAAATCATCGTCTTCTCACCACATTTCTTCGGCAACTGACAAATAGCTATCCGGTTCTGCTACAATTATTCCTGTGTTCACAACACATTCTATCCCTGTGGGGGCTTTGGCTTTTCTAGCCCTCTGATCAATCTCAGTTCTTTCTTGCTCGAACTGCTTCAGCGCGACCTGTTCCGTATCAGCTGTACACAAACTACCCAATTCTTGAGCAAAATTCTTTGTACCGGTGCTTTCCGACAACTTCCCTATGTTGTCGGCCGTTCCAGTCGTTACAGACATTCCCACTTCCAGCTATTCCTGCTTTGTTTGAGGCCCCTCATCACTAAGCCACCCTTTATTATCCGTTGATCCATTCACATCAAACCAGCCAATCTGTACATTCCCCAGATCCTATTCATCAAAGAACTGCAGATTAGCGATGTCCTCCTCAAGCTCAGCTAAGTCATCTAGCCCCTGGCTTGGCCCGTCCTCCCGGACTGCATTAACCTCAATCCCCTTTGGCAATTCCACCATCGGCTTAGCCTGATCAGTTGGCGTAATAAAGCGGCAAGGGTTGTATGGTTCCTCAATTAAGCTTGCAGAGCCCTCAGGCATGCCTTCTTCTACCACAGCCACCACCAAGGGTTCGGGTTGGGATATTGACGTGCTCATCATGCACAAGTTTGTGCTTTCTGGGATGAACTGCGCCGGCTTAGGCAGGTGGGAGGGAGTGATGCATATGTTGGGGTTGTATGGGACGACCATTGTTTGGATAAGGTTTACTTGCCTGGGTGGAGGAAGGGGTTGGTTATGTGGTGGGAGAGGATTTGTAGTGACGTTTGGCTTCTCAGGAGGTGCTATCACTTTGTTGTCAATGAGATCTTGAATCTCATGATGGAGTCTAAAGCATAGGTTGGTGTCATGACCATACTGCTGGTGGAAGGCGCAATACTTGGCCGGGTTGTGTGTAAGAGGGAGAGGAATTGGCAATGGGCGCGGCTCCAGGGGCTTCAGATGCCCCTTTCTGATCAGGACCTTTAAGGCCGCAGATAAAGATATGTAAAGTGGGGTGAAAACCCTCTGGCCTCGAGGTGGGTACTTTGCAGGTTGTGAGGTGGCACCAGACGTGCCAGTAAAGGGTGTGGTTGTTTTTGGTGTGGTGGTGACCATACCAACATCAGAGGTTCTTGCAGCTGTATTGCTACTCGTAGTTGCATTTGAACTGCATGTAAATGCCCCCTTGGGCTGCTCATTTTCATGGTCAATCAGACCCTGTTTCATCACATCCTCTATTTGTATCCCTATCTCATGAAGATCAGCAAAGGTAGGTGGGGGTAAGACAATCATCTTCTGTAGCAGCATCAGTTGCAGATTACGAACGACCATTCTTATCTGGTCTTTCTCAGCTGGCCTGGTGGTTATCATGGAAACCTTGGCCCTCCACCGAGTGACAAAGTTACAGAAGCCCTCCTTCAGCTCTTGCCGAGTTGCCTCGAGATCATGAGTTGTGACCTCGATTTGAGTGTTATAAGAATATTGGGCAATGAAGGCCTCATCTATCTCTTCCCAGCTCCTCTTCACCGAATCCTCCAGTTTAGCATACCAAAGAGCCGCAATACCCGACAGGGTCTGGCCAAAAAGGGATAACTTTTGCAGTGTAGTCAGGCCCATCGGCCGCAGAATATCTGAAAATAGACTCAAATGGACCATGGGTCGCCCGAGCCGTCGAAGCGGTCTATGTGAGGCATTTTAAATCTATCCGACAATGTCACCGCCGTATCTATGTGGCCATCCTCTATATCTGGGATCGAGTTGACTCCCTGAGCTCGTTTGAAAGGCTTCTCAAGCTTGCTTATTTTTAAGGTTGTTGGATCGACCTCAAACTCGAACGGTGTGTCCGTTGGGTAGGCCGGTGCTTTGGATGTCTAAGGTGGAACTGGCCCTGCTGGAATGTCCGTATTCTCCTGGACATTAGCTGTATCCCCAGGTATCAGAACCTTAGGTGGAGGTGGGTGCGAAGTAGAAGCTGCTGTTTGTTGTGGTTGTTGTTGCTGTTGCTGTTGAAGCCTATCAATTACTTCAGCCTGCTAGGCTACAACCTCTGTTTGGCGAGCGGTAACTTCCGCTTGGTGAGCAGCGTCCCACTGCATGGCCTCGATAGTCTGTTGAAGTTGACGCATCATATCCTCTATACTAACTGAGGGGTGCTGATCTATCAGAATCGGTGTACACTCTCTTTCTGAGGTGGAAGCAGAAAACTGGGCCCGACTGCGAACAGGTGAAGCAGATAGTGACCACTGAATTGGCGACTGTTGAATCGATGATTTATGCATGACTGTCCTCCGTCTCGTAATTGGGGATAGTGAAGCAAACACTGGTTTTCCTCCAATAAGATCCTCAGATCGGTTAATCCTCTTGAGTTTGGTCCAGAGTGCTCGGGGGGAAACTACTTTGTCAGAAGCAATGATGAAATGCTACCTTGCAAAAAGAAAAATAAAGTAAAAAGGAAACAACAATCAGCAAACGCACAGCACCTCGGCCTAGATAGAGACAACACACAGTTGAAAATCATAAGCTGGACAAATCTGTACTCAAATACTGATTTCTGCCCCCAAATTTTCTGCCTCAAAACTGATATTCTCAAACTGATACCCAGACTTGCAACTGATACATACATTCTTGTAGAGACACACCCTAACAGCACATATCAAGCAAAAGAGAGCCAAAACACCCCTATGGTGGGGTAGGGTTTCCCTATCCTAGTTTTGTCAAGAACTAGGGGTTCACTACGCACGCATGCGGTTTCATACAATCCTGCATTCGGGTAAGCAGCCTGTCCTAATTTGGAACAGTCTCTAAGGCTTCCGATATGCAACTAGGTCAATTGGTCAAAAAGTTCATATTACCGACCCTACTTTATTAGGACACACTTAATTTGGTGTGGTTTGGTAATTAAATTAAAAATACGATGTTTGAATCTAATAGATAACAACAAACCAGAATAGTTGATTACAAAGACATGCATAAATGGTTTATATGTTTGCAACCAAGAAGGCAATCTAGCTACCTAAAAGAAATATGCTAATAAACTTAGCAACTAATATATAATGTAATTAGTTTTCATTATTTTTGTTAGCTTTATGTTAGTGTATATATTATGCTTTATGCTTTAAAGATAATGCATAGATAATGCAGTAGCCTTTTGTCCACTTTCATCATTGCTGTTTGTAAATTGTCTCCTATATAAAAGAGCCCCTGACCATTGTTAACATATACATAAATACACAATTTATTCTTTCTCTCTTTCTAGCAACTATTGTTTCATGGTATTAGAGCCCCGTTCTACACTTCTGGCCTTCTCTATTTTTGGTGCTTAGTCCCGTACACAGTGGCACTACACCAACTTGCTCGGAATCACCTCACGATTCCAACGGCACCACCCCCATGTAGACACCCCATTTTTGACTGTCCTCAAGACTTGGGCGTCATTGTCTGTGCACTCGATGATTGTGCTTGTTTGTGTTCGTTTTGAGTGCCCGAAATCCTCGGCGGAATGCCTTGTCTTTAAGCCTATAAACCTTATCTGTTTTGTGCATGTTTTTGGACCAAGAGCTTGTTGCCTCTAGTCTGGAAGAGTGGGTGACCTGTCGGCCATGGCTTGTGCTTGTTGGCTACTAGTGGTGGCCGACGGCCATTGGTCTCTTTTTCCAGATATTTGTTACCAGTTGTGCCAGCTGTTACTCACTGAGCTGTATCTCCATACACGTGTATGGTAGGATGTTCCTAAGCTCAAGAATTATTTTTCTATATATAGGGGGGTTCCTCCCTCATTTTGGAGGGTTAGCATTTTTTAGAACAAAAATATCTCTCTCTATGTGTAGAATTCTTTCTCTCTCTTGTTATTTTGCACACATTTGCCTAGTTTCTCTTAGCTTTTGCATACCAACCCTTAACCAAATACTCTCACCTTTGGGATGAGATAACTTGGGACCTTCTTTGAGCTCTAGAGGGTGGTTTGAGCTTGGATTACTGGCTATTTTGTGCTTTGCTTTAAAGATATAGCACTTGCCTTGTTTCTACTTGCTTTATATACTTGTTTCGCCGCCCTTTTAAACTGTTTTAAGGCTGGTTTTGAAGTGTAAAAACCTCTGTTTTTATGACCTAAAAATGGTGGTTTGAGGCTATTTTGAGTTGAGGGGTTGTCCACCATTGTTGCCTCTTAGCTTGTTAAGCTTTTGCACTATTATTCATCACTTTCAAAACAACTTTTTTTGACCTTTTAACCACTAAATCTTAGAGGTTTTTTAGTGGTAAAAATCTTGTTTTGAAGTCTAAAATTGGAGGGGTTAGCGTCCCCTCCTTGTGTCTTGTTTGCATGCCTAGTTAGCCTCACATGTTAGCTTATTATTTTAGCTTTTTGTGGCTTAAGTCCAGTATGTTTTTGCCTCTGAAATAACCTGTTTTGGCTCTGTTTTGGGCTGGTTAATTTAGTTGAGGCTTGTATTGCATAGCTGTAGTGTTATTTCCTGCACTAGCTTGATGTTTTAATGCTTTGATCATCATTATTTTGAGTTAATAGCATGTTTTAGTGTTGTTTTACACGTCACTTAAAATCTCTGCTATCTCCCTCCATTCTTCACTCTTTTGTTTGCTTCGAAAGTGGTTTTAAACCTCTTGTTTTCCTAAGTGTGAAATGAAGGTGTTTCACCTAATGGTTTAATCCCTTAGGAGGTTCATTACCAACACTGTAATGCCTCTTTCACGCCCAAAGCAACTTGTTGTTTGAGCCATTTTTCCATTAGAGGACACTCACTAATGGACTAAATTGATTAAAGGATGATTCAGTAATTAAAATGAGTAAACAAAATCAAACAAGTAAAAGAGCCAAGATGAACATCTTTTGTGTTGCATTGCATGTGCTCGAATCGGACGTTAATTCGAACATAAGAAAAATGGGACATTTCATACTCAAAAGTGATGAAATGTGCCACTTTCCTTGGTCACTATTACCCTTGATCATGCATGATAGGGTGGTAGTCTTTTTGAGTCGTGTTTTGCACTTATTAATTTGTACAAACTTGGTTCCTTAGCCATCATGCATGGAAATTTCTTGATTGATGGTTTGAGGGCCAAGAGTTACACTCCTTTGAACTTGTTTGATGATAAGGAGGGTAACAGCACAAACAGCCCTTGTGAATATACTGCTTTGCCTCTATTTGCTCTCTGTTACAGTAAAAGGAAGTTCAGGTCAGCAATGGCCGACGGCCACCAGCAATAGCCGATCAACCATCAATGGTAGCCGACCGGTCATCAATGAAATTTGCACAGTATGTTGGTGAGGTGGAGCAGAGGTATTTTGGAAGTTAGTAGCACTATTGGTGTTCAAATGTGCAAACAGAGCCGTTTGGTGGCAAAGCGGTGGCTTTTTGGGGGGAGAAACCGAGCATGCATGCACCCCTCACTTCCCGAGGCCTTTTAATTACTTTGCTTAGTTAGCTAGTTGCAGCTAATTCTTGCAAGTGATGTAATTATTCAAGTAGATTATCTAGTTAATTCATGTTGTAATTAATTCTATTAATTGCTTGTCTAGCTAATTAATTTGATTTGTAATATTTAATTAGCTTAGAATAGTTAGTTAATTCATATTGGGTTGTAATAGTTAGCTTAGCTCTTATTCATTCGGACCCTCCTTCGTGAGGGCGCAATGTTGTAATAAGTATGCGTGTGCGTGTGTATGTTTTCCAACCCCACGTCTTTCTCCCTTTTGTTTAATTGCTTTTGATGATTAGATTAGGGACATTTTCAATTAGCATACCTTATGCTTGTATGCTTGCATTTATTCATTTGTATTGCATGCACCGAGGCTCGGCACATCATTCAAATTACATTGTTATTTCAATAAGTCTTTGAATACGTGTTTAATCGCATGTTGTTCAAGTTGATCCATATGCCATATTAGTAACGGAGCCTATTAATCGCATTATTGCATGTGTTGCATTAGACACTTAACATAGTTAGGACCATGCATCTTTCTAACTAGTTTTTGTTTTGGCTTGGAATACTTGGTAAATCTTTATGCTTTAGCATACTTGCACGAGTGTGATTGTCATGTTGCCATGATTAGCATGCTTACCATGAGGCTATGTGCTTAAATGCTAAACAACATGAATACCTGTGGATGAAGGCTTGTTGTTTGAATTGGAATAATTCAACAAATGTGTGTTTTAAGCCCACTCTGTTGAGTGGCAAATCATGTTTTAAGCCCACTATGTTTGGTGGCAAATCGGTATCTTTTAAGCCCACTTGAGGGTGGCAAATTCAAACCATTTTCGCAAATAAACATGAGTTGAATTGATCCAAGTCTTGCGACTAGTCTATACTTGCTTGTGTGCGTTACATAGTAAAGCTAGTTTAATAACCGGAATAAGAACACATAATGTTTATAAAACATTATATCATGATTAGTAGAGGCCGATCTTTGATCGAGTGAGGGGGGTTCTCATTTCAGGACCTTCCCCTCTTGTACCCAAGTTCTTGAGCCGAGTCAACTTTGGTGATGACGGACATGTAGCCTTCGGCACGAGTCAGGGTTTCCTAAATTTCCCCCAAAACAAAATATTTAGGTGGCGACTTTGTACCTGGCAAAGCAGTCCAATTTTGGCATTATTTGATTTAAAATCAATTTTCTAAAAAGGTTTATTGGATTTGGACTCTTTGGTGATTATTAGTTTTACATTGCACTTTTTGAGATTAGATTCAGAACCATAGGAGTCCGAACTGTGAGTCCTTCTTTTCAAATCCTTTTCGAAAGGCGGGGCGTGAGAAAAAGGCAAGTCCACACCCCGTCACCAGAAATGCCTCCACGCACCGTCACACGTCGCTTTTGTGTTCCACGCGTCTTAGCTTCCGCCGCTACTCTCACACGTGCCCTTACGCATCCCTCTGTTGCTTGTTCACGCCAGCATCTGACGTCAGCCCTGCGCTCACCTGCGCCGCACCTACTACTGTGCATCGAGCATGCGTCGTTCCGTTATTGTGCACCTGCGTGCATTATTTTGCTCCTGTGCGCCGCGCGTGCACCGTTCTACTACGGTGCATCGCACCCCCTTCCTGCTATTTTACGCCGCACCTTAGTCTGCTATTGTGCGCTGCTGATATCATTCCACCCTCTGCTGACATCATCTCTGTACAACAGCCCCCTTCCCAGCTATTTTCAACCTTCCAGATTCACTAGTACACTCTGTTTTACCTGATTTTGCTCCTCAGGTTTGTTTCTATTTATTTAGTCCTACTCCACTATTATTATGGATCGCTATGATGCCTTCTATCCGATTTCTGTTCTTCTTAATGGTTCCAATTATGTTTTGTGGACCCAAGTCATGACTTTCTTCGTCAAATGTAAGAAGCTCTAGCGCATTATCACCAGGGATATGACCCAACCAGTGAAAGAGGTCGATGAAACTACTGCTACATATGAAGACCGACTTGAAGATTGGGACAGTAAGAATTACCAGATCATTACTTGGCTTCGAAATACCTCTGTTCCCTCTATTAGTCTTCAATTTGGTTGTTTTCAGTTTGACTTTGTTACCACTCCTGCTAAAGACATTTGTGATTTTTTGAAAGAACGTTACTAGGCTACCGGTCTTGCCTATCAGTATCAACTTCAGAGTCACCTTCACCGCATGCGCCAAGAATCCAGTCAATCTATTAATGATTTTCTTTCTTAGATGTATTCTGTTTGGGACCATCTTGCTCTCTTAGACTCGGCATGGCCTCACCTTGAAGATGATGTTTTATTCACTACATATCGTAATAAGCAGTGGTTGGTTCAATTTCTCATGGCTCTCACTCCCTATTTTGAGCCTGTGTGTGCATCTTTTCTTCATTGCCTTTTGTTGCCCACTCTTGAATATGCTATTTCTGAGCTGTTATCTGAGGAGACTCATCTTGGTACTCTCCAGACTCATCATGTGGACTCTGTTCTTGCCACTCCTCAGTCATGGCCCTCACCGACCCAGCGATCCACTGCCTGCATCTATTGTCAGAATCGGGGCCTTTCTTCCACTAATCTTCTAGTTCATTGCCCTGTCAGTTCCTACCGATACTGCAACAAACTTGGGCCTGGTCATCTACAGCAGGATTGTTTTCGCAATCTATCCTCGTCATCTTCCACTAGCCACTCCTCTCGTGGTGGCTCTTCTAGAGGGAGCTCTCATCATCCCGGGAATCAATCTTTTCCTGCTCATCGCACTGCTGCTGCTGTCTCTAAGGATTTCTCTGAGTCTCCTGCTCCGTCTCCCCCTGCCTTTTCTCAAACTGATGTTGAGGCCATGTTCAAACAGCTTCTCTCCACCTTTGGTACACCTCCTCCTACTGCTTTGTCTATAACTCCAAGTAACTCTTCTTGGTATTTTGATTCCGCCTGTTGTAATCATATGACTTCTAGCTCTACTATATTCTCTTCCATCTCTCCCTCTACTTATGTTCCCTCTATTCATACTACTGATGGTTCTCTTATGTCTGTTAGTCATGTTGGTTCTGTTTCCACATCTCATTTATCTTTACCGCAAGTTGGTTATATCCCTGCTCTAACCTTAATCCTTATCTCTATTGGTCAATTATGTGAGCTTGGTCTAACTGTCACATTTTCTACTAATGGTAGTTTGGTGCAGGACCCTCAGATGGGACAAACTATTAGGGTCGGCCATAAACATGGACGTCTCTATGAACTCATTCACCTTCATGTTCCTGACTCCCCACAGATAGTTGCTCCTGTATCTGCTTTCTCTTTGTCTCCTTTTCATCTTTGGCATTGTCACTTAGGACATATTTTTGTTAGTTGGTTAAAGTCTTTGGTTTCTAGTGGTCAATTGGGTCATGTACTTTCAGATACTTTTGATTGTTTACCCTGTCAACTTGCAAAACAACCTGCTTTATCATTTAATAAAAGTACTTCTGTTTCCTATGCACTTTTTGATCTCATACATTCAAATATTTGGGGCCCATCACCTACTACTACCATGGGGGAATCTCGTTATTTTATTGTTTTTATTAATGATTTTTCACTGTTTACTTGGTTTTTTCTCATGAAAACTCGGTCTGAACTTAAACACCTTTATTATAGCTTTGCCAAAATGGTCCACACCCAATTTTCAAAAACCATTAAAAAATTTCGCTCTGTTAATGCTATGGAATATTGGGATACAGATTTCCTTTCCTTTCTTCAGAGTCATGGTACTCAGCCGCATCATTCCTGTGCTGGCACGTCCCAACAAAATGAACGTGCTGAACGAAAACATCGGCATATTCTTAACAATACCCGTACTCTCCACTTCCGTCATGTTTACTAATTCTTCCATCGATCTTTTCTCTAATGAATTTGACGCAGGTTCCTCCTTCATCGAGACACCTTAGTTGACCTCTGATCCCGTCTAGACTTCTCTCTCTGATGGTCCACCTCTCATTATGCCTTCTAGCTCGTCTCCTCCTTCTCCACCAGCCCTTTTCCCCACAGATCCTCCTATGAGTCGTCCACACCAAGTAACTCAACCACCTATTCATCTTCGTGATTATATTGTTTGGTCTGCTGCCTTCTCTAGTTATGAACCTACCTCCTATCTTGAGGCTTGTACTAATCCTCTTTGGCAGCAAGCTATGACTGATGAACTCTAGGCTTTGAACAAAACTCATACTTGGGATGTTGTTGATCTTCCTCCTGGTAAGACTGCGATTGGCTGCAAATGGGTATACAAAATCAAGACATATTCTGATGGCTCTATTAAGCGCTACAAAGCTCGTCTTGTTGCAAAGGGTTTTAACCAAGAATATGGCATTGATTATGAGGAGACCTTTTCCTATGTTGCTTGACTTACCTCTGTTCGTAGTTTGCTTGCTGTTGCTACTGCTCGCTATTGGAAGCTTTTTTAGATTGATGTCAAAAATGCTTTCCTTAATAGTAATCTTCTTGAGAAGGTCTACATGCAACCTCCCTCCTGGGTCTACTTATCCAGCTCATAAGGTTTGCAAACTACAGCGTGCCCTCTATGGTCTCAAGCAAGCCCCTCGAGCTTGGTTTGCTAAGTTCAATTTCACCATTCATGACTTCGGGTTCACCTCTAGCTCCTATGACTCTGCCTTATTTATTTGGACTACTTCTCATGGTATCACTCTTCTTCTTCTTTATGTGGATGATATGATTATCACTAGTGATGATGCGGCTGGTATTCTTCACCTCAAACGTTTTCTCCATCGACAATTTGAGATGAAGGACTTTGGTACTCTTAACTACTTCTTAGGGCTTGAAATCTCTCATGATTCCGCTGGTTACTATTTGTCCTAGGTCAAATATGCATCTGATCTTCTGGCACGTACTGGTCTTACAAATTGCAAAACTATCTCTGCTCTAGTTGATCCTCAGATTCATCTCACTCTTCTCGATGGGGATCTTCTCTCTGATGCCACACTTTATCACCAGCTAGTCGGTAGTCTCGTCTATCTCACTGTGACTCGTCCTAACATTGCCTATGTTGTTCATCTTGTTAGTCAGTACATGTTGGCTCATCGCACTCAACATTATACTGTTCTACTCCGCATACTTCGCTACCTCAAAGGCACTCTGTTCCATGGACTTCACTACTCTGCTTACTTCTCTCTTGATTTGTGTGCCTTTTTTGATGCTGATTGGGCTGGGGATCCTACTGATCAACGCTCCACCACGGGTTTCTATTTCTTTTTAGGGTATTCTCTTCTTACTTGGCGCAGCAAGAAATAATCCTTCATTGCCCGCTCTAGTACTAAAGCTAAATACCGAGCTCTTGCTGATACTACTTAGGAACTTCTCTGGCTTCGATGGCTCCTTGATGATATGTGTGTTTCTTCTTCTAGTGCTACCTCTCTCTATTGTGACAATCAGAGTGCCATTCAGATTGCTCATAATGATGTTTTCCATGATCGCACCAAGCATATGGAGATTGATTATCATTTCATTTGACAGCATGTTACACGTGGTACTGTTCATCTTCTCTCCATTGCTTCTGCAGATCAGCCTGTTGATATTTTCACTAAAGCTCATCCTCCTGGTTGTTTCAGTGATCTAGTTTTCAAACTAAAGTTGGTTGATGCTTACCCTCCTTGAGTTTGTAGGGAGATGTTAGCTTTATGTTAGTGTATATATTATGCTTTATGCTTTAAAGATAATGCATAGATAGTGCAGTAGCCTTTCGGCCACTTTCATCATTATTGTTTGTAAATCGTCTCCTATATAAAGGAGCCCCTGACCATTGTTAACATATACATAAATACAAAATTTATTCTCTCTCTTTCTCTCTCTCTCTCTCTCTCTCTCTCTTTCTACCAACTATAGTTTCAATTTTAATCATTATTTATTTATTTTCATTTTCACTCATTTCGGCTTGAGAGTCCTACTTTGTATTCATTTCATCCTCCAAGACTTGTCCTGTAAATCAAAATTTGAAATTTCTACAGGAAGAAAACCTTAACACGACAAGGTACTAATTATTCATATAAAATAAGGCAGAGATATGGTTACTGAGCATTGGCTCTAATTCTAGCAAGAGTGCTATTTATTCTTAAGCATAAGTTGCAGTGGATGGTGTTAGAGGTTTCATGGGTGGCGTGTGATTGTCCAAGTCATTGCTGGTCAGAGACGACAAAGTGGCCTTGGCCTGCTTGGTGGCCGTTTTGGTTGTAACCTAATACCTTTTTTTTAAACAGGCTCATGATCCCTTGTAGTCAGTAGCTTGTGCCTTAGTTTACTCTCTTTCAATGAAGCAGGATGTTCAACATGATTCTGTGGCTCTTGATCATATAGCGATAGCTTCTCGTTAAAGTAAGCAAGAGAGGAAATGGTGAGAACCACTACTGCAAGGAACAACACTAACAAATATGGGCTAGGCATTTCTCTTGGATTGTGCTGGTGCAAAACTAAGAGATGTGGTACCCTTTCATAGAGGGCGAGACCTAATTAATATCACCCTCATTAGTGTCTCAAGCAGTTCTTTTGTGCATGCAGGGTAGGATGCCTTTGAATTGTAACAAGATGAAATCACAATTACTCATCCATCCAGCACCATTTTGTGCATGGTTTTGGGTATCGCTACAGGCAACCTTATCCTTGTCATATCCATAGTTGCCTTTTTTTGTTTGTCTTTTCCTCTTTTTCCTTTCATGGGCAGATTTAGTTAGCATCTTCTAATAAGTATTTGAAGATTTATATAGAAAAGAAAATTAATTATCAGCACTTTTTCCCTTTGCCTCACTTGATCCTACAATAGTTTGTACATGGTTGTGAACTAAGAAGTAAGGTTCTGCAAAGGAAGCGCGTCATGTCCAACACTTCTTTAACATGTCTTAATTAAACAAAATCAAATTTATAAAATCAGAAGCTTTACCAACACTTCGAACATGTCCGATCTGATGAATCTCTTCATAATAATAATGTTCAACATTCTTCAAAACACAACTTATGTACTAGTCTAAATTGATTTTGAAACATTTATATGATGAATATATCATGTGTATTACAATATTTATAATTGTTTTCCATTCTTTAGAATGTACTTGTTATGTGAATGATATATTTAAATTAAATATTTAAGTTTTTTTAATGTAATTAGTGTTATGTTATGTTACATATTTCTATTATTTTTGAATAAATTATTTACAAATATCACATATTATATATTTGTAAAATATAAAATTTTAACATGCCTTAAGGGTGTTGTGTCCTGCATTTTTTAAAAATTAATTTTTTGACGTGCCCATGTCATGTCTATGTCGTATTGCATGTCTGTGTTTGAGCTAGTTAGTTTGTGAGTAGTGCCGCAAAGATACGTTACCCCTCTTGTGCCCGTTGTCCACCTTTTTGTTTCTACTTTGATCTCTTTTTTCCTTTAACTGGAAATACCTATTAGGTGGTTATTCTAATGTGAACATAATCTTAACAAATTCCGTGAACTTTAGTTAATTAAAACAGGGTGATGCTATTTGCACTCCCTTTTTCACCAAGAACACTCCATTTTTTGTTCTTATTATGCAACTTTTGCATAAATGTCAGAACTGCCCCTCGCAGGAGAGAAAAATGCAAAAGTGTAAAGATCTTAGTAGAGGCACTGGAAGTAGTTGGCAAAAATGTGAAGGACTTTATTGTAGCTTTGCCTGCTAAAGGCAAAAAGTGTATTTTTAGTAAAAAAAAGAGAGTATGAATAGCATTACCCTTAAAATACTTATTTTTTTGCCAAAGAGTTTACTTGTTTCTCTAAAACCTATAGTATGCTTTTTCATTTTTTTTGTTTTTTGTGTGTGTGTTTCATTTAGTTCATTAAGACACCATCTTTAGTTGCCTTCTTCTAATAAGTATTTGAAGAATTAAATAGAATGAAAGCATAAGTAATTCTTTCCAATTTCATTAAATAAGGATTGATACCTTTTTCCCTTTCCTCATCCAAACTTGCACTACTGCATTATGTTGGCAGTATCCCAAGTTCGCAACAGAGCTGCCTTATCCCTTTAAGTCCAATAGATTTGTTGATTAATGGTCACTGCTGGTTTTCTTTTCCTCACCAATCTTCTATTAATGTGTGTATAGATAATTACAGGTATTATTTTCTATAAGGATACCTTATCCTCTCACATGTTTATAATCCTCCCTTTTGTTTGTTTTTATCTCCAAGTGGTAGTGCCTTTTAGTTGGCTTTTTTACATGAATACTGAAATACTTGCATATAATAGATGCAGAACAATTTCATTCTGATAAAGTTCGTTAACAGTCAATTCCTTTTTTCTTTTCCTCGTCCAACCCTGGACCAGTGTGTATGGTTGTAGGATTGTCGCTTATATTACATGGGCTCAAGTACGGGTATAAGGTGTGACTGTTTGTTCAAGCGTTAGACCTTCTTCAACCTAAATCTTAATATATTAGGATATGTACCCAAAAGTTAGGTATGAGAGTAGGGACCTACCCTGAACATATATGTATATATATATTTTGTATAATATTCTTAGATAAGATTATGTAAATTATTTAGAAATTGCTCTTGGGTTCTTAGCCCATAGCTGATTGTTGTTCGTTGTTTGGTGATTGTTGGTGGACCTGCCATTGGGCTATTTTCTAGTTGTTGCTAGAGGTGAAGCCCAAGATTCTCCTTAGTTTTATATATGCCCTTTTTATAGTCCATGGGCCTCCTCATTTGGCCCATATTGCCTCACATTGCCTATTAATGCCCTACTGGGGCTGCCAATTGTTAATTAGAGATTACAGTCTAACCTAAATTTCCATGGTGGGCCTTGGCCTAGTTGTGGCCCCATTCCTTGGTTGAAAGTAACTAAAAGGGTGGCAGAAAGACGTCCCAGCCACCTATGGCATTAGTCATTCTGTTCCTTGTGGATAACCTAAAAGGTCCAGGCCTACTTAAGAATAGAGAGCGTGCTTTGTGATATGAAAATAGAGCTTGACATATGGTAAAAACTCAAATTACTAAATATGGAACACAAACCTCATACACTTATCCAAGTATTGAGTGTTTGGAACAAATACTTCATATATTTACAAGAATCCATGTAACATTGGTTGTGATGCTAGGGTTGAGATTGTGGATGTTGACAGATTGAGATGGGTTTACATCTTAATAGTAGTCAAAGTATGAATGTTGATGATGTGCAGTCAACGACGATGTTGGAATGTTGTTGGGGGTAGTCTACAATACACAAAGTGTCCCAAACCTCCACAACCATTTCCCCAAAAAAGTTTAATTAAAGATAGTATGCGTCTGAATTCCCAATCATCCTCCCCTCAATGGGAAACAAAGTACACAGTGTCCCAATCTACCAAATGAAAAACTCATTACCTATGCCTCCCTAAAGAAAATCACACTGTAACTTCTCCAAATGCTTAATTACTAAGGTTAAGATTGTGAAGTACTTAAAATATATAGGACAGTGTTCTCTTAATCAAAGTTAACCTGATACCTCTATATAAATACTATCACTTCCATCAAACATGACGCCTTTAGAACCTTTCAACCATTGAGTTGCAAGTAATCTTCGTCATGAAAGAAAATCCTGTAGGAAGACCAAAATATGTAGACAATAGATACTCAACTTTGTATCTAAGGTTATCAGTGCTTTTATTTACACCCACATTTTTTTCTCACTGCACCTGCCTTCTTTCTACATCTACTTGAAAATTTTGAAAGTTTCATTTTTTTTTTTCTCTGCACCCTTTGTAATTCCAAACTTACCCGCATCTCTAACCTCACCACTTCTCCTCTTTCTCTCTCTCTCTGCTGGATATTTAGGAAACGAAAGACTAAGGATAATGAGAGATGCTAATTTTGAGACTACATAAGGCAATTTTTTATTGAGCAACAAGCTGTCTATTTATACAGTATAATAAAAACTGAATTGCAGAAAAATTTACTACATGTTGAGCATAACAACTAAATGCCTAAAAAAAAGAATGAAAAAAATGGTCATAATCCTAACAAATAAAACTGATTCGGCAATCTTAAAGAATAACAACAAATAAAACTGATTTAGCTTTATGGGTCATGCCAGTCAACACTCCTCCTTGACTCCGGAGCTACATACACCAAGCTTCTGCCTCAAGAATTCATATATAATCTTTGGAAGTGTCTTTGTTAGGATGTTAGCACTTTGATTTTTTGTTTTGCAATAGATCAAATGCACTTCTCATTTCCTTTGTACCTCTCTTAAAAGACAAAACTTTATCTTGAAGTGTTTTGTTTTGCCATGGAACACTGGATTATTAGCAATTAAAATTGCATCTTGGTTGTCCACAAATATTTGTGTGCCTTCTTGTTGTTCCATATGCAAATTTGTCATGAGTTTTCTGATCCAAAAGGGCTTGATTCCTAGGAACAGCAGCAGCTACATATTCTGCTTCTGTTTTGGATTAAGCTATGACTTCATACTTCTTAGAACACCATGAAAAAAATTCCAAAACCAAATCTAAAACAGT
Source organism: Camellia sinensis (assembly GCF_055761805.1). Classification (NCBI taxonomy): domain Eukaryota; kingdom Viridiplantae; phylum Streptophyta; class Magnoliopsida; order Ericales; family Theaceae; genus Camellia; species Camellia sinensis. The sequence continues at coordinate 32,101,278 of NC_138967.1, forward strand.
AACCTGAGGTGCTTCACATATCATCAACATATCCAACCCAATCACTATCAGAATAACCATGGAAACTGAAGTTTTTAACTTGACTGAACCTTATTCCATAATCAATTGTGCCATTAACATATCTAAGAATTCTTTTTGTTGTTTGAAAATGAATTTCACTAGCACAGTGCATATAACTTGATAGCAAACTCATTGCATGCATGATATTTGGCTTGGTTGCAGTTAAATACATTAGGTAGCCTATTAGGCTCTTGTACAATCTTTCATTCACCTTTTCAACTCCATCTTCTCTGCAAAACTTCTCCTTTTGATTCATTGGAGTTGCAATTGGCTTGCACTCTTCCATGCTGAATTTCTTAAGGACTTCCTTTGCATATTTATGCTGGCATTGAAATATTTCATTTTGCTTTTGATGTACCTGCATACCAAGGAAGAATGTTATCCTCCCAAGGTCTATCATTTCAAAGACATCTTTCATTTCTTCTTTGAACTTGTCAATCAACTCCTCAATACTTCCTGTAACAAGTAGATCATTAACATATAGAGATACCATAAGTATTTCATCATCAACCTTCTTGATATATAAAGTAAATTCGCTCAAACTTTTTTCAAAGCCTAAGTTCATTAAGTATGCATCAATTCTGCTATACCAGGACCTCGGTGCCTGTTTTAAACCATACAAGGCTTTTTTCAATCGATATACCTTCTCCTCTTGTCTTTGAAAAACAAACCCTTTGGGTTGCTCCACAAAAATTTCTTTCTCTAAGTATCCATTCAAAAAAGCTGACTTGACATCCATTTTGTGTATAACCCAACCTTTTTGTGCAGTAAGAGCCAGTAACATCCTTATGGTATCCAACCTAGCAACTGGGGCAAAAGTTTCAGAAAAATCTACCCTAAACATCTGGGCGTATCCCTTAACAACAAGTCTTGCCTTGTACAAAACCATCAGGATTAAGCTTGGTCCTGTAAACCCACTTGACTCCTATAGCTTTCTTATGTTTAGGTCTGTCTACTAACTCCGATGTCTGGCTCTTCTCAATCATCTTTAGCTCCTCCTTCATTGCAGCCATCCACTTCTGATTAGTTGCAGCTTCTTCATAACCAGCAGGCTCTATTACAGCTACATTACAGCTTTGATAAATGTCAGAGAGTGATCTGGTTCCTCTAATAGGTTCATCATCTACATCATCATTCTCCTCCTGAACCTCAAGCTTCTTGTCATTCTCCCAACTCCAGTTATCTAACTAAAGAAATTGAACATCCCTATTGAAAATTACTTTGTTGCTTTGTGGTCAGTAGATCCTGTAGGCCTTTGAAATTGAGCTATAGCTTACAAAAATCCCAAATTCTGCTTTCTTGTCCAACTTGTCTCTCTTAACTTGAGGGATGTAAGAGAAACATAGGCAACCAAATGTCTTTAGATTAAGCAAGTTTGGGTTGTAGCCAAACCATGCTTCAAAAGGAGTCTCTTTCTGCAAAGCTTTCGTTGGTAATTTGTTTAGCAGAAAAACTGTTGTATTTACAGCCTCGGCCCAAAATTTCTTTGGCAGCCCTTTGTGATAAAGCAAGCACCTAGTCATAACTATAATTGTCCAATTTTTCCTCTCCATAACACCATTCTGTAGAGGAGTGTAAAGTGTCGCCAACTAATGTTCGATGCCTGCATCTTCACAAAACTTGTTAAATTTTTCAAAGGTATATTCAGTTTCATAATCAGACTTGAGCACTTGTATTTTGCATCTGCTTTAAGTTTCAACCTAAGCTTTAAACTTCTCGAAGATGTCAGCAACCTCAGATTTAAGCTTCATAAGATAAATCTAGCACATTCTTGAGTAATCATCAATGAAAGTAATATAATACTTGCTGCCATTCAATGATGGTGTTTTCATTGGTCCTTCCACATCTGTCCGTATTAATTGTAGCTTTTGTGTAGCCCTCCAAGCCTTTTTTTGTGGAAAAGAAAGCCTGGTTTGCTTCTCATACTGATAGGCAACACATTTAGAAGGCTCCTCCTCTAATTCAGGTAAGCCTTTCACCAGATTATTGTTGGGTCGTTACACATACCAAAATTAAACACTAAACTATACCAAATTCTTTTAGAATAATGGTAAGTCCAGGTATCAATCCAAAGAGACAATTGTGAAATTAAACTAATTTAATTATTAAATTCCTAATTTAACTTTGATGAAAAAGATGAGTGTAGACACCCCATTTTTGACCGACCTTAAGACTCAGACGTCATCGATTGAGCACTCGGTGATAGTGCATGTTGTGCTCGTTTCGAGGTTTCGGAGTTTTGGCTGAGAGCTTTGCCTCCAGGCCTCTAAACTTTTTGTGCTTTGGCTCAGTTTGCGGACCAAGTCTGGTTTTCCTTGCCTGAGGGAGGGAGAGGTCTTGTAGACCACTCTTTTGTGGTCGTAGACCACTCTTTTGTGGTCGTAGACCACTTTTCCCATTTGGAGACCAGTTTCTAGTTTTTGGAGCCTTCGGCCGCGCACCTTGTCTTGGGACCGCTTAACATTCTCCGTTTGGCGTGATTTTTGAACCACACCTTGTTTCCTTGGCCTAGAGGGCCACTATGGTTTGGGAGACCACTTTTGTGGTTGTAAACCACTTTTGGTGCTCGTCAGCTAGTTTTCGAGGCTCTCGGCTGCGCGCTTTGCCTCCCGAACTTTCGTCTTGTATCCGTTTTGGTTTGTTTTTTGTACAAACCTTGTTTTCCTTGTTTGGAAGGTGGTACAAGGGTGGAAGACCAGGATTTCCCCTTGGAGACCACTTTTCCTCATGCCAGCCAGTTTTCTGGTCTGACAACTGGTCTCCCTGATCTTTGGACCATCAAAAGTGGTCAGCCACCACACTGTTTGCTTGTTTTCATCCTCTGGACTCTCTCCCACCATGGCCGACCAGTTGTTGTTTTGGGAGACCACTTAAAGTGGTCGGTCGACCACTTAAGTAGTTAGCCGACCACTTTAAGTGGTCGGTTGCTTTTTGTCACCTTTTTGGAGATATTTTCCTCCAGCTGTGCCAGCTAGAGGGCACCAGAGCCATCCTCCATACATTGTATGGAGGGATTGGTTTGAGCCTTAGCTTCTTGGAGAAGCTTTGCCTTTTGTTCTTTATAAGAGGGAGGCTCCTCCTCTCTCTTTTAGGTTCAGAAAAATTTCCCTTGAGATATGTATATAGCCTTGTATCTATATCTCTCTTTTGTTTTTGTTTTGTGCCTTAAAAGTGTCGTTTTGTCTCACTTTTGTACACAAACACACACTCAAACACCTTGCTTGTGTTACTGAGGCTTCTTGAAGTTGTTTTTGGTGTTCTTGGGCTGGTTTGAGCTCAAAGAGGTTGCTGGAGTTGCAATAGTAAAGAAGGCCTTCAAGGGTGAGTCTTTAACCCTTAAATCCCCCATTCTTGCTTAAGCTTTTAGCCTTATTTTCATACTATTTTAAGCTTAGCTCTTAACTGGAAAAAATTCTATTTTTTCATGCTTAAAAAGTTTGTTTAAGGTCACTTTTTCGTTGGGGGTGATCTACCCCCTCTTAGGCCTTGTTAGGCCTTGTTTTGAGCCATCCCTTTAGGCTCTTGTTGTAGCCTTTGCATGACCTTTCTACCACTAAAATCCAGAGGATTTTCATTAGTGGAAAGGTGGTTTTGGAGTCCTAAATAGGAGAGGGTCATCCCCTGTCCTTGTATTTTCAATACTTGTTTTGGATGCCTCATTTGTGAGCATGTTTGTTAAGTTTATGTTGGCTATATCTTAGCTTGTATTTGGGCTTATTTTGCTGAGGCATGTCACTTTTTTTACTTGCTTTGGTCACTCCATGCATGCCTTATACACTTGTAGTGTAAATCACACAAACTAGTCTTGTATGCTTCATGAAGTAACATGTCATTCTAGGTTGTTTTGTTTCCATTTCAGCATGTTTTTGGTGATGTTTTGCCATGTCATGACTCTGTTTTGGTGTGGTTTGGTTTGGTTGTCATAACTCTGTAGTGCATTTCCATGAAATAGCCTAACATGCATCATGCTTTAACATGTCATTCTAGCATACTTTTGGCTTAACTTTGTGAAGCTTTTGTCCATGTTTTAACATGCTTTAGCTCTGATTTTGGTTGTTTTGGCCATGCATGACTTGCTTTGTATAGCCATAGTTCAATCTAGCTTGTTAGCTTTGTGTGTCAAGTACATTAGCATGCTTTACTTGGCCTATTTGAAGAATTTGGCATCATTTCATATGTGATTTCAGTCCATGTTTCATGCTCATGCACTTGCATTTATCACTCATTCAATGCGTTGGAGGGTTTGCCCCTATATGCCTTAACATGAACCATTGTGTATGCCTTCATGCCTTAGCTTGCGAACCATCATCTCAGTGCTTATTTGGGGTTATTTTGCCATGATATAACTCTGATTTTTGTTGGTTAAGTCACCCCATGCTTGGTCTTAATAGGTGTAGTGTAATCCACCTTATTTGCCCTGTATGTATCATGCCTTATGCCCTTCATGCTAGCTTGTTTTGACTTCCTTCCATGCATGTTTTAGTATCATTTTAACATGTTCTAGGACTGTTTTGGGTTGTCTTTGCCATATGCTTCATGCTTTGTATAGCTGTAGTGCAATTGGTCTTGCTAGCTTGGTGTTTTGTTGACTTATGTATGCTATCTTTGAGCTATTTAGATGATTTGGCATCATTTAATACTTCATTTCAGAGCTTTTAGCATTGCCATGTTCCCACTTCTTTCATGCTTTGAATGCCTTTAAGTGTTGTGCATTGTTGCCTAGCTTATGGCCTAGCATGTATGCCATCTTACCTAAGCCTTTGAGCTTCCAACTTAGCATGTTTTGGTCCATGTTTTGACCAAATTGGGCTCTGTTTATGGTTGGTTCATGCATATATTCCAAGTATTGCATGCCTCCTTTGTAGTCCTCTTTATTAACCTTCATGCTTTAGGACCTTTGCATGCTATACTTGTGCTTGTTTGAATGATTTGGCATCATTTCTTACCTTATTTCAGTGCACTTAGTGTTGTTACACTTCCTTGTTTATTGCTTCTCCATCATGTTTGAGAGTTGTGTTCTTAGGCCCACTTGGTAGGCCAATGCATGTGCATCACGCCTTGCCCTTTTGGTGCCTTTGTTTTGGTGTAATGGCCACTGTCTTGGCATGACTGAGGTCTGTCCATTTTGGTTGAAGTCCATTAAGTGTGTGGTTTGCATGTTGTTGCATGCTTGGTGTATTGCATGTTGTTGCCCTTGTTGCATTGCATCGTGCATGCATGCATTACATTGCGTTAAGAACCTTATGATTCCCTTGCATTGAGTATGCCATCTAGTTCTTAGCATTTAGCATTGTGTATGTCATGTTATTCCTTGCATTGTGTATGCTATGTTGTTAGTGCATTGAGTATGCCACGTAGTTCATCGCATTGCGTATGCTTTTGTTTCATTGCATTGTGCATGCATGTGTTGCATTGTTGTTTGGAATAGGTGCTAGTCCAAACACGAGAAACGAGGGACGTTTCTCAATTCTCGGTCGCCGATACTCTTGATCAAGCATGATAGAGTTTTAGGCCTTATGTGTTTACTTGTGCATTTATTTCCATATTGAATTGTGCAACTATGTTTCTCGGCCATCATGCATAGAAATGCGCGATTGGTGGCCCGAGGGTCGAGAACTACACTCCCTTAAGTTCATTACATGATAGGGAGGGTGGTTGTGCACACATATCTTGCAAATACATTGCCATGCCCTTTCTTGCTCTCTGTTGCAGCAAACTGGAATTCAATAGCAACAACTGGTTGGCCAGCCAGAAAAACTAGCTGGCCGACCACTTTTTCTAGCTTTCAACAAAGAAAGTGGTCGACAAGTGGCTACAAAGACCAAAAGTGGTTGGCCACTCTTCCACAGGACTCCCAAGGTGAAGTTTCAGCTTTCTGGAGCTTGGTGTAGTGTTCTGAGAACAAATGAAAACAGAGGCAAATCGGGGCATTGCATTGGATTTTCAAATGAGGCGACCGGGCATGCATGCATTCCTCTCCCTCTAAAGCTCCTGCTTTTACTGCTTTACTTAGCTAATGTGTTTAGCTAGTTTACGCTTTGGTTTGTACCTTTAATAGTTAATGCTTTAGCTATTTCAATTTGTTTTGTAATAATTAGTTAACTAGGATTAGTTAATTAATTTGTTGTATAATAATTAGTTTAATTAGTTTTGATTAGCTAGTTAGCTTCTTATTCGGTCCCTCCCTCGAGAGGGCACATTGTTGTAATAAGCGTGCGTGTGTGTGATGCATGTCTTCCAACCCCCATTTCTTTTTCCCTTTTACTTAACCGCTTACGATGGTTAGTTTTAGGGCATGTTTCATTTAGCATACCTTATGCTTTGCATGTGTGCATCCATTCATCTGTCTTGCATGCACCGGGCTCGGCGTATCATACTAACTGCATTGTACGCATCATACTAATTGCATTGTATTTCAATACCTATTTGAATACATGTATCAAATTGCATTTCACATGACATCCTAGAATAGCCGAGCCTATTTTAGCTGCATTTTTGCATGTGTTGCATTAGCCATTTTTAACACGAGTTAGGATCATATATGATTTCTAACTAGTTCTTTGTTTTGGCTCGGAGTACACTGTGAGTGTTTACGCTTTAGCATACTGCATGTGTGTTATTGACTGCCATGAAAGCATGCTTGCCATGAGGCTAACTGCTTAGTTGATTAACTGCCTGAATGCCTGTGGGTGAAGGTTGGATTACTTGAATTGGAACAATTCATTCAAATCCTCGATTTAGCCTACTTACGAGTAGCAAACTTCAAACCATTTTCAAACGAATATGCAATGTTTTGTTCCAAATTAGGCGATCTAGTGTATACTTGTTTGCCGTGCGCATCACGTAGTAAAGATTAGCTAATTAACTGGAATAAGAGCACATGTGTTTTCAAAAATAAACTATCATGCTTAGTACATGCCGATCTTTGATCGGGCGAGCGGGGGTGCTCATTGCATGACCTTCCCCTCTCGTACCCAAGTTCCCGAGCTGAGGCAACTTTGGTGATGACGGACACGTGGCCTTAGGCTTGAGTCAGGGTTTCCTAAATTCTCCCAAAATAAAATATTTAGGTGGCGACTCTGTATCTGACAAAACAGTCCATGTTTGACACTTCTTTATAAAAATCAGTTTTCCAAAACGATTTGTCGGATTTGGACTCTTTGGTGATTTATCGGTCTCACATCGCACATTGTGAGATTAGATTCAGAATCGTGACATTGAGTCCGAACTGTAGTAGCTCAGAGAGCAAACGAATTCCGCGCTTTTTCGTAGCACGACGCTTGGGAGCCCTCGGGCGTGTCTATAATGAGGGATTCATAAACTAATAATAATTAAATTAAGCAACGCGATGAAACTAGCAATTATAAATAAAATTGGAATTTACTGATTTGGGAAAAACCTTAGGCAATGAGTTCACCACTAGTTACATAAATAAGGATTCAATTTGAAATCAATTATGCTACGGTTCAAGCTAAATAATACTTTGCAACTACAAGTTCGAAGCATTTATCAAGAAAATCATCACGTGCAATGTATAGGCATGAACCATCTCAAGTAGTACGAATCGTTAGCTCTAAACTAGGGTAGCAAAACGACTTGTCCCTTTTAGTATGGCTCATCGCATACCTTGAATGTGAAAGAAAAGAAAACCATTGTATGGAAATCATTTAGCAATCACAGAAAGCCGAATACTCAAAGAGATAATGAAAAATATGTATTTGAAACTTCTAAAGCACCATACAATTGGTCAAACCTTTACATAATCAAAAATCAAAAAGAATACCTCATTACGTAGCTAAGTTTCATCAAAACCTTAGAAAAGAAGAGCCTAGCCACTCATGGAGGAGTGGGAAGAGGTGGAAGAGATGGAAGACCCCATGAAAGTTAGATTGAAAGTTTGAGAATCTTTTCCTCCAAACCCTAGCCTCTCTCTCCTTGGAAAAATATCAAAACCCTAATCTAGCCTCTTCCTTGCCTTTTTATACCTCTGTTGTCTTTCAAACAGGTTTAAAACATTGGGTCCATTTTCCGAGGTACGGTTGCACGTGCGAAAAAAGTCAACGCACGTGTGAGAAACTCTTTTCTCTCCAAATTCTGTATTTTTGCCCATTTTATGCTCCGACTATGTACAACTTGATTGACATTAAACAGACATAAAATATATAGTTTGACAAACAAGTAAAGTTAAGATATCCTAATTACCAGCCTCAATGTTGCACAATTCGGCCTTCATCACATTCCCTAACTTACAACTTGCTAGTCCTCGAGCAAGCAATAAAAATAAAATAAAATAAAATAAAATAAAATCTAGCTATTTCCTCTTTCGTGGGAAGAACGGTTGCATTTACCATATGCAACAAGCCTTTAAACCACAAAGTTACCCCGAGTGGACGAGTAAAGTTTCATGAGGGTTTCCAGAAATGATACCTACAAACATTAACATATTCACATTTATTCAGCAACAGTCAATCACACTACACTACTCAAGAACTAACTTATGTGTCACTGCAGTGCAATATTAAGACATGATAAGTCATTGAAGGCACAGTAGACAAGCATAACGGAATCTATTGAGTAGAGACCAGAATTTAGTATTACACAAATCAAGTTCTATGTACTTGTGAATGTTAGTAGCACACATCATCAATAACCTCGGTGTAACGTGCAATCTGCATAACTAGTTAACTAACCACTATAATAGCCCAGTGTAATCCATAATAACCCCCAACATATACAAAAAGATTAAACTTTTGCAACCAGGATTCTCAAAATGTCTTTTCTTTTTTCTTTTTTTTTTGTAAGACTGTGCAATGTCTTCATCCATTAAGCTTTCTAATCAACCCTTGTGGCAAGCATTGGGCCAATGACTCCCAAACCAGACGGTTTTAGGGCACTAGGAGTGAAGACACCCCTACGGGCTTAATAGCTTGAGTTGAAAAGGCTACGAATCTGAACAAGTCTTTTTCGTTATTTTCCTTAATTGTGCCATGTCTAGGTCCCTTATGCTTTCTAATTAACCCATGTAAGGGCCAGTGACTCCCAAACTAGACGGTTTTAGGGCATTAGGTGTTGAGAAACCCTTACAGGCTTAGTAACTCAAGTTAAAGAGGCTATGAACCTAAATAAGTCAAGTGCTTTTATTTATTTATCTATTTATTTATTTATTTATTTATTTATTTATTTATATTGATTTATTTTGAGAATCAAGGCTAGTCATTTATTCTTTCTTGCAACACTAGCAATTATCAATGATGTACACTAGGGATTATAATAGAGAGGTCACCGCTATGATAGTGTGTTTATGTGAGTCTAGGCATATTCATGATACGTGTACTAATATCACAACCACAAACAACTATCCTAGTGTAAACATTATATACGAGTATTTACCCAATAAACCCTTTTCATGCAAGTCTACTATGCTTTCCAATTAACATATGCAAATATCATCACCCTACTAGCAGCAAGTCGACATCAAGTGGAGTAGTGTAATCAAGTGAAGCAGGTATAAGCATGAATTAGGAGCCAAATAGAAATGCACAAAAGAAAATACCCTTATCCCCCAACTTGAATATGACATTGTCCTCAATGTAAGCAAAAACCAAGTAAATAAAAATGAGAGAATATTACCAAAGATTATAGATGCACATCCATGTAGGTAAATAATAACACACACACACACACAGAGTTTACTTTCTTTTCCTTTCTTTTTTTTTTTTAAATTTTTACGAAAGAAGAAATAACTAAAAGTAACAACAGAAATAAAAGAGACAAAGAAAAATATAGGCCGATACTACTCAAAATCTGGTGGTGGTGGTGGCGGGAAATGCTGAGCAAACAAGGCATTCATCAATGACTGCGTCTCGAATGCTTCATCCTGAACCCGAGCGCCGAGCTAGTCAAAACACTCCTAGCTCGACTCTCGATATGTGTAAAAGTCAGTTTGCAGTGATGCAACTGACTGTTAAATGTCAGGCATTTAGCTGGTCGAAAGCCGCCTGAGAATAGTCTCGATGCCCCTGAAAGTCTGTGTGCAACCTCATGAAAATTTGTGGTGATCACGAAGAGTACTGTGGATCTAATCCACAAAGTGCTGAAGCTGTAAGTACTCCTCATGAGTCATGTATAGTGAGTCCCCTTGGGGAAGTAGGATGAGGTATTCTCGCTACCTGAAAGTCAGATAAACTGTGTCAATCTCCTCAGTCGGATCAATGGGGAGGCCCTTTAGCTCGAAGACAAGTATAAGCAAGTTGGCAAATGGCAAGGGCCAAGTCAGGTTTTGCATAGGTTGAGGTCAAACTGCCTCTTGTAGAAATTTGCGCATATGCATCTAGATGACGTCCGTAAGTGGTACTTGATAACCATGTTAGTACCCATGTAGGACCCGGACAAACTCCAATCGGCGCTTAACTTTATGCCCAAGTGAAAGGGCATTCTTATGCATGACGGAGTCAATGAATAACAAGCGGCTAGGCAGCTTGCTCCGCCACAAACATGTGTAACTTGCGTCACCTTGGGCCCCTGGGAAGTACTCTTGGATGAGGCTATGTATCGGTTGTCGGTCCTTAACTTCCGGGAAGGGCTGGTGGTCTACCTTGGAAAAGAACCCTAATACTTAAGCAATCATGGATGCAGTGATGTTGACAAGGTGGCCATCAATAGTGGACAATAGTTCGACCTTAGTGAGTGACTCATACATGTTCTAGTAGAAGAGCCGTACCAGATGAGGATAAGTGGGTGCTGTCACAGTGCAAAGGCCCAACTGTTGCCGGAGTTGGAGCTGCTTAACGGCCTAAGAAATGACTGGGTCACGCTGAAAATATGTGATGTTAAACTGTGTGAGCTTATGAAGTGGGCGTGAAGCGCACTCCGATCATGGAAACTCAACCGGTGGTGGCGGCGAGGATGGTGGTGACGGTGGCAGTGGTGGCGCTGAGAGGTGGAACCTCTGGCCTTTTTGGAGGCCTAGGTGGATATCCGTCGACTCATGTCCTGCATACACCAACAATAGACACGTATACCCGTGAAACCAACATGAGAATCAAATAAGATATTGAAGCACAAGTCTGCCCACAGAAGTACCACATGCATTTCGCTTTTTTTTTTTTTTGAAACCTAAAACAAAATAAAATAGAATAATATAAACTTACACATTAACATTTTAACAAGAAATGAATTAAACTAACAAGTAATATTGAGATAATAGAATATATCTAAACAACTAAATAAATAAATAGAAAATACAATGAATTAGAAAAGCTAGGCATTAGAATTTATTTTTTTTTATTTTTTTTATTTTTTTTAAATAAAGAAATAAAGAAACTAAAATAACCAAAAAACATTTTTCAGATTTTTTTTTTCGAAGTCGCTCTGCACGTACACGAGTGAACGCCGCACGTGCGGACGCACACCCGCACCACCTCGCACACTTACTTTTAAAGCAGTAGCAAATTTGGGGACTGAATACTTGGCCACACGTGAGGTGCGTTTTGCCACACGTGCGGGAGTTTTTTTTTTTTTTTTTTTATAGCCCAACTTGTACCTTTATTTCACAATCAAAATAAGAATAGCCTATGAAAAGTAATAAAAGTTCAATAAAGGTATAATCTTCACGCGAAAACCACGGACACTGATTTTCTCCCTAACTGTGTTTATAACTTTCCCTATTCTCCAACAGGGTGACAGACTAGGTTGATTCGGTATCCAGAATCGAGGCGCCTAAGGCTAACTCAACCTATGTGGCTGTCATATAGAGTTCAAGTCGGGGTGGTTTTAAAGCAATCTCCACACCCCTGGGTATTCAAACCAGACTTTAGTCTTGAAAATTCCAAACCTTTGCGTTCTAGGCTTTGCCATTCGAACTCCAGTTTCCACTGTCTAAGTTGGTCTCCTAGGAACTCACTACAAACACAGTTAGGTGGCTATACCAGACCGTCAGATTCCGTTTGAGCATGGCAAACACCAAATGAATTATACCTTTATAGGATTTAAAATCTCCTAGATGCAAATAAAGCATAGCAAGAATAAAGAAAAATAGAATAGAATAGAATAGAAAGGAAAGAAAACAAAACAAGACATCAATCTCCCAATCATAGTAAAAAGGGTCCATAAAAGCAATGGACTCAATCATATCCCTATTCCCAATTCATTCTATATATGGCTTCAGTATTTGGCCATTCACTTTGAAAGTGTGGCCATTCTTTGGATCTTGCACCTCAACAGTGCTGTGAATAAATGCCTCTACAACCACAAAGGGACCATCCTATCTTGATCTAAGCTTATCTGGAAAGAGTCTCAATTTTGAGTTAAAAAGTCACACTTTTTGGTCGGGTTCAAAGGATTTCCTATTAATGTGCTTGTCATGAAATTCCTTAGTTCGAGCTTTAAAAATTCTCGAACTCTCATATGCATCATTCCGAATTTCCTCCAACTTATTGAGTTGCAATTTCCGGTTGATCCCAACCGCCGCCATATCGAAGTTAAACTTCTTTATGGCCCATAACACTTGGTGCTCAAGTTCAACCAGGAGATGGAAAGCTTTGCCAAACACCGCCCTATATGGTGGCATCTCAATGGGTGTCTTATAAGCAATGCGGTAGACCCATAATGCATCAATCAAACATTTTGACCAATCTTTCCTATATGGCCTCACCGTTTTCTCTATTATGTGTTTCACCTCCGTATTTGAAACTTTCACTTGGCCACTAGTTTGAGGGTGGTATGGAGTGCCAACTTTATGAGTGATAAAGTATTTCTTAACTACTGACTCAAAGAACCGGTTACAAAAATGCGTACCCTGATCACTTATTATGGCTCTAGGAAACCTAAAACGACTAAAGATATTTTCATGCAAAAATTTGATTACTATTTTATGATCGTTTGTTCGGGTACACCCACTTAGATACATAATCCATTGTCAAGAGAATATACTCAAATCTGAATGACGACGGGAAAGGTCCCATAAAATCAATCCCCCAAACATCAAAGTCTCTACCACAAGAATAGAGGACATTGGCATCATGTCACGCCGAGATATCGAGCACATTTTCTGACAGCGCAAATAAGTTCTACAAAATTGATGGGCATCTTTAAAAATGGTGGGCCAATAAAACTTGCTTTGTAAAACCTTGGCGGCCGTTTTATGCCCACTAAAATGACCGCCACATACAGAAGAATGACAAAATGTAAGAATGTTATGCACCTCACTCTCCGGCACACACCATCGGATCACTTGGTCGGAGCAATATTTAAACAACTCCGAATCCTCCCAAAAAATAATACCTGACCTATAAAAAGAATCGGTCTTTGTCTTGCTTAGACCAATTTTGAGGAATTTGCCCAATGGCCAAGTAATTCACAATATGTGCAAAGCATGGGGGGCTCACTCATGACAGCATAAGAAGTTATTCGTCCGGAAATGAATCATGCAAAGTTAGAGGGTCACTAGTATACTCAACAAGGACTTGGGAGAGGTGATCTGCCACCACATTCTCAGACCCTTTCTTCTCTCGGATCTCTAGGTCAAATTCTTGAAGCAACAAAATCTATCAAATCAATCTAGGTTTGGTCTCTTTCTTAGATAGTAAATACCGCAAAGCGACATGATCAGTGAAAACTATGACCTTGGAACCTAGGAGATAGGACCAAAACTTATCTAAGGCAAAGATCACAGCTAGTAACTCTTTCTCGATGGTAGTGTAATTCAATTGTGCATCCGAGAGAGTGCGACTAGCATAGTATATAACATATGGTGCCCTATTGATCCTTTGGCCCAACACAGCCTCGACAGCATAATCTGGGGCATCACGCATGATTTCAAAGATAAGCGACCAATCTGGTGATTTCAAGATTGGGGCAACGGCAAGGGCCACTCTTAGTGTTTCAAAGGCTTTCAAACATGCCTCATCAAAGATAAAAGGTGTGTCCTAAGCAAGTAAACTACACAAAGGACATGATATCTTACTAAAGTGTTTGATAAACCTACGGTAAAAACCTGTATGCCCTAAGAAAGAACGGACTTGACGCACAGAAGTGGGTGGAGAAAACTTGTAATGAGGTCAACCCAAAGAGAGCAAGGTGTATATAATGCATGCACACGGAGAGATTTAACCCTTTCAAATCGGCCACTGACCACCCTATAGCACTCCGATGTGCTACAAGAACACTCATTAATTGACTTTCCTGCTCTACAGTTAAGTCAGATGCAATGATGACAGGTAAAGTATCCTGAGGCCCTAAAAATACATACTTAAGTGTGGCCGGGAGTGGCTTCAACTCAAGTGTAGGTGGTGTGACTAAGGACGGTATGACGGGATCTTGGGACAGAGAAGGAAGGGACTCAAACCGAGCTTTCTACGGAGAAAATCCGGTGTACAAGAAGAATTAAGTAAGGCATTCATCTCCTCCACTAACCCGTCAATATCAAAATTTTCAAACCCAAAATGAGCTAGACAAGCCTCTAGAGGGTCCTTTACAAGAATAGATGGTAAAGCCTCATCTATAATCTCATTCGCAAATAAACACTCCTCTCTTTCATGGGGTTGTTGGGATGCTTGGAAAACATTAAGTTTCACTTGCATATTCCTAAATGAAACTTTCATAACCCTGGTACGACAATTTATGTAAGCATTGGCTGTAGCCAAGAAAGGTCGGCCTAAGATCCTCGGGATTTGCTTCCTAGAGTTGGCTACCGGTTCCATATCTAAGACCAAAAAGTCAACAGGAAAATAAAACCTATCAACCTTTACTAGCATATCCTCAATCATGCCACGTGGCACTTTAAGGGACCGGTCAGCCAACTGGAGAGTAACAGTAGTGGGCTTCAACTCGCCAAGTCCAAATTCTTCGTACACAAAGTACGACAACAAATTGACACTAGCCACTAAATCTAACAAGGCCCTATCAATGAAATGGTTCCCTATAATGCATGCAATAATTGGGGCACCCAGGTCTTTAAGCTTAGGGGGTGTGTCATTCAACAAGATGGAGCTTACTTGCTCCGTGAGGACGACCTTTTGAGACACGTGTGTCATAGATTTATGGTTTTTCGTACAAAGGTCCTTCAAAAATTTAGCATAGAAGGGTACTTGCTTGATCGCCTCCAACAGGGGAGGTTGATTTTAACTTGTTTAAAAACCTCCATCATCGCTTCCATGGATGTTGCCTTCTTATTAAAAAGGGACGGTGTATCAAGGCATTGGAGAAAGGGTGCCTTAGGCACATATGGTGCCTTAAGCTCATGTGAAGTGCTAGGGGCGAAGTCATTCCCTTTAGGTATTTCTCCCTCACCCTTGCTCTCATTGGGTGTACCACCGTAGTCACCATTCTTAGCCTTAGTTGCATCAGACACAACTAGCCAAGGCTCTAACTCCTTCCTACTTCTCAAGGTAATCACCACTTGCACCTGCTCATGGTGCTTTCCATTCCCATCCAACCCCTCTGCCCCATATTGATCCTTAAGGTTGGCCACAGTCTGACTCGATAATTTTCATTCCTCTCTTCTATTCATGTTGTTAGTTATTTGACCTAATCGGGCCTCTAGCTTGGCAATAGAGTGAGTATGAGAGTGAACTACTAGTGCTAAACCCTTAAGTTCTGAAAGAACTTCCGACACCTGAGTCTCAAAGGCAAAGTTGCCCTGAGAAACAGGTGGGGGTTGTGGTTACTGGTATGGTTGTGGAGGTCGGTAGAAAGATTGGTTGGCAAAATTATTAAAATTTTGCCTTGGTAGTGGAGGATTGTAAGAAGTGCCTTGTGAAGGGGATCTTCATGAAAAATTAGGGTGATTTCTCCATCTCGGATTGTATGTGTTAGAGTATGGGTCATTACCCAGGTTGGAGAATCCTTGAGATGTATTCACATGCTCTTGGACTAACTCTGGAAATTGTGATGCCGAAGAGCACTCACTTAAGTTATGAGCAAGGCTCACACAAATAGCACATGCCTTATGAAATTGAGGTTGATCTTGCTGTGTAGGGCCATGTCCCGAAGCTAATAATTGGTCCATCTTGTGGGACAATGCCTCTACCTGTTGGGCTCACTCTAGGTTTTGCCCTACCTCATAAATGCCCCCTCTTTTTGGGGCTCCAACTGCTAGTTACCAGACTTGTCGAGCTGCAGAGGCATGGTGAAGGGAATTATCACTTAAGCTCTCAAATAGTTTCCATGCCTCAGCATCATTTTTGGACATGAATGTCCCACCACAAGAAGAATCCACCATTTGGTAGTGAGGCTCAGTTAAGCCATAGTAAAAGGTTTGAACAAGTTGCCAATCAGGCACTTGGTGGTGGGGACACTGTTGGAGAAGGTCATGAAGTCTCTCCCATGTCTCATGAAATTGCTCGCTATCAATTTGAGCAAAATTGGTGATGGCTCGCCTAAGTTGGTTGATCTAACCAATGGGAAAGTACTTATCCAAAAACCTCTACTGTAATTGGTCCCAAGTTGTGATTGAATTAGTAGGTAAGGAGTTCAACTAGTGTTTGGCTTTGTCATTTAATGAAAATGGAAACAAACGCAACATTAGGGCCTCATTGGTGAAACTCTGGATCCTCACTGTAGAGAAAATTTCCAGAAATTCATTTAGATGTTTGTAGGGGTCATTATGAGCTAGTCCATGGAATGATGTAAGCATTTGGATGGTGCTAGACTTAATCTCATAATGAGCAGCAGTGGTGTTGGGTAACTGGATTCATGATGGTGATGTATATGTAGTGGGTGTGAGGTAACCCTTAAGGGTCTGGTTGGGCCCATTTAGGCCATTCAGGTTTTTCATCTTTATTGGTTCGAAGTAAGGATAAGGGTATTCAAGAGTAGGAATACGAGCATAGGCTCTAAGTTTCCTAAGAGTCCTTTCTAATTCAAGGTCCAAACTCCACAATTCAAGGCGACAAGAACAGCGCCCGTGTATACACTACTCTCACACACACACACACACACTAACTAAGTTCCAACTCTAATGCACTAAGTTATGAAAGCAAAATACCAAAGAAGAAAATACTCACAGTGGTTTAACGAAAACACTTTACTCGTCTTCTGGGTGCTTGACTTGTAGACGTTGTCCCCAACCTCTAATTGAGCTCTCGAGTTTAAACACTTTGGTGCTATGCTTGCGAGTATTTGCTTTGATTTTTTTTTTTTTAGCACTTTGGTGTTGCGATTTTTGTTTAAAACTTGGCTGCGCTTCACTTGCACTTCAGTGATGGCTCCAATAGCAAACACTCTGCACACTTGGCAACACAAAAATATAAAATCCTAAACTAAAAATTAAAATAGGAATATAACTTTAAATTACTCAATTTCGCAAGAAGTCCCCGGTAACGGTGCCAAAATTTGCGAGGTCGTTACATACACCAAAAATAAACACTAAATTATACCAAATTCTTTTAGAATAATGGCAAGTCCAGGTATCAATCCACAAGGACAATTGTGAAATTAAACTAATTTAGTTGTTAAATTCCTAATTTAAATTTGATGAAAAAGATGAGGGATTCATAAACTAATAATAATTAAATTAAGCAATGTGATGAAACTAGTAATTATAAATAAAATTGGAATTTACTGATTTGGGAAAAAACCTAGGGCAATGAGTTCACATCTAGTTACATAAATAAGAATTCAATTTGAAATCAATTATGCTACGGTTCAAACTAAATAATACTTTGCAACTACATGTTCGAAGCATTTATCAAGAAAATCATCACGTTCAATGTATATGCATGAACCATCTCAAGTAGTACGAATCGTTCGCTCTAAACTAGGGTAGCAAAACGACTCGTCTCTCGTAGTATGGCTCATCTCATACCTTGAATATGAAAGAAAAGAAAACCATTGTATAGAAAGCATTCAACAATCACAGAAAGCCGAATACTCAAAGAGATACTGAAAAATATGTATTTGAAACTTCTAAAGCACCATACAATTGTTCAGACCTTTACATAATTAAAAATAAAAAAGAAAACCTCATTGCATAGCTAGGTTTCATCAAAACCCTAGAAAAGAAGAACCTAACCACTCATGGAGGAGTGGGAAGAGGTGGAAGACCCCATGGAAGTTGGATTGAAAGCTTGAGAATCCTTTCCTCCAAACCCTAGCCTCTCTCTCCTTGGAAAAATATCAGAACCCTAATCTAGTCTCTTTTTTGCCTTTTTATACCTCTGATGTCTTTTAAATAGGTTTAAAAGATTGGGCCCGTTTTCTGAGGTATGGCCGCACGTGCGGAAAAAGTCAATGCACATGCAGGAAACTCTTTTCTCTCTAAATTTTGTATTTTTGCCCATTTTATACTCCGACTATGTCCAACCTGATTTACATTATACAGACATAAAATATATAGTTTGACAAGCAAGTAAAGTTAAGAGATCCTAATTAACAGCCTCAATGTTGCATAATTCGGCCTTAATCAATTGTTCTTATTCGTGAAAAGTAGAGCGGCATGATGGAAATGCCCCAATCTCTTGTGCCGAAGCACTGTATTGCTATCTTTTGTATATACAGTAGCCTGGTCGTCTTTTATCAAATCTAAGGCAAAGTTTTTGCGTTTCATTTGAACTTTGAACACCTCTATACCTTTTGTATCTTTAATCACATATTTTTTTTTTTTTTGTCTTCAAACAACACCTTATAGCCTTTTTCCAACAACTGAATAACACTCAAAAGGTTTTGATCAATTTCAGGTACATATAAAACATCATAAATTAATTTCAGACCTGTATGGCCTTCAATTGCTACTGTTCCTTTGCCTTTTACTGCAATGTGTGCTCTATTTCCAATTCTGACTTTAGAAATAGTAGTCTTGTCAAACTCTCTGAAGAGCTCTCGATCATAAATCATGTGGTTTGTACAACCACTATCTATAAGCCAACTTTCTGTGGAGTTGTTGGTGGCAAAGCATGATACCACGAACAACTACTCCTCTTGAGGTTGATCCTCAGTAGCCTTGGCTTCTCCTTGTTGTTGTTGATTCTTGCATATTCTTTCCATGTGCCCTAACTAACCACACTTGTGACATCTTGCATCTGGCCTCCACCAACACTTATTTTGTGGATGATTGGCTTTTTTGAAGTAGGGGCAAGGTGGAAAGACTTGAGTCTTGCTGTGTTTCTAAGCTTGTTGTTGTTTTTTTTTTTTTTTTTTTTTTTTTTTTTTTTTTTGCCACCGTTGTTCTGTGATTTGGCTTGTAAAGCACCCTCCACAAATCCTTCTTGCCCCATAAGCCTCCTTCATTCTTGTGCCTACAGTGCGTTCAACAATTCTGCTAAGGTAATGCTTGACAAATCTTTTGAGTTTTCCAAAAATGAAATTGTAGCTTCAAACTTTTTAGGAATTGTGACTAGGACCTTTTGAACAATTCTAGAATCAGAAAAATCAGTACCAAGGAGTCTTACCTTGTTGACAATGCCAAGAAATCTGTTAGAATATTCCTTGATTGTTTCTAATTCTTTCATCTTTTGCATTTCAAATTCTCGGATCAAATTCAGCACTTGAATCCCTTTGATCCTTTCATTTCCTTTGTATTCTTGCTTCAAAAAATTCCAAATTTCCTTGGCTATTTTTAGCGTCATTATTCTAATAAAAATGATAGATGAGACTGCTGCAAACAAGGTTGCTCTTGCTTTTGATTTTCTTTGCTTCCTCCCCTTTTGATTTTTGATTTGTGCAAGAGTTGGATTGTCTGGCAGAGGTGGACCTTCATATTTTTGTTCAGCAGCTTCCCATAGATCATTAGCATCAAGATAGGTTTCCATTCTAACAGCCCACACTGGATAATTTGTTCCATCAAACATTAGAGGTGCCATTGTAGTGAATGAATTTTCTGAATTCATTCTGGATAGGTTTTTGGAGTGATATGTGATAAGTGTCTAGAAATTGTGTTTGAGCTCTCATAGGTCCCTCAAGATTGCAGCTCTAATACCAGTTTGATGGATATTTAGGAAACCAAAGACTAAGGATAATGAGAGAAGCTAATTTTGAGACTACATAAGGCAATTTTTTTTTCATTGAGCAACAAGCTGTCTATTTATACAGCATAATGAAAACTGAATTGCAGAAAAATCTACTACATGTTGAGCAAAACAACTAAATGCCTAAAAAATACCATGAAGAAATGGTCATAATACTAACAAATAAAACTGATTCAGCAATCTTAAAGAATAGCAACAAATAAAACTAATTCTGCTTCGTGGGTCATGCTAGTCAACACTCTTTCTCTCAACCACCACCACTGAGGACTACCATCCACCATTTTCCTTCAATTCGTTTTACTGTTATAGCAATTAGTTGACTGAGACTATTGGACCATGGATCTTGTAATAACAAATTGGATTCAGAGTGAGATTTGATTGATCTGTCTCAAATTAGAAATTTTACTTAAGAAAGCATATTAGGATGATTTTTAATTTTGTATGAAATGATTTTCTTTTACATGCCTCTTTACTCATTTGCATATGCATACAAGCTAGGTTGCCTCCTTGCATTTGGAGTTCTGATGTACAAGGATGTTGTGTGAAGTCATTCAATCTCTAGAGACTGCCCTTTAACATTATAGTATCAAACTACTTTATCAATGGTTGCATGCAATATAAATTTCTATAGCTAGTTCACTAAAGTGGAGTAAGAATTTTAGTTCATATGCTCCTTGAAAATCTTTTTGTTGTGGTGTAACATTTTTATGCATCTCTGATTGTCCTTTCGCCTCCCTAAATCACCATAGTGCCCATTATTGGGGATTGCTGGTGAAATTTGTGGTTTAGTGGTTGAGTACAACTATACACTACGAAGGGTGGGCATTGAACGAACCGGCCGGCCTAGGTTAGGAAATGTATATATCTCGGGCCCAAGTTCAACCCAGTGCTAAAACGATGTTAAATTTCTAACCCCGCCCAATAAAATATGTTGAAAAGAAATATTAATAAGGGGGTAACTTACATGGACCTTCCTTGATAATTGGAGATATTAGTTTGACAAAATTACTCTGGCTTCCCTTGACATTTATAGTTGCCTAACAGTTTCTCCCATTTTGTTAGTCAACGGTTAATCTTGTGGACAGTTTGACCATTTTTTGCATTGAATGACCCATTTTACCCTTATATAACTTTGTAACCAAATAAGCCTTGTGGTGATATGCAAACAAGCACTTGGATTGGGAGACATTTTCATAGTGGAATACTAGGTGAACTGGGGTGGCCTTTTATATTGCTTTTTACCGTGACACGTCATCACAAATTCCATTTGGAAAATTCTAATCTTAAGAAAAAATTATATAGAAAAATCCCACTATAATAATGTGGTGATGACATTTTTTTGCGATTAAGAGTCATTTGATAGGTGTTTTGTTTTTTAATGAAAGGATCTAATTCCCTCACATCATTCTATATAAAAATTATATAGATGTAGTTTATTTATTCATATAACATTACACTTTGCAGTTTGCTTTTGGATAAAGGAGCTTCAGTGTGAAATTAGAATGTTTCGTTGAGAAGCCAATTTGATATAGGCTTCATCGAGGTCCAACTGAGTGGAGAATTTTGACAATTGCCCAACATTTGCTAGTCAAATTGTTACTTTGGCCCCTTTTTTTTTTGGCGATAGCCTCAGCTTCTTCATTTATATGAGGTTTGAGTAAGATTTCATCTGATAATAACGTTTTGGTTGCAGCATGCACGTAACACGCATGGACTTTATCAAGGTTTGGCAGCAAAACTAAATTTGGTCCTGGGAATGGCCACTGATTGCTGCGTAATTGCGAGAAGATGTAGAAAAAGATCATCAGTTCGATTGCATTTCAAACAGTGCATTTATGGAATTGTTGTTGTTGTTGTCTCTACGTCTGCTGGAGTTGAATTTCAGATCCTCTGCTTTTGAAAATAGATATGTACATATTTTATCATGGTAGCTAGTCATGGATTGACATTGCCGTAGCATCCACATTGACATTTTCTCTTTTTCCATTGACTATGGTGACATGTAGAGCTATAGTCATACCAGAGAAAAATAATGGAAGTTTGAGCAATTTCATTGTTATCATGCATATATATATGTATATACGTGCACACAATAACCTCTTCATAACAAGTGTTTGGCAATGATTTTGGTTCTCTTGGCTTTTTGACATTTTGGGAATTCTGTATAGAAAACTTTATGCATATATAAAATTCCCCAGGAATGATGTAGCAATATAAAAACAACGCTCAATTAGTACACATTAATGTGTGTTTGAGCGTAGAAAGATTTGATACACACTTAACCTTTGACATAGTGCATAAAGTGATTGTCCTGTGGCTTGAACCCATAACTTCAATGTTATTAAGATAAGGTTTTACCATTAATATGTGTAGCAATATTATTATTATAAATAAATTCATATTTAATAACATTTTGTTTTAAAATAAAATATTCATAATGAGTCACATCATTATATATAAATCTTTTGTTTTTGTAACATTACTCTGTTCGATAGAATTAAATCTCAATAGATCGTGATAGAAAGATTGCCCTATCAATTACAATACTAGTTGCATAGTTTACGAACGACAATTGGCCATTGCCCTTCCTACTTAACTCCAAATAACTAAAAGAAAATTTAGTCAAAGTTTGGTTTCTTTTGACTCATCGTATCCTCTGTTGTGGTCCTATTTATCATTTATAGCATGAGATTTAAACCAGTTTCATATTAATGTTTTCAAAGGCTAAATAATAAATTTGGTGATGCTCTACAATATATTAGAGGTTTAGAATCTAAATGTTTTGGTTTCTAAAAGTAAAAATTTTGTTGTAAAAATTATTTAAGGACCAATTTCTATCGTCGTGAAGATATTCGTTAAAAAGTCGTCTCAAAAAAGTCAAAAACCAGACTTTTAGCGACAAAATTTTGAAAATGTCACTAATAAATTGACTTTTAGGGACAAAATAATCTAGTCTCAAAATACTTTATTTTTTGAGACAAAAAATTTAGTCCCAAAAAAATAATAATTCATCACTAATGTCTAATTTTCGTTGCTAAAAATATCATAATGACACTTTTTATAACAAAAATATTTGATCCCTAAAAAATAATTTTATTCCTAAATTTTAGTTTCTACAATCTTAACTTTTTGTAGTGATGGAACAGTAGAGTGCATCATAAAACCTATATGCAAGGAATAGAGAAGGTTATATTCTACACCACCAACCATAAATAAATAACAAACAATCAAAGCTAATGGACTTCTGGCAATCATGTATCTTATGGTAATCATGCCATTTCACTAAAATTGTTGAACAGTATTATTTGGTGGAGGTTGAGAAGTTATTTGGGGATCAGTATTGGGACTGCAAAAAAATTTCTATATGGGACTATAAAAAAATTTATTAAAATTTTACATAACATTCAAATGGGTGTGAAATCCAAACCATATGAATATTGTATAAAATTTTTGATAAATTTTTTGGAGTCATTTGTGGTATTCAATCACTAGAACAAATTAAGATTGTAGAGAAAAAAATTTAGGGACAAAATCATATTTTAAGGATGAAATATTTTAGTTACTAAAAATGTTATTGTTATATTTTTAGCGATGAAATAAGAATTTTGTGATGAATAACTATGTTTTTGGACTACCTTGTTTAAGCATTGTACATAATACATTAGTTACAAGTAACACCATCATTTCAATCTTTCTCAAGGTCATTCGTAAAAGTTTATATTAAAAGAAATTATAATGAATATTTAAGTTTCGTACTCAATATTAATTCAAAAAATTGTTATTATTTTGTTGCTATTATTAAAAAAAAAAAATCAAAATTGTAACTAATAAATATCTTTGTAAATTAATTTTCTGATTTCACCACTGTATCTGTATGTGGTTGACCTCAAAAAAATCTACCAACACCATATACATGACATTTTTAACTGCCTTTTTTGTATTCTTCATGCCAACCAACAAACTCACTATGTTCATTTCTTGTTAATTTTCTCAAGTTGAAAAACTCATGCATGATATTCCTACTGATTTCATTTTTAGCCCCATAATAACAAACTCACTCATCATATCAACAATTTTTTGTTTTATTTAATTTTTTATGAGGCTGTTTGGAGCTTCAATATTTTAAAAGCACGTAGAGTGGACAAGACAATATTTTCATAACAAAAAAAAAAATGTAATATCAAAGATGAAACTGGTACGACATAACCATCTCCACAGATGCATATCATCAGCTAGCTAGTACAGGGTACAAACACTACAATGCAACTAATAAATAACATGAGCTCTCCTGCTAGTACTAACTGATCATACAACATTGACCCAAAAAACAAGAATAAGATCAAATGACAATGGGCTCTTATTTAATATATCTCTATATAACCATGTATAGTAAAGTACTATAGGAAGTGATCACTCAGATGGAATGAGGAGATGGTGCAAGTTTGTGGATTGGCTGGTGGGGACCGTGTCCGTGTCCGTGTCCCCGTCCATGTGGCTT
The DNA here is from genome assembly GCF_055761805.1 of Camellia sinensis. Classification (NCBI taxonomy): domain Eukaryota; kingdom Viridiplantae; phylum Streptophyta; class Magnoliopsida; order Ericales; family Theaceae; genus Camellia; species Camellia sinensis. The sequence goes on from NC_138967.1 coordinate 32,125,797, forward strand.
CTCTGACGGAGTTGGAGCAGGAGGCATCACCTTCCTCGGTGGCTTGTGCAAGTCTTCGCCATGCTCCATCGGAGGGTGAGCAGCGTGGTGACCATGAGTTGGTGGCATCTCTCCCTTGGGAGGTAGGCCCATTGGGGTTGGAGCCATGTGCTCATGAGGGTGTGGCTTCATGTAATCACCAAGTGAGGGAGATGTGAGAACCACCACTGCAAATAACATGACCAACAAGCACTTGGGAGACATTTTGAAGCTGAGTTTGGTAAGTAGATTCAATACTTGGTGATATTGCTATACTTGGTGAAATGGGGTGTCCTTTTATAATGATTTGGAGCCCATCTTGGCATGACACGTGTCACCATATCTTGGCATGACACTTATTAGCATTAGCCTATATATATATTTTCTCTCTGTTCCTATATGGAAACTCTTTGAAGTTTGGTTTTGGATGAAGGACTTTATCAATGTGAAATCAGTGTGTTTTGTTGAGAAACCAATTTCTGTCCTGGAGAACATTGCTGATTGGTGATCCTAACATGAATCAGGGCGAAATTGTAGAAAAAAGAAGAAGATACTGCGTTTCAAACAAACATATATAGGATTGTTGTTGCTGATGATGTTGTTATTGATTTTGTTATCTCTATTTTATGTCTGCTGCTGTGGAATTTCAGATCATCTCAATTTGGAAATATTTTTATCATGCATGGTTAGCTAAGTCATTTATTGGCATTGCCTAACTTTGACATTTTTTCCTTTCCCATTGGTGATGGTGAGCAGCATAGCCCCTGTTTGGTTAAAAATTTAAAATCAAAAAATAGAAGTAAAAGATATTCATCTTTCAGTTTTCTAATAATTAATATTTGTTTAACTTGTTTGAGTTATTTTTGCTTAATACGGATGTTTATGAGTAAAAAACACTCCTTATTTAAGCTATTTTGTTTGGAACTTGAGAGGGTGCTTGGCCTCTAAGGAGCCTGTGGAGGTGTTTTTTGAATTTATTCTGATAATCCGAATCATTCATATTGTAGGGTTCGTCAATTAAATCATTCATGACAAAAATCAAATTAATTAGACATCTATAACCTATAACAAGACAACATGTATGTTTAAAAAAATAAACAATTAACATAATTTTAATAATTTTTTTTAAAGCAATTATGATCTAGGTTACGCATGTCCAATTAAACTACATAAACAGTCTTGCAAGACAAAATAAACAATAAGTCAAATAAGTTGGACCAAACGATCCCATAGTGCTATGGTTATACCCAAAAAATAAAAAATAAAATAAAAAATTAATGTTATAATCATCATCTATTTCGATCATTGTTACTTGCCATTGGAAGTATCAATTTAGTTGTCAATATTTGGTAAAACTCATTACACCAATATTATGAGCATAAATAAAAATATAAGCATAATATGATATAAAAATGTGACGTGTAGAGGCAGAAGAAAAAAAAAACACTGGTTGTTATCAAAGGTATATATGTACATAAAAAACATCTACATAGGAAGTTTATGCCAATAATATGGTATAGTCTTGGATAAATTACACTATTGATCCTTTTAGTTTGAACAAAATTTCATTTTAGTTCTTTATAGTTTTAATTTGAACAATTTAAATTATATACTTACAAATTTGATATAATGAGATCTCTTGGTACCATTACTATTAGAATTTTGAATAAAAAAATTTCCCCTGCGAAATTAAAGATGTCAAAATAAAATTAAAATGAAATTACAAAACTACCAATATTGTAAATAAATTACATTGATAGTCCTTATATGTATATATTTAAATTCCACTTTGCTGTTTCAAGCTTTTGCCCTGCCTACTTGATTCCAAAGTATTGAAGAAATGTCAATCACTTTTTTTGACTTTGCTCTGTTTTGGTTCTGTTTTTCAATTACATGAGATTTGAAAGGAATATACGTTTTTAAAAGGCTAAATAATAAATTTAATCGTGTCTGCAAGAAACAGAGGAGAAGGATGAAAAAAAAAAAAAAAAAAAAAAAACAAGCTAATGAATTCTGATAATCATATAGGATACCTCAAAAGTAATTCTATTTACACATTACACATTGTCTAAATACACATTATTTACTTTTAATTCATATTACACTCAATTTGAATATTTTGATTTTTTAAAATTCATATCATTAATTTTTAAATATTACCAAAATAAACTTAAAATTTTCAATTTCAAACCCTAACCCTAGCTGGTACCATCAACTATTGTCGCCACCTCTCCCTAGTCCTATCGCCCCACCCTAACCCTTATCACAATCACAACTTCGACACTCCCCCCCCTCTTCCCAGCCTCCACTACTTCCATTAGCTACTCTCAACCCTCTTCTAGCTAGCTCTCTTCTAGTGTTCCTTCCTTCTCACTATTCCCCTCTCCAACCCTTTCCCCCACTCTTACGCTACACTCACCTACCCTTCCCCTACTTCCACAACATCCTTCCCACTGTCCTTCTCAGCTTTAGACCCTAGATAAAGAAAAAGGAAAGGGAAAAGGAGGGCAGAGAAGAGGCAGCGAGGCTGGAGAAGGATGGCAACTGCGGCTAGTAGTAATGGTGATATGTAGTGATGTGCACTTAAATATTAAATTTTATAATTTTGTCTAAAAGTTTAATTTTCCTGAGAGAGACTGGTTGCAATGAAATAAATAGCGGCGTGCAATATAAATCACAAAACCATACCATTACACCCTTAATTAATTAGTTTTTATTACAACTTTATTTTTGTCTAAAATTACTATAAAAAAAAACTTATACACTAAAATTTTGAAATTTTAATTTATCATTCCACTCATCCTTTTCCCACCACATCTACTAGCCCATCAATTTGAACTATGAGAGGTAAAGTGTTCCGAGTCGAAATCACAAGAGGGAAAGTAAATTTTGCCCTTATTTTTTTAATAGAATGATGTGAATATACAAAAATAAATAAGGTAAAATATCAATTTTCACATAAAAAAAGCCAACTTTTTTTTTTGGTCAATATAATTAACGAATAACTCTTGTTAAATAGGTTAAGTGTCATCTAAATTTTTAAAAAATATATATATTTTAAAAAAACCCAAATAATTATGTTAAACTTGTGCATTTGAATGTATTTGCTCAAAACTTCAAAGGAGATTAATGTAATTTTCCATTTCTTTCCCAACGAGGGTGCAAGGAACTTAAACATATTACATGCATACCTTATTTTGCATCATTTTGAGTAGAGTAGGCATGATAATAATCTCATAGTTAAATATCGTTGAAACTACACCAAAAAAACAAAAAAAAAAAAGAAAAGAAAAGAAAAGAAAAGAAAAAGAAACGATGGTTATAATATATCACAGGTGAAAAGGGTATGTGGTGATCATCACCTAGCACCGGGTGTTGGAAAAACATGGGTTTTCACCAATATTTTTGGTGAATGTTGGAGCCAAATTTAAGTGAGTTACACTTAAGAAATACCGGCAAATCCTAGAGGCAAAGTTGTTCGTGTCTTTGTGGAGACATTGGTTTGGTGAAAACCATTATCGTGTGAATTGGAAATTGCCGCCAAAGTGAGCCTCGTGGAAATGGCTAATGTAGGTGGGTTTCTTCAATTTTGGTAATTTCTCTTGTCCCATGTAGGAAAGAAGGTGCAGAAATAAAATAATATTATATATATATATATATATATTTAGAAATTTATTTAATTTTTAATTAAATAATTTTTAGGAAGTTGGTTTCCCTCCATTACTGTTTTCCTTCAAATAGATGTGTCTTTTTGAATTCGAATTGAACAGATACCATGCCTGCTTCAACAGTTCTCTTCTATGTCTATTTAAAGACATTTACTCTCCAAAATTAAATATTGAAAAAGGAAAAACAAATCCGGATTTCCTTCCCTCCATTCTACATTTTTTCCTGCATGCATTTTGTCTTAGTAAATCAGAGAGAGTTCAAAACGTAGGTTTGGTTCGCTATTCAAAGTGATTGTAGTACTGCTTCACTCTGAGAAGATTATTGTATACTGGGAGATAGACGCTTAAGAGGTCATAAGCACCATTGCGGCGGGCGAATCTGTCGTAAGGACAAAGTGTCACACACTCGACTGGGTCTGATTGTTTAGTCGTATTTATTTCGATTGTTCTGTAAGTAAAGCGTTTATTTTGTTTACTGTTTCGTTTATTTTTCGTGAAACACAGAAAATATTTCTAACAATCTTAAAACAGATTCTTTTTATTTTTTGTTTTTACTATATCTATTTTTTTATTTCATTTATTATTCTTCCGAACTGGTTTGTTTACGAGTTCTGGAAATTGCATCTTCATAACATTATTTTATTGGTTGGTTCTAGTGCCCATTTGGTTTTGTTGGGCTACTGGAATTTTTTGTTAATGTTGTTTTTGGTTTGTTTCTTTATGAAATGTTGTGGGCCAAAAACCACTGTGTTATGAAACAAAACTGGTTTCTAGTTGGTTTTTAAACACATTTTTTTTTTTTTTATGCTTCTTTCTGAAACTTGGTTTTAATACTATTTTCTGGTGCTGGAAACAGTTTATCACAAATTGTTTTGTAGTTATTTATTGTTTTTTTTAACAAAATTTTGTTTTGCTGGTTTTAGTTCTGGAATTGTTTTTAAATTTGTTTTTTAACAGTTTTGACTAGTTTTCCAATGCTGGAAATTTTTATTTTATTTCCCTATAATAAGAATTAACTGATTTGGTTTTTATCAGAATTATGGCTTCTGGAAATGTTCAAATTGGTTTTGGTACAAGTACTGTTACTGTCCCAAATTCTGCTATTGTTGTGAGTGCTCCTGTCCTTCCAACAGTGCCGGTAAATCATGGGAAAAAGCCAAAAAAGTTCATTGGAATTGATTTCAAGAGATGACAACAGAAGATATAGTTTTATCTCACTACTTTGAATCTGGCTAGATTTCTCCATGAGGATGCTCCTACAATGAAGAAAGATGAGACTTATCAGCATTTTGTTGCTGCAGTCGATGCTTGGAAACATGTCGATTTCCTGTGTCGCAGTTATATCTTGAATGGGTTGGATAATACTTTATATAATGTCTATAGCCCCATTAAGACAGTCAAGGAACTCTGGGATTCTTTGGAGAAGAAATACAAGACTGAAGATGCTAGCACGAAGAAATTCGTCGTCGAAATTTTTTTGGATTTTGTTATGATAGACTAGAAGACTGTTATCAGTCAAGTACAAGATTTACAGTTGATTCTGCATGACATTCATGCAGAGGGCATGTCTCTCCGCGAGTCCTTTTAAGTTACTACCTTAATTGAAAAATTACCACTGGGATGGAAGGACTTCAAAAATTATTTAAAGCATAAGCGCAAGGAGATGACTTTGGAAGAACTTATTGTGCAACTGATGATTGAAGAGAACAATCGGGCCTCTGAGAAGAAAGGTAGGAAAACAGCATATGGAGTCCAAGGCAAATGTGGTGGAACAGGCACATAAGGGGAAGAAACGCAAGTATTCGAGAGGTAGTACTTCGCAAGGTCCTAAAGAAGGGGACAATAAGAAATACAAGTTTACTGGTAAGTGCTATATTTGTGACAAGGAAGGACATCGAGCCAAGGACTATCATAATAAGCGTAAAGGCAAAGGCAAAGAAAAATCAAGTAAGAAACCCGCTCAAGAAAATGTAACCGAAGTTGATAATCTTTTCAATGGTGTTGATGATCTTAACCTTACTACAGTTGTTTCTGAAGTGAACTTAGTTGGCAATCCCAAAGAATGGTGGGTGGACACTAAAGAAACTCGTCACATTTGAGCCAACAAGAAAATGTTCACTTCCTATACTAAGCAAGACAATGGAGAACAACTATTCATGGGCAATTCCTCAACTTCTACAGTTGAAGGCCAAGGGAAATTTATTTTGAAAATGGCATCAGGAAAAGAACTCACGCTCACCAATGTGCTACATGTACGGGACATTAGCAAGAATTTTGTTTCCGGATCACTGTTAGGGAAAAATGGGTTTAGGTTGGTCTTTGAAGTGACAAATTTGTACTAACCAAAAATGGGATGTATGTTGGAAAAGGTTACATGAGTGACGGGTTGTTTAAGATGAATATAATGACTGTTGTGCTTACAATTAATAATAAGACTACATTTTCTTTTTATTTGCTTGAGTTTTCATATTATGTCATGGTAAATTAGGACATATTAATTAGAATAATGCTACATGTACTAATTACTGTACACACTAGTGTACTAACAGATGATGTGGCATCATTTGTATGGTTTTGGATATTTGTAACTTGTATAATAAATGTGGTCAATAATAATATCATAATACTAGTTGGTACACTAGTGTATATACTAATTGGTGCATGTAGCACCACCGTGTTAATTATGGATCTATTCGTAGACTAATTAATATGGAATGTTTACCGAAGTTTGAATTAAAACCAAGTCATAAATGTGAAATTTATGTGGAAGTTAAGTTAACTAGAACTCTATTCAATTCAATAGAAAGAAGTACAGAATCACTTGGACTAGTTCATAGTGACATTTGTGATTTTAAATCAATTCAAACTAGTAGTGTGAAAAATACATTATCACTTTTATAGATGACTATACTATATATAGTCATATTTATTTAATTGGAACTAAGGATGAAACTTTGGAAACATTCATTCAATATAAGAATGAAGTTGAAAATTAATTTGATAAGAAAATTAAAAAACTAAGAAGTGATAGAGGTGGTGAATATGAATCACCTTTAGGTGAGTTTTGTAAAGAACATGGAATAATTCATCAAACTACCGCTCCTTACTCACTCAGTAAAATAGAATTGCTGAAAGGAAAAATAGGACTTTAAAAGAAATGATGAATGACATGTTAATTACCTTAGAACTTGTGGGAGAAAGTAATACTTTCTGCTAATTATATTCTTAATAAAGTACCCCGAAAGAAAGTGAATCAAAGACCTTATGAAATGTGGCACGGGAGAGTACCATCCTACAAATACTTAAAAGTGCGAGGGTGTTTGGTTAAAGTGGCTATTCCTAGTCCTAAAAGAACTAAGATAGGTCCTAAAACTGTTGATTGTATATTCATTGGTTATGCCATGAATAGTAGTGCATATTAGTTTTTGATTCATAAGCCAGAACGTTCCGAAATACATGTAAATACTATTATTGAATCTCGGAATGCATCATTCTTTGAACATGTGTTTCTTAATAAAACTGGACAAGAGACTAGTCCTAATAAAAGATCTTATGATGTTATTACTAGTCATGATCAAGAACAAGATAAAAAACAAGAGCAAAATTTAGATCAAAATGAGAAAGAGGTACCTAGGTATAGTAAACGTGCTAGAACCTCAAAATCTTTTGGTCCGGATTTCCTAACTTTTTTGTTAGAAAATGAACTTTTAACTTTTAAAGAAGTTATGTCCAGTCCTAAGGCTTCTTTATGGAAAGAGGCTATAAATAGCAAAGTTAAATCCATCTTGCAAATCACACTTGGGAATTGGTAGATTTGCCACCAAGTTGTAAACCTCTTGGACACAAATGGTTTTTCAAGAGGAAAAATGAAAGTAGATGGATCAATTGACAAATACAAGGCAAGACTTGTGATCAAAGGATATAGACATAAAGAAGGCTTTGATTACTTTGACACATAATCACGGGTTACTAGAATAACATCCATTAGAATGCTAATTGCCATTGCATCTTTGTATAATTTAGAAATTCATCAAATGAATGTAAAAACTGCTTTCTTAAATGGTAGTTAAATGAAAAAATTTACATGGAATAAACAGAAGGATTTTCTATTCCAAGAAAAGAAAAGAAAGTGCGTAAATTAGTTAAATCATTATGGCTTTGTTTGAGAAGTGGGTTAGCTTTTTGGCTTTTTAGCTTTTTTGGCTATTTTAGCCTGGGCTAAAAAGCTTGGTTTGGGAAGGACTTTTTGACTTTTTTGGCTTTTTTTGTGAGAGAAGAGTATAATAATTATAGGTTTGATGTGATGTTTTGTTTGTTGTGGCTAAAATAACCTATTTTGTCTTTTGTGGCTAAAATTGCCAAAAAAAGCCCATAAACCATATTCCCAAACGGAGCCACATATGGTTTAAAACAAGCGTCAAAGCAATGGCATGAGAAATTTAACAAGACAATGATATCAAATGGATTAAAATTAATGAATATGACAAATGTGTTTCTATTAAAAACACAAACAAAGGTTAAGTTATAGTTTCTCTTTATGTGGATGATATGCTCATTATAGATAGTGATAATGATATGATTAAAACTACTAACAAAATGTTGAATAAACATTTTGGCATGAAAGACATGGGAATTGCTAATATAATTCTTGGTATGAAAATTACTAAAACTTCAGAAGGATATACTTTGTCACAATCACATTACATTGAGAAAATACTTGACAAATTTAGCAAATATGAATATCATCTTGCTAGAACACCTGTGGATGTTAATTTGTTTCTTTCTAAAAATGTACAGGAAAGTATTTCTCAATTAGGGTATGCCCAAATTATTAGAAACTTAATGTACTTGATGAACTGCACTCCCCTAGACATAGCCTATGTAGTAAGTAAATTAAGTAGATATATGAGTAATCCATGAGTAGAACACTAGAAAGCTATTATAAGGGTTCTAAGATATCTCAGATTTACTCGTTATATTGGGCTAAGTTATACTAGATATCTAGCAGTACTTGAAGGATACTATGATACAAACTGAATATCGGATACTAGAGACTCAAAATCCACAAGTGAGTATGTCTTTACTTTTGGTGATGCGACTGTATCTTGGAAATCTTCCAAACTGACTTGCATTGCTAGGTCTACTATGGAATCAGAGTTTATAGCTTTAGATAAAACTAGGGAAGAAGCAGAATGGCTTCGTCACTTCCTTGAAGATATTTCAATGTGGCTAAAATCGGTGCCTGCTATATGCATATATTATGATAGCTAATCAATAATTGGTAGAGTACATAGTCATATATATAATAGTAAGTCGCGACACATTCGTCGTCGACATAACATCGTGAAACAACTACTCTCTAATGGAGTTATTTCCGTTGAATATGTGAAGTCTAAAGCCAACATAGCGGATCCACTAACCAAAGGGTTAGCAAGAGAGTTAGTTGAAAATTCATCGAGTGGAATGAGACATAAGCCTATTAAATAAAGAGTTACCACAACGGCAACTTAACCTAGTTGACTGAAGATCCTAAAATCTATGTTTAAAGGGACAACCGAGTTGTGTATGACTCATAAGGATCACTAGGGAGTCAAACTCTTACCCATTTCTATGATAAAATAGCGATGTCTGCAGTGTTTTAGGTTAAGTAATACTTTTAATGATTCTTATGTTTAAGAATACCTATTGGAGTATGGCAGTATACTCTTCATAAGAATCACTTATATAAGTGTGGATTGGGTTGGTTCTATGAGATTTGTGAAAGGCTGCAATTTTCTAAAGTGCTCATGAAAGACTAAGGGGTGGTTTGGGATGATCTAAATAAGTGTACTTTTTGATTTTTTTATGAAATATGGGTTGGGTATGGGTTGGGTTTGAAGTGATGTGTTAGAGAGGTAGTGTGATTTAAATAAGATAATATAACTTAAATAAGATAGTTACTTTTTGACTTTTTTAGATCATGCCAAACAAGGCCGAAGTTGTTCAAGGCCAAAATGAACACAATAGTGAGAACTAAACTATGTCTAGTAATATATTGTGTGAGTTCTATTGTCTTGGTTTATACTAATGATTGAGCAGTTCAAGACATCATGTTCACTGATTAGTTAGTAAATCTAATAGTATCTCACAAGGAAAGGTTCAAAGCTAAAAACTACCTACCCTTTGCAGAATATTTTCGATTTCTATACTCTCTATATTAAGATTATGTTGTTGCATTTTCTCTCCGTCAATTTCATTCATGTGGGGGATTGTTGAAAAAAAATGGGTTTTCACCAATATTTTTGGTGAACATTGGAGCCAAATTTAAGTGAGTTACACTTAATAAATATCGGCAATCCAAGGGGCAAAGTTGTTCATGTGTATGTGGAGACATTGGTTTGGTGAAAACCATTTTCATGTGAATTGGAAATTGCCGCCAAAGTGAGCCTTGTGGAAATGGCTTATATAGGTGGGTTTCTTCAATTTTGCTAATTTCTCTTGTCCCATGTAGGAAAAAATGGTCGCGGGTGCAGGAATAAAATAATATTATATATATATATATATATTATTTGTAAATTTATTTAATTTTTAATTAAATAATTTTCAGGAAGTTGGTTTCCCTTCGTTATTGTTTTCCTTGAAACAGATGTGTCTTTTTGAATTCAAATTGAACAGATAGCATGCATGTTCCAACAGTTCTCTTCTATGTCCATTTAAAGACATTTACTCTCCAGAATTAAATATTGAAAAAGGAAAAACAAATCTGGATTTCCTTCTCTCCATTCTACATTTTTTCCTGCATGCATTTAGTCTTAGTAAATCAGAGAGAGTTCAAACATAGGTTTGGTTCGCTGTTTAGAGTGATTGTAGTGTTGCTTCACTCTGAGAAGATCATTGTATCCTGCGAGATAAACGCTCAAGAAGGTCATAAGCACACTGCAGCGGGCGAATCTGTCTTATGAACAGAGTGTCACGCACTCGACTTGGTCTAGTTGTTTAGTCGTATTTATTTCGATTGTTCTGTAAGTAAAGTATTTATTTTGTTTACTGTTTTGTTTATTTTTTGCTAAACATAGAAAACATTTCTAACACCGGGTACAAACACTACAATACAACTAACAAATTACATGATCTCTTATATAACATTGACCTAGAAAACAAACACAAAATAATATTTTGCCAACTAAATATTTTATCTCTAAAAATTATTTTATTTTTAAATTTTTACCTATAAAACCTTAATTTGTTGTAATGTAGCTTTTCCACACTGACATGTGATTATTTAAATGGGAGAATTACAATTTAGTGTAATAGACCAAAACTATCTATTACACAAAATTGTAATTCACATATTTAAATTGCACAATTTTGATAATCAATGGACTATTGGATATTGACAAACCGACTCGTCTTTATATTTTATTTTCAACTATGTCTTCGGATTCTTAATATTTTTGGCGCATTTCATATTCTCCATCTTTCAAACTTAAGTTGACACAACAATTATCTCATAGAGTTTATTAAGGGAAAATAAAAGCCAATAAATTTGTAAAATATAATGATATCTTCTTAGCAAATAACATATAACATGAGGTCTCCTGCTAGCTGATCATACAACACTGACCCTGCAAACAAGAATAAGATCAAATGAGAATGGACTCTTATTCCTATATCTCTCTATAACCATATATGGTACTAGTAGGAAGTAATCACTCAGAAGAAATAATGAGGAGCTGGTGCAGATTTGTGGGGTGGCATGTGAGGACCATGCCCATGTCCATGTCCATGTGGCTTCTCTGATGGAGTTGAAGCCGGAGGCATCACCTTCTGCGGTGGCTTGTGAGGGTATCCGCCATGCTCCACCGGAGGCTGTGCAACGTGGTGACCATGGTGGTGGTGACCATGATGAGTTGGTGGCTTCTCTCCCTTGGGAGGTTGAGCAATTGGGGTTGGAGCCATGTGCTCATGAGGATGTGGCTTCATGTAATCACCAAGGGAAGGAGTGATGAGAACCACCACTGCAAGTAACAGCACTAGCAAGCTCTTGGAAGACATTTTTTTTGAGTTTGATAACTAAGTGGAATACTTGGTGCCATATAGGTGAAATGGGGTGGCCTTTTATAATGATCAGGAGCCATTGTTGGTGTGACACGTGTCACCATACAAATTATGATTTAAAGAAAAAATCACCTGTGAAATCATTTTTGCAATTAAGAGTCTTGGTTCTTTTTTTATAATCGTTAACGGTAAACTCATCTCACATTGTTTGTCTATACCACTCAAACTTAGTTAATATATTCGTGAAATCCTTCCACTCATTAATGAGTTGGATGCCTTGACATGCTATATCAGAGCTAAATCTTGAGATTTTCTCTAGTGGGTTCAAGTCTCTACCCAAGTCTAGTCTGTCATAGATCCCTTGGGCTAATCCTTAGTCTTAATTAAGAGTCACTAGTTCCTAATTTTAATTAAGATTCATTATGATGGGTGCTCTGTTTTAAAATTAAACATACTAATTCCCTCAAAAACTATTTATAATTTGTTTATTTGTATAGTATTAGTCTTTTTCTAATTTGGCTTGGATAAAAAGGACCTTGAATGTGAAATTAGAGTAGTGTGTTTTGTTGAGAAATCAATTTGATATAGTTTCTCATCAGTTGAAATTTTTGACAATTTGATCAAACATTTGTTTTCTTAGCAACAAAACTGAAGTTTTGGTACTAAGGGAATGGCCACTGATTGATGCGTAATTGCGAGAAGCTGTAGGAAAAAACAGACCATCATATTGATTGCATTTCAAACAAAGCATACATAGGATTGTTGTTGTTTTTGTTTTTGTTTTTGTTTTTGTTTTTGTTGTTCTCGTTGTCGTCATCTCCATGTCAGCTCCAGTTGAATTGACTAATACTAGGGATACTTTATAATCATAATTTGAATGTAGTTGTATTTTGAAAGAATAATATTTTAAATGAGTTTTGAAAAAAAAAAAAAATTATTTGACTATTAGTTTGGAATTTTTTTTTGAGTTTTGTGTTTTATTTTGAAATTATTTTGGATTTTTCTTTTAATATTTAAAAAAATTATTTTATTTTTTTAGGGTAAATATTTTTTTTTAAGCTGTGCTGTATTTACTACATTTGTGGGTTGTATTTTCTTAAATATTTTAATTATTATTTTAAAATTTAAAAAAAAAAAATTTTAAATTTTTTTTATTTTAAATATTTTATTTTATTTTTTAAATATTTGTATACATTTTTTAATTTTTTAATATATATATATATATATTATTAATTAAAAAAAATAAATTTGGATCACTATATATATTTAAATTATAACAAATTATTTGGCCAACACTTACAAAAATAAAAAAATATTTTTTCAAAAAAATAAAAATAATAAAAAAAATATTTTTCTTCAAAAATAAAAACTAATAATAATAATTTTAAAGAAAAAAATAAAGAAATATGTTTTTTGATTTTTTTTTTTTAAATAGAGTTTTAAAAAGAGTTTGGTTATGAGTTTTAAAAAATAGTTTTTGAAAAGAGTTTTGAATTGAGTATTTAGTTATAAATTTTGAAAAGAATTTTAAATTTTTTTTATTGGAATCACGATTCTAAAACTTAACCAAATGCTACCTAATGTATTATCAGAATTTCTAGAAATTTTGATAATACATTTAACACCCATGTGAGACATTTGGTCATTTATTTCGTAGAAAATTTGATATTCCTAACATTACCCTGAGGGTTGCTTTAGACTCACAAAAATTGGTTTTTAAGAGGGGGAGGGGGGGGGGAAAAGACACTTCCAAAAAACTATAAGATAATTAATGTGAGAAAATAGATCTGAAATAAAGAAGTTCTCCTCTCTGGTAGGAGTTTCTCTCTTGCCCTGTACAAGGCTAGTTCCCCTTTAGTGGGTGGTGTTTTTTAGTAGGTTTGCATATCTTTTTGTTTCTCTGGTGGGTTGTTAATGGCGGACTCTATCGATGACTTGGCCCGGCAGCTCGTCTTGACAGAGGAGGAGGAAGCAGAGGTGGTAGTGGATGAGGTTCATATTCAATCCACTGCGGCGAAGGCAGGGCTTTGTTTGGTGGGTAAACTTCTCACCATGCGCCCATTTAATATGGATGCGCTGCGGTCCACTTTGACATCAGTTTCGATGGCGCAAGAGGTATAGCACCAAAGCCCGTTAATGTTTGTGCTCGATAAGGGAGTTGGTCTTGATTTTATGAGTTGGGCATATGAAATTGGGAGTAGTTCTGATGCGGATACATTGGGGCTGTTTTTCGCCATATGTTGGGGTGTGTGGTCCTCTCGAAATTCAGCCATATTCAATAATGTTGATCGCTCGGCAGTTTCAACTGTTCAAATGGTGTGTGTCTTGCTGCAATCCAATATGCATGGACTTCCAGTAGGCTGTGGGATGGAGAGGTGGAGTCCGCCGGCAGGGGGTTTCGTTAAGGTCAATTTTGACGGGGCCACTTTCAAAAAATTGCAGTCATGTGGTGTGGGAGTCCTCATTCGTGATCAGCGTGGTGAGCCGATAGCTTCTTTATCGGAGCAAATCCCGACATGGATGGAGGCCGATTGTATTGCAGCCATTGCTGCTGTCAAGGAGCTGGAGTTTGCAACAGAGTTGGGGCTAACCAATATTCGTTTGGAAGGTGACTCTCTGACCGTGGTGAAGGCTATCCGAGAAGAGAGCAATCTATGTGCTTCGTTTGGTCATTTTTTTCAATGTGTCATTTCCTGTACCAAGCAATTCTTACATTTTCGTGTCTCACATGTGAGGCGAAATGGCAACCTTATGGCTCATCACTTGGCACAAATGGCAAAGGTAGCTCCAGACAAGCGGTTTGTGGCTTGCTGAGGTCCCTACCAATTTAGTGCATATTTTGTTGAATGAAGTTCCTGCTCTGTAGGGGGGCCTTCCCTCTACCCTCTAAAATAAAAAAAAAAAATCCTATAACATATTATACTAAAAAAAAAAAAACTGGCTCCCAAAAAAAAAATTATTGATGTAATCAGTTATTTAAAATTAATAGAGGATTGTTTCTAAAATATATGAATTGTTTATAGAATCTTATTCATTATACCTATTATAATTGTTTACGGAGAAATAGACATTTTAAAGCTGAAAAATGAGAGGGAGAGAGAGAGAGAGAGTGTGTGTGAGAGTGGGTTCTGAATCCAATACATTATTAGGATAAATTTAAAAAACACTTTTTAAGATTTGTTTAAAATATGAATTATTTCTCGTGATTTAAAAAATTATAAATAATTTGTTATCAAAATTTTTTAATTAACTGGATTAATTGAAAAAATTAAATTTCTAATTGCTCTCTTATACAATAATAAAATTACATGAATTATTAATTGATTTAAATTTCTAACATTTTTAAAAAAAAACTTGTAATTGACTTAATAATTTATTAATAAAATAGACCATTTGTTATGAAATTAGAAATTTTAAGAGACATAAGGTAATTTTCAAAATTACATAGGGAAGATCATATTTTAAGCAAATATCAGGGAGTGTATTTGTAATTTACCTTTTTTTTTAAAATTTAAATCATTTTTCTATTTTCGTTAAGTAAAACTAATTTAAAAAGAGTATTTTAATTATTAAACTCAATATAGGTATATGTAAAATGTCTAAAATATTATTTTTTATTAAGCTTAATGCCTGAAATACCATTTT
This sequence comes from Camellia sinensis, assembly GCF_055761805.1. Lineage (NCBI taxonomy): Eukaryota > Viridiplantae > Streptophyta > Magnoliopsida > Ericales > Theaceae > Camellia > Camellia sinensis. The sequence goes on from NC_138967.1 coordinate 32,141,165, forward strand.
TAGGTCAATTTTACTTAATGAAAATAGACAAATAGTTTAAATTGAAAACAAGTCAAAAGTTCAGAATTTAAATTAACAAAATTAAAAATTTAAGATTTATTTTATTATTACGGTTAAACTTCAGATTTATTTATTTTATTTTTTTGGGTAATTTTTCTTTTTTTATTTATTGGGTTTTTGTTAAGGATATTAAATATTCCTAACAATATACATTATCATGGAAGCTTGAAAATGCAATAAATATTAAAGGCCAAATTATCCTTTTTTTTTAATTGTCTCTATTATGATACTTTCATATATTTTTTTCCTAATCTTTGTCTTACACCCTCCCACTTAGGGTCATAAATGGTACGGATCAGGTTTATCCAACGCGTGACTATTGTGTTTAAATCTTATATTTTAACAAATTTTTCAGACTTTGACCAATTAATGGGTTGGGTCTGTTTAAAAAACTAAAACCACATCTTACTCATAAGCCAAAATTTTATGGGTCAAAATCAAACTGAACTGGGTTACACATTTTTCATTATACTTATATTATTAAGTTTTATACATTTTTCATTCACATGTTTTTAATATTTTCATTAGTTATTTTTCTTGTTTACTTTTCAACATAATTTAAGTATTTTGATTTTTTTTTTTTATTTTACCTTTTTACATCTAATATGATAAAAAAAAAACAATCAAGTAATATATAATACCACCAAGTGGACAGGAAAAAAATAAAAAATAAAAAATAAAAACTTTAAACATAAGGAAAAAAAAAATCAAATTAGACCAAAAAAATTTAAAACTAAACATTTGACTAACCCATGCGGGCTATTAGGGGCCAGGTTCGTGGGCAGGTTCGAGTTATAAATCTTTAGTCAAAATCTTAAATTATCTTTTATGGATTGAGACGAGTTGATTAGACTTACTCATGTAAGCTCTTACAGGTTGAGTTTATGGACAAGCCCAAATTATAATTTTTTGTCCCAAATTCTAAATTATCTTATATGAATTGGGACGAATTGAACACTTGTACTGACTGAGATGGGCCATGAGATGAATTTGTCGAGTAATATCGGCCATTTGGAGACCTAGTCCCACTCATGCTCTTGGGGACAAACAATATGCATGTGTGTGTATATATATATATATGAATAAATATTAATTATTATTACTTTACCACACTATATTACACCAATAATATTATATCAATAAATTTGGGCCACATGATGTTTTTTGACATTTTTTTGGACAAAAGGCTTAGGGTTAAGTACAGAATTTGAAAATTTTGCAATTTGAACTGGTTCATTCCAATTTAATAGGTTTGGATTAGTTTTTTGAATCCGTGGCTCGGTTCTGGTTTGGAAAATTTGGGAATCGATCTTTGCAAATTAGTTTCGAATTTGAGTTCACGGTTAACTAAGCCGAGCCGTATGTTACTTAAACCATATACATATCATACTTCCTGCTACTGTTATTGCTACTCTTGTATCTATTCCTGATGCTTTTTTTAATTATTTAGCATAATTTTAATTTTATAATTGTCGTTGCCATGATAAAATATTTGTTTGATGGGAGTTTTATACTTACTACATGTTGAACCATATATTTATTTATTAGATATTATATTTGTTTAAGTTATATTTCAAAAAAATTTAGGCAAATTAATGTTGAACAATTTATGATAGGTTGGCTTTTTCTGAAAATGTTATATGATTTTATTTGTGGAGAAATTATGTGAGAATTGTAATTTCAAACCGAACCAAACAATATTTAAAAAATTTTGTTTGGATTAATTTTATAATTTAAATAGATTAATTTAATTCCATAATTAATCCTGATTTTACCCTCAAACCGAACCGATCCAAATTATACTCATCTCTAAAAAGGCGCAAACCCATTTTCTGTTAAATTTCCATCTTTATGTTCTTCAATAACTCCCCCATCATCTATGGAATATTCATTCCAACCAACTTCTCTCCGCTTGCAATCAAATCATCTATTTGTGTTACTTTGTATCAAGAATTACAAAAAATGAAAAATATATTAAAAAAAAATCAACAATCAACAATCGAACAATCATATTTTATAATAAATGAAAAAAATTTAATCAAATAAAAACAATGCCTACATAAAAAAAATAAAAATCAAGAATTGTATTTTATTATAAATGAAAAATTATAAAACCAAATAAAAGCAAACCTTCTTTAGGAGGGGTAATAATTCAGTAATCCCCGAGTATGGACACATGATATTATATAGTATTATGATTGGTAGAAAAGTTGAGTAGGTGAGGTATTGTGTTGAGTGATTGGAGAACATAAGAGGCATACTAAATAATGATTAGTTAAGGAGTACAAACATATAGTACTTTGGTATTATTGAATAATTTCCCTTTTAGGAGACTCATTTAAGTCAAAACAATTTCTTGAAATACAGTGAGGAATCTCACTTGTAATCAAATCTTTATCCATTGTTGCTATAAAATTACAAGAACAATTTAAAAAATAAAAAAAAATATATTAAAAAAAGGGCAAATTACAAACACCCCTCAAGCTTTGGTGAAAATACAGATTCTCCCATGAGGTTTGAGAAATTACATCCCGCCCCCTGAGGTTTATATTTCCATAACAAATTGCCCCATGAGGTTTTTATTTTCGTACAGATTCCCCCCTAATTTGTTATGCAAATTTGACTCTCAGGGGGCAATTTGTAATTTCTCAAACCCTAGGAGAGAATCTATATCTTCACCAAATCTCGAAGGAGGTGTTTGCAATTTGCCCTAAAAAAAATGAGAAGAAATTCAATATCATATATATATCTCTCTCTCTCTCTATATATATATATATAAGAATTAAATATAAGGGTAAATTACAAACACACCCCCTGAGATGTACTTAAATTACAAATTATCCCCCGTAGTTCTGAAAATTACATTATGCCCCCTAAGGTTTCTAATTTCATAACAAATAAGTCATTTTATTAATAAATCATCAAGTTAATTAACAGTTTTTAATAATGTTAAAATTTTATTTCAATTAATAATTCAAATAATTTTATTATTGTATAGGTGAACAGTTAGAAATTTTATTTTTTCAATTAATTCTGTTAAATAAAAAATTCTGATAGGAAGATATTTGTAATTTTCCAAATCACAGAGGACAATTCATATTTTAAGCAAATCTCAAGGGTGTATTTTTAAGGAAAATAAGTCGAAAGTTTTAGAATGGTGGGAAATGAAAAGAAAAACGGTAGTGCTATATACATCAATTTGTGTACTAATTAATGTACCAACTAGGGTTATGTCATTATTACTGGCCCCACCTATTATACAAATTACAAATATCCAAAACTTTTAAAATTATACCACATCATCTGTTAGTATACTAATTAGTACACTAATTGGTACATATAACATTATTCAAAGAAAAAAGACAAAATAAAAGGCAAACTTCACTATACCCCTTATGGTTTGGGTTGGGTGCGGAACACCGTTAATGACAAACGTAAAATGACTGATTTGCCCTTGTATATATATAACATTGCTTGTCATTTCATTGTAGAAACAGTCGTGCATTTGAGAAGAGAAAAGTGGTGACAACTTAGGTTTTGTGATTCAACAAATTAGGGTCTTTGATTGAACAAATCAGGGTTTGAATTGAACAAATTTATGCTTAAATTTGACAAAGTAGGGTTTCGATTGTTCGATTCGACAAATTTGGGGTCATTCTGTTGGTTTTGCGGTCAAACTTCTGATGGCTTTGGCCTTGGTAAAGGTTTCGGGTGGGGTGTGAGTGGAAGAATGATGGGTGGTCGTGGCTTTGGTGATTGTCCTATACCTTGACATTGTGTTGCTTAGTAGATTTGTCCATTTTCTCTGTTGTCTTTATTTGTAATGGTTTCTTTTTCATCACTGGGGATCATGTAAATTTTTATCCTTTTGGTAATTTTTATGCTTTTGGTGTACAACTAAAATTTATATATATATATATATATATATCTGTGTTATATATTTTTGGAATCAACATATTTTCTCTCTATTTTATATATATATATATATATATTTCTGGAATCAACACCTTTTCTCTCTCTATTTTTTTTTAATCATCAAATCAAAGATATATATATATATACATAGTGAAAAACAAAATTGAAATATAGTAATACAATTTTGAATTGTCAATTCATCAAACATCTGTTGGAAATGGTTATAAAATTCTAGATAAAATCAGAATTTTTTTCTAAGTTTGGTCTATTTCTTAGGTGGGTCCCGTGCATCGATTTTCACGGGTCAAAGTGGTAACGCGTTCTATGCCGCGTTGTGATTCACGTGGTATATTTGGTTGCTCAAAACCATTACCGAGTGAATGAAAAATTGAAGCCAAAGTGTGCTCCATGAAAATGGAGTTTTGGTAGAAATTCCTTAAGGTTGTAAAATGGCTTGTCCTACATTGATTTGGTGGGAAGTTTTGAATGGGTTTATAAGGCTTGGGTTTGGTACTTGGGGTGTGCCCCAAGTGGTACCCAAGTGTTTTAGAGGGAGAGGTTATGGGCAAAATGGGCTAAGGACTTATCAAGTAAGTTATTTAATTTACTTAAATTAGATTTTAATTTTGTTTTTGTAACAAAATAAAATCTGTTTTTATTTATTTTATTTTTTATTTCGAGTTTGATTTTTATAATCAAACAAATTCTCTCATTTCCTTTATTTCTTTATATTCTGGTTGTTGTTTAGTACACAACAGAATTTAATTTATTTAAATACAGTGAAGATTGTCCTACAACATCATCATCAAATCATCTAAAATCATAAACACACACATATATATATAGATGCACAGTGAATGTTTTATCCATATATATATATATATATATATATTTGTGTTATGTTTAAAAAAAAAAGAAAAAAAAGATAAAGAACATAAGAGAGAGAGAGAGAGAGAGAGAGAGAGAGAGAAGATGATGATGATGATGAGGATGATGATATTTTTGTTGGGTAGAGTTGCCTACAACTCAACACATGGAGGAAAGAGAGAATATACAAAGCAATTTTCTTGGGTAAGCTTTTATTTCTAACTCTAGGGGCCTTTTGGTCTTTTAATTGTGAGGGAACATCATTAGTTCATGCCCAATTGCACATTACTCGCGAGTACTGCACAACCTGTTAGAGTAGATGGAAATTCTAACTGTGCATATCAACCCATTAACCACAGGGAGGTTATGTGATGGTATTCGAACGTCAGGGAGGTAATCTGCACCCAGTCCAAATCATAGGGGGTAAAGTAAAATAAATAAGGGTGTTTTCGTCACCTTTATTTTTTTACAACCACACATACATTAATTTTACTATTTGTTATGATAGTAGAGTTTGTTAGAGATATTTAATACAATAAATAATGTTTATGTAAATTTGTTACATTAATTTTACTATTTATTACGATGGATTGGATTGTGTTGTTCAGGTCAATGGGGCTCACCATGGGTTTTCTTTCAATAATCTGAACCGTTCAATATGTAAAACTCGTCGAGTATTTCATTCTTATAAAAAATCATGTTGACGAATATAAAAAGAAAGCCGAATGAGCGACTATCCATTGGACGAAAGGTGGGCCCCACCATCAACATCAAGGACGACTATAAATAAGAAGAGCATCAACCAAAAGAGGTATGTGAGAACAAGTAAGTCTAACTTGAGATATAAGCAACCAAGAGAGTATACACTGACTTGTCCGTCGGAGTGCTAATTCCGGCACCCCGACCGGAGTGTTCATTCTTTTTTAGGTGACTAGCTGAGGATCACGAGCGTCTTACTGAATCCAAAGAGTATTTCCGAACCACCTTCTCCACAATTGGCGCCGTCTATGGGAATACTCCAGCATATCCATGGCGGGCGTAACAGAGATCCTCCGATAGTCACTGACGACCTTACACGACGAGACGAAACCACTCTAAGCAACATGCTTGGGCCCGAGACCATCGCCGCTCGAAGGACTTTGAACTTCGACTCAGTTGCCAGACCTCACCCTCGACATCAGCACATGAGACAATGCAAGCGATTATGGATCAGGCGAAGCAAAACGAGCAGAGGTTGGAAAACATGATCGCTGAGAACGAGTGCCTTTGACAAGATTTGGCCTTGGAGGTGGCAAAATCCCAACAAGCCGCACGCCAAGATCCGGAACGACCTCTGACAAAGGATGGTCGACGACCTCGAGTTTGGAGGCAAGATAATGACAGTGATTCTGACTTATCATTCCCAGAATCCAAAAAGAAGGGACGAGTCGAAACCTCCAGTTCCTCCGAAGAAAGTCTGCGTGCATGAAATAAGCGAAGAAAAAATAGTTCAGATGAAGAGGATCAACATAACCCCTTTGTTCGACGGATTGCAAGGGCAGTGCTACCCAAAAAGTTCAAAGCTCCATCGTTCACTCTATACGATGGAAAATCGGACCCCACAGATCACATCCGTCATTATAAGCAAGCCCTGACGCTACATGCAGACGACGAGGCCCTCATGTGTTGAATATTTTCGAGCAGTTTGGGACCTTTGGCTGTCAGATGGTACTATAAATTAGAGCCGGCATCGATTAAGAGCTTCCATCAACTCTAAAAATCCTTCAGGGCAAGGTTCATCACCAATGAGGTCCAGTCGAAGCAGGCCGGTTCTCTCTGGGCAATGCAAATCCAACCAGGGAAAACCCTATGAGCGTATTTGGCGTGCTATTGGGAGTGCTTTAATCTCGTAGATGATGCCTGCAATGACTCCATGGCCATCATCGCCTTTAAAATGGGGTTGCATCCTCATAGTGCCCTCCGCAGCTCCTTAACTAGAAGGCCCCCCAAGACAGTCTGGTCGTTAATGAAGAGAGTCGAGGAATATTACAAAGTGGAAGATGACGCCCTGTGGGTCAAAGTCGGGCACAAGGCCAACACGACGGCCCCATATGAAATCGTTCAACCGATAAATTCTGTACCATCACAAAGCCCTGAACCACGAAATCGGACTAAACGAGACAAAAGATGAGATTCATGCCGATCAAACAACCAATGTTCACACCAGGCTAATGAACAACTTCAAGTGGATAGCAGGCGCATAAGGCGCGTGGACAAGAAATATACGAAGTTGTCAAAGCCGATCAGCACAGTTATGTCTAAAGTACAACATATGTCATTCTTCAAATGGCCATTCAAGATGGTGGGACCTCCTGACACGAGAAAACGGGATAGGCGGTGCGAATACGGAAAGTTGTTATGCTTTGAAAGATTACCTTGAGGAGTTTGTACAAGACGGTCGGCTTAAGCAACACGTCCGAAAGAACGACTCAACCAAAACAGTTGCTCTACGGCAAGATTCACCTCCACTCGGCGTAATCCATATGATATACAGCTTGCTGACGGCATTCGTCGTACATACAATTCAATCACATCCTAACCCCCAAAACCAAATCACACCAGGGAAACGGCCCCACGAAACTGCGAGTATTACTTTCAATGATTCAGATTTGGCCGGCGTGATGCTCTCCCACATTGACCCCTTGGTCATCGAGCTACGCATAAACCGATTCACTGTTGAGCGTGTTCTCATTGATCAGGGGAGCACCTCGGAAGTTATGTACTACAAGACCTTCGTCAAACTTGGCTTCACTAAGTCGGACCTATCTCCAGCTCATTACCCGTTATCCGGCTTCAACGCTAATCCGGAATATCCGTTAGGCAAAATCACACTACCAGTTCGAGCGGGTTCCCGATTAGTGGACAAGGAATTTTCAGTTGTCAAGCTTCCTTCGCCGTTTAGTCTTATCATGGGACGAACTTGGCTGCATACCATGTAGGCCGTGCCAAGCACCTATCATCAACTACTTCACTTCCCGACTGAATGTGGCATTGAATAAATTCGTGTTTCCCAGAATTCGGCACAAGCATGTTATCGTCTTGCCGCAAAGCCAGCAAGAGAGCTGGAAGTGAATTCTATTGAGGTGCCGGATCGAGAGAGCCTCGACGATGTTGGGCGGCTCTCAAGTGAAAAGGAAACCGAAGGCCTGGATCGAGTTGAAATTGACGAGAACCCAAACAGGTTCTTCATGATCAGCGCTTCCCTGAATAAAGTCGACAGGCAACAACTAGTTTCCTTCCTACTCGGCAACCTTGATGTATTTGCGTGGTCACCATATGAGATGCTGGGGGTGGATCCATCTGTTTCTCAACACTGATTAAACGTTGACCCCAAATGTAAGCCGCTTATTTAGAAAAGTCGGCGGTCAGCCGCGGAACAGACTGCTGCCGTTGTTGAAGAAGTTGACTAGTTACTTGATGCCGGGGCAATCCGCGAAGTGACCTATCCTACATGGCTGTCGAATACTGTGGTTGTGAAGAAGAAAAATGGAACTTGGCGTGTTTGTATGGATTTCACGGACTTAAACAAAGCTTGTCCCAAAGATTGCTTTCCCTTCCCAAGAATTGACCAACTTGTAGATGCAACAACACATCATCAACGTATGAGCTTCCTGGATGCATACAGGGGCTACCATCAAATTGCCATGCACCCGGAGGACCAAGACAAAACTGCATTCCTCACCCTAAGAGGAACCTATTGCTATAAGGTTATGCCTTTCGGGCTGAAGAATGCGGGGGTAACCTACCAAAGACTAGTCACTGCCATGTTCAAAGAGCAACTTGGCCGTACTATGGAAGTATACATCGGCATTCTTCGCAAATACAAAATGAAGCTAAACGCTTCCAAATGTGCATTTGGCATCGGATCCGACAAATTCCTTGGCTACATTGTTAACCATCGCGGAATCGAAGCTAACCCGAGGCAAATCACACCAATTCTAGAACTCGGCTCTCCTCGGTCGGTCAAAGAGGTTCAGAAGCTGATGGGAATGGCTGTCGCACTCAATTGATTCATCAGTCGTTCCACAGATCGCTACTAGCAATTCTTTCATACCCTTTGTTAGGGCAAAGCTTTTGAATGGACCCCCAAGTGTGAAGCCGCTTTGGAAGGTTTGAAGACTTACCTCCGGTCAATTCTGCACTTGACAACCCCTTCGGCAGGTGATCCGCTCATTTTATATCTAACAGTTTTCGATCGGGCTGTCAACGCCGTACTATTAAAGGAAGAACTTGGGGAGCAGCGGTCAGTTTATTATGTGAGCAAAGCAATGGTTGACACCGAAACACGCTACCTTCCGTTGGAAAAACTCATCCTGGCTCTCGTCATGACAGCAAGAAAACTGATGCATTACTTTCAAGGGCATACCATTGGGGTACTAATGGACTACCCCCTCCGATCAGTACTCCGTAGTGCAAAAGTATCAGGGTGCGTTTCAAAATAAGCTCTCGAACTCAGCCAGTATGATATTCAATTTCTGCCCAGAACCTCAATCAAAGGGCAAGTGCTCGCTAACTTTATGGCCGAATTCGCTGGATGCCTCGCCGACTTTAAGTACGATCAAATTTAACCTAAGCCGAACTAGAGAATTTACATAGGGGACAATTGGCAGTTGTATTGTGATGGATCATCCAACCAACGTGGCAGTGGGGCAGGTGTAGTGATCATGGCTCCCGACGGGGCAATAATCGAGCAGGCTGTTAAACTGGGCTTCGAAGCATCGAACAATGAGGCCGAATACGAAGCGTTGTTAACCGGCTTGCGGAATACACATCCCCTTGGTGCTCGGTGTTTGCTTATCTTCTCTGACTCAAAGCTAGTCATCAACCAATTGAAGGGGGAATACGTAGCCAAAAATGACCGTATGGCAGCTTACATGAAAACGGCCAACTCTTTGCTTACGAAATTCAACTATCATGAGTTAAATCAAATAACCCGGGATCAGAACACACATGCAGACGCCCTGGCCTGCCTAGCCTCCGTCATCAACTCATAAATTTAAAGGACAATGGAAGTAGGATTCATCCCTAAGCCGAGCATTGCCCTGTTAGAGTCAATTCAAATCAATATCATAGAATCAGGTCCAAGTTGGATGGACCCCATCACTGTATTTCTATCTTCCGAACAACTCCCAACGGACAAGAAAGAAGTGCACAAACTACGAAACAAAGCCTTGCGATAGTACTTGGATCCGCAAGGAAAGCTCTACAAAAAATTCCTTTCTGGTCCATACCTAGAATGCGTTCATCAGGATAAAGTCGAAGAACTCCTGGCTGAAATACACGAAGGTAGTTGTGGTGCCCATTCTGGTGGGCGTTCTTTGACTCATCGAGCTGTAACACAAGGGTACTACTGGCTAACCATAAGAGCTGATGCCGAGTGTTATGTCAAGAATTGTGAACAGTGCTAGAAGTTTTCCCCATTAACCTATTTGCTAGCCGAGCAGTTGAGCTCAATCTCCAGTCCTTGGCCGTTCGCTCAATGGGGGCTTGATATCATCGGGCCATTACCACGGGCCTCAGGTAACAAACGATTCTTAATTGTCATAACGGATTACTTCACAAAATGGGTCGTAGCGGAAGCATTAACAGATATCCGTGATACTAATGTTAGGAGTTTTGTATGGAAGAATATCATAACACGATTCGGCATTCCAAGAGTGCTCATTTCAGACAACGGCACCTAGTTTGATTGTGGCATCTATCGAGAATTGTGCAGCACGTATGGTATTCGGCCTTATTTCTGCACCCTGGCTTATCCACAGAGCAATGGTCAAGCTAAAGCCTCCAACAAAGCCATCTTGGACGACATCAAGAAGAGGCTAGAGAAAGCTAAAGGCAAATGGGTCGAAGAATTGCCGAGTGTGTTATGGGCTCATCGCATTACTCCGAGGCGATCCACTAGGGAAACGCTGTTCGCTTTGTGCTTCAGAACCCAGGCAATTATCCCCTTGGAGATCGGCCTTCCAACCTTGAAATTGAAAGTTTTTGATATGGGCCGAAATGATATGATGCTTGCCTTGGATTTGACTATGATTGAGGAACGAAGAGACCGTGCCCTTACATTCGTGGCACGGTACCATCAGCAACTTGCCAAGTCGTATAATCAACGTGTTCAGCTACGCCGCTATGCACCAGGAGAATTGATCCTGAAGAAAGTACTTCCCGCCGCTAGGAATCCGGCTGATGGAAAATTGGCTCCTAACTGCGACGACCCCTATCAGATCGATTCAATCGCGGGAACAGGGGCATATTGGCTCAAAGACATGTCTGGGAGAAGCCTGCCACGTCCTTGGAATTCCACGCACTTGTGTAAATTTTATCATTAACCCGACTTGTGGGGCATGATAACTTGTTTTGACTATTCACCGTGTACAACTTTCACTCTTTTAATGCAAGACTTCTTATCTCGCTATATGAAATTTTAGTTCGAAGATAAAAGCCTCCGAATTCGGAGCCCCATCAGTGAATGACATTTTTGGGCCGAATAAGTCTCGGGATTCAGAGTGCCCTTCGTGGATGTCATGATTGGCCAAGATAAAAGCCTCCGAATTCGGAGCCCCATCGGTGAATGACACTTTTGGGCCAAATAAGTCTCTACATTCAGAGCGCCCTTCGTGGATGTCACGATTGACCAAGATAAAAGCCTCCGAATTCGGAGCCCCATCAATGAATGACACTTTTGGGCCGAATAATCTCTGCATTCGGAGCGCCCTTCGTGGATGTCACAATTGGCCAAGATAAAATCCTCCGAATTCGGAGCCCCATCGGTGAATGACACTTTTGGGCCAAATAAGTCTCCGAATTCGGAGCCCCTTCGTGGATGTCATGATTCGCCAAGATAAAAGCCTCCGAATTCGGAGCCCCATTGGTGAATGACACTTTTGGGCCGAATAAGTCTCCGGATTCAGAGAGCTCTTCATTGATGTCACGATTGGCCAAGATAAAAGCCTCCGAATTCGGAGCCCCATCGGTGAATGACACTTTTAGGCCAAATAAGTCTCCGGATTTGGAGCGCCCTTCGTGAATTTCACGATTGGCCAAGATAAAAGCCCCGAATTTGAAGCCCCATCCATGCAAGACATGATCGGTCCAAGTTTGGCTAAGATAAATGTCTCGGAAATCGGCATGCTTTTTGTGTTATGATTAAAACGCATAAATGTAGTTAACGAAAAATCGAAGATGATCATAACCGAATTTATAAACATAAATTGAAACAACATGCAAACGTTTAAAATAAAATGTTTCATTGAATTAATCAATAATACATAATTTGCTCCTAATCCACGTTAGAGCATTACAATAAGTCTACTTTTATTCGGCATCCCCCTCATCATCACTTTTCTTGACTTCGAAAGCTGCAAAGGGAAAATGATGACTCTGATATAGCGGTGATGCCAAATCAACGCCCGCTGCCCAGAGAGCCTCTGCAGCCTGGAGAGCCTTGACCCACCCATGCTTGAACCCTCGATTCTTTCATCGGCAGGCCTCCTCGGTGAGATTTTCCTTAGTCTTCTGAATCCCCACTTTTCGGCCGTCATGGAAGCCTTTTTTTATAAGCCCCGGTCCTTGCCGCCTTTATTGCAAACATGCTTGCCGTATCTCGATCGGCAATAGCATGACTTATGAGCCGTTGGGTCACCATTTCTTCCGCAATTGGGTTAGCTTGGCCAGCCGATTGTGTCTCGACAGTTTTGATCTTCCTAAGTTCGTGCTCAGCCTTTTACGCACGAGCTTCTAAGCTTCGAATGCATTCATTCTTTTGCTCTATCTCCCTCTGTGCAGCACGAAGGCGTATGTCGATCTCATAGGCGGTATATAACCCTTTCACCGCTCCATGGATCCCCTCTTGAAACACTTCAAAGTCAGGTTGACCGACCATCGATTGCTGAACTTCGAGTGGAAAAATTTGTCAAGCAAACTCGACCGCCACATTTGGGTCGTGTACAACTGAATCTGCTTCCGTCATCGGTTTGTTCCCTATAAAAACTGCAAAGCTTAAGGGGCGCGGTGTCGCACTGGTCTCTTCTCTCGAGCATGGTGGAGGGGAGCTGCCTCGTTGCTATTTTTCCCTTCTACGAGACCTACTTCAATGACGCAGGGACTGGCATTTTTCACGTTCCCTCAACGTGCTACTCCCCGTGCGTGAAGGCTCGCCACCTCGATTCATCTGTGTCTAACTCCACTCCCTTCTCCTCTGTTGTTGAAAAATAGTCTTCTAGACATTTAGTTTAAACCCGCTACTTTTCTTCCTCCTGTGATCAGCCAAATTTGGACACCAATATGGACCCTAAACGAACACAACCCCCATCCATCTTATTAATCGTGGGAGCAGCGTTCCCTAAGCGTTCCCTTCAATGCTTTGTGCCACAAACTGACGTGGATACGCGGTCTTGTTCATTAATTTGGGGGTCTGTGTTCATTACCTTACTGGGGCCAAGGGCAAATTCATTAATCTATTCGGCCTAAATATCAGAGCTCCGAGCCGAATTGTCATGATGCCCCAGCAGATTTTTTGAACTGCCGTTTTTAGGCGATCCCGTTCAACCTGTTAGGGCAATGGTAGATTTATCGATCTATTCGACCTAAATATCAGAGCTTCGAGCCGAATTATCATGATGCCCCAACAGATTTTTTGAACTGTCATTTTTAGGTGGTTCTGTTCAATTTTGCTGAGGCAAGGGCAGGTTCTTCAAACTATTCGGCCTAAATATCAGAGCTCCTTGCCGAATCGCTATTGTGCCCCAGCAAACCCCTGAACTGCTGTTTTCAGGCGGTCCCGTTCAACCTGCTGGGGCAAGGGCAGATTCATCAATCTATTTTGCCTAATTATCAGAGCTCTTAGCCGAATCGCTATTGTGCCCCAGCAAACCCCTGAGCTGCCGTTTTCAGGCAGTCTCGTTCATCAACCTACTGGGGCAAGGGCAGATTCATCAATCTATTTGGCCTAAATATCAGAGCTCCGAGCCGAATTGTCATGATGCCCCAGTAGATTTTTTGAACTGCCATTTTTAGGCAGTCTGGTTCAATTTTGCGGAGGCAAGGGCAGATTTATCAATCTATTCGGCCTAGATATCAATGCCATGCATTAAGACATTCCTATGCTCCAGCAAATCCCTGAACTTCCATTTTTCGACGGACCTGTTCATCAACATGCTAGAGCAAGGGTAGATTCACTAATATATTTGGCTAAGTTGTAGTGTTATACAGTTATTTTTGTGCTGGATTAATTCAGTAGTTTGTTCATCACATTTCATGTTTTTACATCTTACTTAGCCAATTAACAAGCACATTCAGCAAGGCAGAAAGGCAAAAGCAATTTTCATTCATAAATTGAGCATAAACAGAAGTCATTTTACAAATGAAAACTACCCTATGTTAGCTTCTGACACAAACAAACAGTCACAATTCTAACAAAGTCTAACAAAATCTACATACACAGAATACCAAAACAAAACAAAAAATACTTGCTCTAAGTCAGTCTTCAGGGTCAGACTCCAGCGGCTCAACGTCTACCTGCTCGTACGGAATCGGTTGCTCCGATACCACGTTAGCAGCAGCTAAGGCTTTGAGCCAACCGTGTTTGAACCCCCTGTTCTCGAACTTTGGCACTTCTTCTATGTAATTCTCCAAAGCCACATTCTTGCCAACTTGGAACGACTTGGAGTTCTCGGATTCGGCGTTCACCATCACCCTCCTTGACTCCTCTAAATCGGCCTCCAATTTGGAAATTGTCTCGTTGGCCAGTCTCAGCGCTTCGCTAGCACTCGCCCTCTCATCGGTGGTCAATCTCAATCGGTCAGCAGCTTTGACCTTATCTTCTTCAGCATCGGCCCTCACTTTCTCTGTCGTCGTTTTCATGGCCTCAGATTCGACTTTGAGAGAGGCCTTTGCTGCCTTCCCCTTCTCATTTTCCACTTCGTCCGTAAGAAAGCCGATCTGTTCGATAGCGTCATGTTGGCGACGACCAATCTCCGTTATCCTTCCCGCTGCCTACAAAATAAGAAATCGGTAAGCCAATATAAAATTTTCTTTTGATTAGTTTTTCACAATTACAAAGATCACGTACCAATATCACCGACTGAGCGGCCAATGCGATGGACAGTAGATCGTGCTCTGCCCTAAAGGTTGCTCTATCAACCGGCAGAGAAATGGAGGAGGCCAAGCTCAAGGCCGCAACCGGGTCTTTTACAACTGATGCATCGGAAGCAACCAACGGCAAGACCAAGTCCGACTCTTCCATTCGTGGTCGTTTATCCACTTGGTCTTTCGAGTAACCGGCTTCTTGTTCGACTGGACTTTTTCCTCCTTTGCTCCACTTGGTCCTGTTGATCGGCAACATGCTCTGTATCGGCCACATCAGTCTGAACCACCTCAACGGGAGCAGGTGGAGTCTCTTCCCTAACGTCAGGTTGAGGGGGCGGAGGTTCATTTCGCTCGGCCTTGGCTCTCCGACGGGCAGCCATTCTCTCGATATTTCTCCGTCTGGCCATTTGAGTGAGCGACTCACCATCTATGTTGTCAGGATACGAGTCGGGTATGTCCCCCAAGTCGGTGAAAATGTCTTCAAAGGACATGTCCGCTTGGCCAAAAGTGGATGGAGGATTAAGGTCAGCTTCGTTAAAAGCCAAATTTAGAGCCGCGTCAACCTCTTCCTCTGACCCGTCAGATTTGTCCTGGGGTGGTTGATTCGACTGCTCAGCGACCCCTTCAGCTACTTGTTCGTCTGCTAGCTCTGAGTTTGATGCCTCAAAACCAATCTGTCTAAGGTTCTTGAAGCTCGAAAAAACAAGCGCCGTAAGGTGCTGTTCACCCCTCAGAATCAGAATGTTATCGGTGACCAAAAAGGTAGTGTAGGTCGGCTCGTATCTCAAAAGAATGTGGGCCACCCTCCCTTGATTCTAAAGATTCGGACGGCTGAAGAACCGGAGTGCGGCTTTGATCTGTGCGAGTATAGTGTTGTTGGCCGAAATAAGAACTTCTTTCAAATCGTTTCCTACACAAATAAAAATGGTAAGTACGTAGAAGTTGAACCAAGTAAATATTTAATAAAATCGCGTGGGGGATTAAATGGCCACCTGGTTCGCCCCTTCGCCTAGGCACTAGATCTTGACGATCTTCGCCCTCACCGAATTCTCAGTTGCTACGAACAATGACCATGACATCATCAACACGCTAACCAGAGCTGGCAAGCATTGTCACCAGATGATGGTCGGTGTCCTTGGCCCTGAGGAAAGAGCGCCCCTACCGACCAGTGGATTTGACCAAGGCATAACAATGCCAAATGGTAGGGATTCCAAGGTTAAGCCTAAGGTGCCGGTTTAGTTCTACAATCCCCATTATTATTCTGTAAAAATTCACGTTCAGTTGGAAAGGGATTAAACCCCAATGGTAAAGAATAGCCCTCAAAAGTGGATGAACGGGGAAATGGACTCCGCCCTCAGCAATCGACAGGAGAGGAAAGACGATTGTGCTTTCATCAGTTCTCTATGTGTCTATCACGTTCTCTGCCAAGAGTGATAGATGGACGTCGTCAAGAATGAAAAAATGACGATAGAAACCAGAGACTCGGTCCGCCGAAAGAAGGGCTCTCAGATGTTTCACCATCATAGCAGGTAAAGTGGACACTCTAAATAGTAAACAAACAAGGAAAAGAAGTCGAAATGGAAGAGAAAAAAACTTACAAGAAATGAGGATAATGAAGAACGGAAAGAGGTTGTAGAGGGTGTGAAGCGAGGTGAACTGACAAGCAATGAGAAACCTTGTGCATTCGAAAAAGCATACAAACGAAGAGACAACATGGTTTCAAATCGTATTAAATGAATGAGGCGTACGAAGGGGTGAAAAATTGTAATCATGCCTAAAAAGAGTAGGCGTTTTGACACTTGCATTGGAATAAGGGAAACCACTATATTTTTTGACCCTCCAAAACCAAACATGCTGGCTAACTGACATTAGTAGGATGTTTGGGGGGCAATTGTGGGGGCCGAGTAAATTATTATGTAGGTTAGCTGAATAAATTAAAGAAGGAAATCAAATCATGTACAATATGACTCATAGCCTCGAGGGACAGAGGCCGAATATCCAGATCGGCCTCTGAATCAGTTGTAAACTGGGCCGAATATGAAGAGAAAGCCAAATGAGCGACTATCCATTGGACGAAATGTAGGCCCTACCATCAACATCAAGGACGACTATAAATAAGAAGAGCATCAACTAAAAGAGGTATGTGAGAAGAAGTAAGTCTAACTTGAGATATAAGCAACCAAGAGAGTATACACTGACTTGTCCATCAGAGTGCTAATTCCGGCACCCCGATCGGAGTGTTCATTCTTTTTCAGGTGACTAGCTGAGGATCACGAGCATCCTACTGAATCCAAAGAGTATTTCCGAACCACCTTCTCCACAATATTAATAGCTTGTTTTACTATCAACAGTAAGGTTCAATAATGATATGCGAAGATATCATCACATACTCAAAAAGGTAGCATCTGCAAAAAGAAACAAAAAAAATAATTATTTACAATATCAATTAATTTCAAGCTTACAAAAACTATAAAACAATTAATATTTATTTCAAAAAATCTATTTAATAAAGCACAAAGGTTTTTGAAAAATATATCAAAATGTATATGAGATACATTTTGATCTAATGGCTGAGGTCAATTCTAAGAATATATTAACGGTATAGATCATAATAAAGGACAAAATTTTTTGAAAATGTGAGATATATTCCCGCCTATCCACGTCTCTCTCTCCCTTTCTGTTCTCAGCCACGTCTCTCTCCCTCTGCCTTCCACCTACTGACGTCTCTCTCAACCTTCCCTCTTTATCTCTTTCTCCCTCTTTGTCCTTCGCCGCTGCTCATCATCACTATAGCCGGAGAGCGACACAGAGAGCGACACAGAAAGCTCTGCTTAATTCGGACTCAACTACCATCTCGCCCATCAATCCTCGAAACTTCACTCAACCGAAGATCCAAACCTCTCTTCACTTCTCTCCAAAAGATAACCACCACCACCGTTTGATTCGACGGAAAGCTCGGTTCACTGCGAAATCTGTGATTGATTCGGCCACGATTGATCAACTAGGGATTCCGGAATCCGGCAGTTTCGACTTCGCATCGGAGCTCCAAGTTTCGGAAACCCAATCAGACCGTGTTGGAAGCTCAAGCCAAGGTCTGCACTGAAGAACAAGCTTTCAAGGTTTTGGACACCATTTTGAGATCAGGTCAATAAATCTCTCTCTCTCTCATACCTTTTATTTATCAAGATTTTATCTATGTCGTATTGAAACAGTGTCCAAAATTGTATCGATTGCGAACCCGTTTGGAATAATATCTCTGACACTGTTTCATCCTCACCCAAATAATATCTATGTCGTATAGAATAATATACTCCAAATCTGTGTCGTATTGAAACAGTGTCCCAACCCAATACACTCCACTTTACTTATATATCTGTCTATATCATTCCAAATGCTTCTGGGGGAATTTGAATGTTTCTTAATTAGCTCATTTTGACAAATTTCAATTGTTTGCCAAATTCACTCTTACTTATGTTGGAGGCTGCATAACTCAATAATAAGGGCATAGTTGAGCTCGGTAATCTTTTGTTTTTGGGATAAGATTGAGAGCTAAGTAATTAATGAATCACTTTCTAAAGAGCTGCCTAATGCCATTAATTTCAGGTTGGCAGTGTGTTTTTGTCTACCCATTTTCCAAAATTTCAAATTCAGTAAACTCTGTGTGGATATAAATGAAAAGGAAACTTTTGAGGTATACAGCAAACCATAATCATTGGTCATAATGCATGTTCAACCTTCAATTGGTCTATGTAATCATAGTTTTATTTAATTGATAGAGGGAGCTTCAAAATCTGGAAGATGAACAAAATAACCGTGTTCGTGGCTTTCGAGAGGTGATCGATTTGATTTCTACTTCTCAGAAACCTGTTGTTGCCCACAACTCACTTAGTGGTCTGTCTCTTGAATGAACAGCTTTCAGTCAATTTAAACTATACTGGCCAACCTATTTCCTTACATTTATTGATTTTCCACTCCTAGTTTTTCCTTGGTGCAGATTTTACATTCATTTATTCAAAATTCCTTTCCTCACTACCTTCTAGCATGGATGAGTTCAGGTGTTCTGTGCATTTGGTTTTCCCCCACATACTTGATGTCAGCCATCTGATGAAGGAAATTGGCCTTATGAAAAAGGTGACCAACTTACCTGCAGCTATTTTGTCTTTAAAAAGACGGTTTTTTGCGCCTATTGATATGAAGATTTCTCACCAAGGCAAGTCACTCTTACATACTTGCCTCTCATGCTCACAGCATGATCTGTTTTAAGTAGTATATTGATTGGAAAATGCCTTCATGATTGGTTCTCTCAGTGACATGGAAAACCAGGGTATTTGCCAATATAGTTTCTATCATCTTTGGAGAATTGAAATTGCTGCTAATTAATTGTATCTGATGTTTCACGAGGTAAACAGTAATTTAATGTTCCATTAACTGGCCAAGTTTCAATCTTTCAGATGATGCAAGCGAGAGCAATATCCATGGCCATGATGTTCTGAGGATAAGTGAATTGTTTGCTAAACTGTGCACTATTCTGAAAATTGCCCCTGTAACTCACGAGGATGAAAATGGCCATTTGCCTTCTGTACTTGAAGACTATACAAACATTTTCAATCCTTGCTCCACAAGTTCCCAAGACCACACTATTGATGAGGATGTCTCGGTTTGGACAGACAACAGAAGAAAAGTTGACAGTAAGGATTTGGTTTTCTTGTGGGGATTTAGAGGTGGGATGTCTGCCAGAACACTCAAGAAACTTCTCCATGATTCCCGTGATGTGTTCTCTGAAGAATTTGATGTTCAACTGCTGGATAAGAGTTACTTAGATGTATTTAAGGTGTTGGATTGATATGCATTTGTGCTTATAGCATATTATTCTATTTCAATTGTGTCAGACATTGTTCTAGAAATAACCTTATTTTTCATCCTCTAATTGTGTAGGTGAGGATGAAGAAGGGGAAGGCATTGTCTTGCAATCACGGTATCCGTGGGAAGGAAGTGACCGAGATTATGATTACGAGGAGGTATGTTTTATGTTTTATGTTTACTGTTATGAGAGACAATTTTTATGTTTTTCCAAAAATTCTGCTCAATATGTTTTTCCAATAATAAAATGTATGAGAGACATATTTCATTTGGATGGCTCAGATGAATCTAAGTGTATATCACTGGTTTAGATCAATTGGTGGTTCCCACCCAACACTTTCTCCCTGATTTGCCTGTATATCTACCCTGTGTATATCAATGATTTGCCTGCGTATCTACCCTCTGTCTCTCCATACTCTCTGTCTTCACATACCCTTTATCTACCTTCCCTCTCTATCTTCCTCTCTGCACTGACTCTTCCTCAGTATCTACCTTTCCTCTCTATCTCCCTCTCTGTCTCCCCATTGCCGAATTCCTTGCTCTGTTTCAATCTTCTGGGTGTGTTTTTGGGTTTACCTGCTGGGTTCAGTGGGTCTGAAGTCATGACTTTAATGAAAACATGACTTTAATGGGTTTATTGAACTGCTGGGCTTTTAACTACTGGGTTTATTGAAGAAAAGTATCTTATTGTGTTGAAATGTATTTTGAAGTATCTACTGTTGAAAAGTATCAATATGTTCAATATGTATCTTATTGTGAAGAAAAGTATCTACTGTTGGAAAAGTATTTTGCTAATTCAATATGTTCTTCTTCTAAAATGTTCTATTGAACTGCTGGGTCTTCTTCTAAAATGTTCTATTTTGCTAATTCAATATGTTCTATTGAACTGCTGGGTCTTCTTCTTGAATTTTTTTTTCCTCTCTCAGCTTTTGCCTTCATCAGAGCTTACTTCGACTGTGGATCACTCTGACCACTCTCACCGTTGTTCACTCCGGCTGCGACGTCACTTCCGCTGCTCGGCTGGGTTAGTTTATTGCTTTGCCTTCATGAAAAAGAAGAATCATAAATGTGTTAGTTTTTTTCAAGTTGACTCTGTTTTTTATCACAAAAATCAGTTATTGCTTTGCTATGTTTTTTACTAATTTTTGTCTCTCCTCCTTTCTCTCAGTGTGTTGGGCCTATGCTATAGATTTTTTGAATTCCTGCTGTCAGACATGAGATTTTTTCAGTGTGTTGGTCCATGTCAAAAATGTTTCATCGATTGCATCCAAACCAAAAAAAAAGACATATAGTGAGCACTGTTCTGCATCAAAAGTTTGTTAGTACCCATTACCAAACACTACAAAATAAAGACATAGTATGCATTAAAAGTTTTACATTATAAATATTTTGCTGTGTAAAATACTTTACATCCAAAATAATGTGTGGGGTTTTTAAATAATGAGCACTGTTCTGCATCAATAGCCTTCAGAATATCCAAATCTGATTTTTGTTTTGTTTGGGTTGTGCCTGAGTTTCATTCTAAGGTTTTCTTTATTCTGTTCCTTTATTTGCACTCCCCTATGGGAGTTAATAATCTTCGCATAATCCCAAAGCTTGAGAAAATTTCATTGTGCCTATTTGGTTAGCTTTTCATTGAATTGGAATATTTTTGAAGAAGAATTCCCATTAATGTAAGGGATGCCTTTCATGTTTTGCTGATTTGAAGAGAAAACTTAAATTTTTGGACGTGTATTGAATTTGATAGTAAATCCTTAGAAGAATCATAAATGGTATGGACTCTAAAAGAAAGATTGAAAATGCAAGCACAGAGTTCGCTAGGCATGTAGAATTTGGCTGATTACATTTGGCATAAGTGTGTTGGTCTGTCTTGACCAACAAATTTCGACGTAATCATAAGTGTGTTGCTGCATTTGAAAATCTTGCTCGCAATTTTTTATGTATTTGGCAAATTTCATCTTCTAAAATGTTCTTTTAAACTGTGGAATTGTATCTATCATTATTATGGGGACATGGACCAACCCCATCATCTCCACCCTGCATTTTCAATGTGTTTACTTCCAATATTTAGCCATTAATTTGGTTTTTTCAGAGTCATAGCAACTCCCTTTTTTTCAGAGTCATGTTAATAATTTTTAAGTTATTTACAGAACCAAACAAGCATTAGACATGCAGAAGTATAGCATGGGCCAGTGAGTGTGAGGTCCGTGTCCATGCAGTGTTATTTGTTCGAAATTTGCTGTTTCAGTTGTTACGGGACTCAATTTGGGAAAAACAACCCAAAGAATCTATTGTTAACAAACAGATTCTGCTTCTGCTATGTTATATATATATATATATATATATTTGTTCAAAATCTGTTGTGCATTTATAAAATTTTAATTTTTTTTTTCAAAATCTGTTCTTGAAATTCTGTTTTTCAAACATGGATACTTCTTACAAGTTAATAATTTTGTTATGAGTACAAAATATAAATTAACAATTGTGTTATGAGTACAAAATATAAATTAACAGTTTCACAAAATATTAAAATTAATATGCATTTTTTGTTAAATTATTTTGTTGTTCAAGTATTTTCCCGCTTTTTGGGCAAAACAAACCAGAGAATTTGTTGTTATCCCTGAAACATGGATGTTCTGATATGTTTTTTTTTTCAAAATCTATTGTGCAATTATATATATATTTTTTCTTTCAAAATCTGTTCTTCAAACATAGATGCTTCTTACAATGTAATAATTTTCTTATGAGTACAAAATATAAATTAACAGTTTTCAAAAATATTAAATTTAATATACAATTTTTGTTAAATTAATTAGTTGTTCAATTTTTTTTCCGCACTTTTTGGGCAAAACAACCCAGCCAATTTGTTGTTATCCCTCAAACTTGGATGCTCCTGATATGTTTTTATATTTATTTTTATTTTTTAAAATTTGTTGTGCATTTATAAATTTTTCTTTTTTTTTTTCCCCTTCAAAATCTGTTCTTCAAGCAGGATGCTTCTTACATTTTAATAATGTTATTCTAAGTGCATTAAATAAATTACCAGTTTCCAAATAATTTTTTTTGTTAAATTAAGGGTAAATTACAAACATACCCCTGAGGTTTACTCAAATTATAAATTACTTCCTGTAGTTTTAGAAATTACATTATGCCCTTTTAAGGTTTCTAATTTCATAACAAATAGGTTATTTTCAAGTTAATTAACAGTTTTTAATAATGTTAAAATTTTATTTCAATTAATAATTCAGATAATTTTATTATGGTATAGATGAACAGTTAGAAATTTCACTTTTTCAATTAATTTTGTTAAATAAAAAATTCTGACAGGGAGGTATTTATAATTTTCTAAACCACAAGGGACATTTCGTATTTTAAGTAAATCTCAGAAGATGTATTTGTAATTTATCCTTAAATTAATTAGTTGTTCAACTTTTTCGCACTTTTTAGACAAAACAATTCACCTAAGTAGAGCATGGCCCTCTTTCAGAGGTGTGTTGAACTTTATTTCCTCCGTGCTTTGAATCTCAAACTTTTTATATTTTTTTAGTTTCTTCATATATTCTCTCTATATGATTTTTTTGTTAAAAAATATTGCAACTTCTCTTTAAAAGTTACTCGGTCTTCTTATTTAATATTAATAAAGAGTTTACACACAAAATAAAAAAATAAAAAATGCCTCCAATTTTGAAAATAAATGCAATGAAAATGCCTCTATTTTGAAAATAAATGCCTCTATTTTGAGGGGATTGAAAATAAACATTCATCTCTAATTTTAATTATATAAATGTCTCTGTTTATGAGAGAGTAAAATAATATTTGTTTATAATTAAAAAAAGTCCATTAAACCAGTGAATAAAAAACAGGGCAAATATTGATCATTAGATGAATATTCAATTAATTGAATTTTTGAATGATATTTGAATGATACACCATGCAACAGATTTGGATGATATAGATATATGGAAAAGAAATTCTGCACAGACTTTAACCAATTCTGCAAAGAAATTCAGACAAATCTATAGTATTTATATTCAGACAAATTCTGCACAGACCAATATTTGGATTTTGTATTCGGGTAATTGAAAACATGACTTCAGTATTCTCTCATTTTTATCTTAATTGAAAACATGACTTTAGTATTCTCTCATTGATTCGGGTAATTGTTCTTCTTCTTGAATTTTTTTTTTCCTCTCTCAACTTTTGCCTTCATCAGAGCTTTTGTGGATCACTCTAACCACTCTCACCGTTGTTCACTTCGGCTGTGACATCACTTTGGCTGCTCGGCTATTCACTTCGGCTGCTCGACATCCTGCTCGGCTGCTCGGTTAGTTTATTCACTTCGGCTGTTTTTTTTCTGCTCGGCTGCTCAATGCTTTGGTAACGTTTGGCTACTCGACATCACTCTTTTTCCTCTCTCAGCTTTTGTTATTTCTTTTGTTATTGCTTTGCTTTGATATTGAGCCAACTGCTGCTCTCGGGTGAATTTTTTTCTTTTGTTATTGAGCCAACTGCTCTGTTTTGTTAAAGAAAATAGTTGCTTTGTTAAAGAAAATATTGCTGCTCTGTTAACAAAGTGACTATACCATGGTTGCTATGGTTTAGACTATATCATGGCTGCTTTGTTAAAGAAAATAGTTGCTTTGTTAAAGAAAAAATAGTTGATATTAAGCCAACTGCTTTGTTTTTTATCTCTTTGTTGCTTTGTTAAAAAACTGTTTTTTTTCTTTTGTCAAAGAGTAGTTGCAAAGGCTATGTTTTTTATCACCAAAATCAGTTGGCTCTGTTTTTTATCACCAAAATCACCAAAAATTATGCTCAATGTTATTATTACTGTTTTTTATTCTGTTTTTTATCACCAAAATCACCAAAAATTCTGCTCAATGTTTTTTATTCTGTAATTAAAAATTCTATTTTTTATTACTGTCAACTATTTAAATTAGTGATGAGAGACAAAAATTCTGCTCAATGTTTACTGTTATGAGAGACAATTTTTATGTTTTTACAAAAATTTTGCTCAATATATGGACGTGAGCATGAATAGATGTTATGAGAGACAATTTTTATCATTAGATGAATATTCAATTAAGTGAATTTTTATCATTTCATGCTCACATTCAATTTTTATCATTTCAAGAATATTTATCATTAATTGAATAGTTGGTCCAGATGATGATATGTGAGCATGCATATATATAGTGACTTATTGATGCTTCATATCACTACTACTAATTAATTATTGAAGTGATTAATAAAGCAGGCACATTTCAGGTAATCTAGATGTTTGATAGGTTGGGTTTGCATCTTTAGGTATTTTTCAATTCGATTTTCACAGTTCTTATGCTTTGAATTTTTCTCAAATAGAGGTCTTCACTTGAATTTTGATTTTGATCGTGAATTGTATAGGAAAAGGATGAATCTAATGATCCGCTTTCTAGGTTGGGTTTTGTATTTCTTACTAATGATTTCTTAGTGGTGGTTACCAAAATAAAATATCACTTGGCTGGTTTTGTTTTTGATTAAATAGACAATGGTTGTTTGCCTATGC
This sequence comes from Camellia sinensis, assembly GCF_055761805.1. Classification (NCBI taxonomy): domain Eukaryota; kingdom Viridiplantae; phylum Streptophyta; class Magnoliopsida; order Ericales; family Theaceae; genus Camellia; species Camellia sinensis. The sequence goes on from NC_138967.1 coordinate 32,166,534, forward strand.
CATTTTCTGTTCTGATAAGATTGCTAATTGTTTCAGTCTTTTTCCCGGTTCAGAATTGTTGTGTTGATTTCTGCCTCTCTCCTTCATAATTGTTGGCTTGATATTCAAACAGGTTATTTTAGACCAAAAATGACTTAGATAGAATATCATTTGGCTGGTTCTGTTTTTGATTAAATAGACAACGGTTGTTTGCCTATGCCATTTTCTGTTATGATAATCTAGATGTTTGATAGATTGGGGTAAATAGTATAATGATTTCTTAATGGTGGTTACCAAAATATAATATCACTTGGTTGGTTCTGTTTTTGATTAAATAGAATGACCATTTTACAGTGTTGCAATGATTCCTGTTGTATTTTTTTTTTTTAGTTACATTTTTTTCGATTAAAGGCATATAATGATTTCTTAATGGTGGTTACCAAACTATAATATCACTTGACTGGTTCTGTTTTTTATTAAATAGATAATGGTTGTTTGTTTATTCCATTTTCTGTTATGATAATCTAGATGTTTGATAGATTGGGGTAAGTAGTATAATGATTTCTTAATGGTGGTTACCAAAATCTAATATCACTTGGCTGTTTCTGTTTTTGATTAAACAGAATGATCATTTTAGTGAACATTATAAATCTTATATGTTTGTTTCTTAATTTGCATCAAGGCTGGGAGGAGTTGTTATTTTATTTGAGTTTTGAGTTTTACTTATGGTCATGTATTGCTTAACAAATATTCAAAATGTATTTAAGGTTGGAAGCAAAATGAATATGAATGGGTGTAGGTGAAGATTGAAGAAGGTGCTGTAGAGTGGTTACATACACAAAACTGATGGGACTAAACTGATATAATAAATGGCTTTGGGCTTTTGGACAAAACAAATGGGGTTTTTTAGGCTGTGTTGATTTGTAAATGATGGGGGAATTAAGTTAGTTAGAGTTTGTTGTTAAATTACCAAGCGAAGAGTTTGCTTTTTGAATTTTATTTAATTAAATTCTTTTTTAAATTTTCCCTCTAACCTTATGTGATCAATTAAAGGAAATTCCAAAAAGAAAAAATTGAAAAAAAATAAAACCCAAAGAAAATATTGATTGATTTGTGTAAATTAATGTTTTTATCAGTCATTAATTTTTATATGTGTTGACAATGTGTTGTGTTTGTTCATAGTGTTTGTATTGGGTAACCAATTATTATTTTGCAACAATGTTTGTGTTTAGTTTGAATTGGGTGGTCTATAAAAAAAACCTTTCATTAGTGTGACAATACATGTGTTTGTTTTGAATTGGGTAGTCTCTTTTAATTATTATATTGGCTTTTTTTTTCAGTGTTTTACAGGTGGATGAAGACTAGACTAGAAGCGAATGGCAATATTGACTCCCTTTTTACAGGCCTACATTTTTTTAAGCTTAATTTTTTCTTATCTCTTTAATGATTTTGTATTTATTGTTGTGTAAACTAAACGTGCACTTCTTTGATTGATGAGTGTTGGAAGAGTGGCAATCGCGAGAGCAGAATTTACACTATTTTTGGTTTCATCGTTAACAAACTTTGAAAATGATTGACGTTGTATAAAGTTAAAGATTATTTACAGGTTGATGCTGTGTAAACTTATATAGAGTTGGTTTGGTTATTTAGAGGTAGACATTTGGAGGTGTTTGTTATTTAGATTTTGATCAAGAATACCATTTTTGTATTGGCATGGTGTACTCCAAAGGGAGAACACCATTTTGTTGTTCCTCTTATTTGAAGTTGTGTTTATAATAAAGGGGATCCTCTTGATAAAATGTATGTTATCTATTCATTTTTTGTATGTCATGGGAAAACAGAACTTTAGGTATACTTGATTCTCAATGTTCCTAGCTTAAGAGAGAATGATAAATGAAAATTATTCAAACAGAACATTATTTACACCGTGCCTTTAGGCACGGGCATACACTAGTAATTTAATAAATAAGATTGTAATATATACATGAATCGAGTGCCACACAATGTATCTTCTATGCCAGCTTCTCCAATTTTTCTTAGACCTTAGGATGGTGTTTCCAAATGAGCATTCAACTTTTTCGCTTTAAGACAGACTTTGCAATATTCTGGCCCAATTGGAACTCCATCAATTTCACACAATGGATTGTCACTAATAAAAAGTCCCTCCACCAATTGGACTATTGGTATACGTGAACTATCCAAAAAAACTTTAATTACATCTTACAATGATGACAATACTATTAAAATCGGGTATTGATTGAACACATTCCGCTATAATCTAACAATAATTGAATAAATACAAAACATGATATCTAGCCAAATAATTGTCCTTAAACATAGACACAACAGCCCCTAGTAGTTCATGCTAGTAGACATGAAACAAATGTGAGATTAATAACAAATAGGCAATATAGGTGACACAAGACACAGAACAAATAATCAATGTCAAGAGGTCGAGTCCCATTTTTTCGGACATGTCATTTGTGCCTAGTTAGTCGTGTGTGTCAAGTTTCATTGACATCCGACGTTGTTTGACCATTTTAGTGAGTCAACCGTTCAGAAAAAGAGTTTCTAAAGGACACACTTTCACAAACAAAAATTAGGCTATATATTCAAAACCGGGAATCAGTTTTCAGTCCCATCTTTTTCTACAAGTCATTTATGCCTAGTTAGTCGTGTGTCAAGTTTCGTTGACATTCGATGCCGTTTGACCATTTTAGTGAGTCCACCATTCAGAAAAAAAGTTTTTAAAGGACAAGTTTTTACAAACGGAAATTGCATACCTTGAAGACATGAATCACCCCTCCAATTATCCATCTAGAACAAGGTCCTAAAACCATTCCCAATCCTAATTTCCACATTCTCTATATAGAAACTATGCAACCTGAAATTAGACAGAACCATATTCAGGATATCCCTTCAAACAGTAAAGACATTAGGAGAAGCAATAATTGATGGCAACCATCTCCCTCGTGATAATCAATAAAAGAATATTGAGGTGTTTTGAAGTGGTTTCTGGTTTAAGGATTAATTTTTATAAAAGTGTTCACTACTACAAAAATAGTTAAAGATCACACTTTGACAAAAAAAAATATCTCACTTTTATTGGAAGTGTGATAAAAAACATTAGATTGATATTTTAATAACACTTAATTTAATTGAGTGTGATAATATTTATTTTTTATGTCACTTTTCAATTAAGTGTGATTATATATATATTTTTTTAATCACACTTTCTAATTAAAGTGTGATTATATATACACTTCTACTTTTTAATCACACTTTTTAAACAAGTGTGATTATATATATATTTTTTAATCACACATTCTAATTAAAGTGTGATTATTTATATATTTTTTAATCACACCTTCTAATTAAAGTGTGATTATATATACACTACTACTTTTTAATCACACTTTTTAAATAAGTGTGATTATATATATATTTTTTAATCACACATTCTAATTAAAGTGTGATTATTTATATATTTTTTAATCACACTTTCTAATTAAAGTGTGATTATATATACACTTCTACTTTTTAATCACACTTTTTAAACAAGTGTGATTATATATATATTTTTTAATAACACATTCTAATTAAAGTGTGATTATTTATATATTTTTTAATCACACCTTCTAATTACAGTGTGATTATATATACACTACTACTTTTTAATCACACTTTTTAAATAAGTGTGATTATATATATATTTTTTAATCACACATTCTAATTAAAGTGTGATTATTTATATATTTTTTAATCACACTTTCTAATTAAAGTATGATTATATATATACTACTACTTTTTAATCACTCTTTTTAAATATTTAATCACACTTCCTAAATAGGTGTGATTGTATAAAATATTTCAAATTGATTTTTATATAAAATATACAATTCCCAAATTTTTAATCACCCTTAATATGATTGAGTGGGATAATATTTATTTTTTATGTCTCTTTTTAATTCCCAAACATTTTCCTATATATATATACTAGTGTATGCCCGTGCCTAAAGGCACGGTGTAAATAATGTTCTGTTTGAATAATTTTCATTTATCATTCTCTCTTAAGCTAGGAACATTGAGAATCAAGTATACCTAAAGTTCTGTTTTCCCATGACATACAAAAAATGAATAGATAACATACATTTTATCAAGAGGATCCCCTTTATTATAAACACAACTTCAAATAAGAGGAACAACAAAATGGTGTTCTCCCTTTGGAGCACACCATGCCAATACAAAAATGGTATTCTTGATCAAAATCTAAATAACAAACACCTCCAAATGTCTACCTCTAAATAACCAAACCAACTCTATATAAGTTTACACAGCATCAACCTGTAAATAATCTTTAACTTTATACAACGTCAATCATTTTCAAAGTTTGTTAACGATGAAACCAAAAATAGTGTAAATTCTGCTCTCGAGATTGCCACTCTTCCAACACTCATCAATCAAAGAAGTGCACGTTTAGTTTACACAACAATAAATACAAAATCATTAAAGAGATAAGAAAAAATTAAGCTTAAAAAAATGTAGGCCTGTAAAAAGGGAGTCAATATTGCCATTCGCTTCTAGTCTAGTCTTCATCCACCTGTAAAACACTGAAAAAAAAAGCCAATATAATAATTAAAAGAGACTACCCAATTCAAAACAAACACATGTATTGTCACACTAATGAAAGGTTTTTTTTATAGACCACCCAATTCAAACTAAACACAAACATTGTTGCAAAATAATAATTGGTTACCCAATACAAACACTATGAACAAACACAACACATTGTCAACACATATAAAAATTAATGACTGATAAAAACATTAATTTACACAAATCAATCAATATTTTCTTTGGGTTTTATTTTTTTTCAATTTTTTCTTTTTGGAATTTCCTTTAATTGATCACATAAGGTTAGAGGGAAAATTTAAAAAAGAATTTAATTAAATAAAATTCAAAAAGCAAACTCTTCGCTTGGTAATTTAACAACAAACTCTAACTAACTTAATTCCCCCATCATTTACAAATCAACACAGCCTAAAAAACCCCATTTATTTTGTCCAAAAGCCCAAAGCCATTTATTATATCAGTTTAGTCCCATCAGTTTTGTGTATGTAACCACCCTACAGCACCTTCTTCAATCTTCACCTGCACCCATTCATATTCATTTTGCTTCCAACCTTAAATACATTTTGAATATTTGTTAAGCAATACATGACCATAAGTAAAACTCAAAACTCAAATAAAATAACAACTCCTCCCAGCCTTGATGCAAATTAAGAAACAAACATATAAGATTTATAATGTTCACTAAAATGATCATTCTGTTTAATCAAAAACAGAAACAGCCAAGTGATATTAGATTTTGGTAACCACCATTAAGAAATCATTATACTACTTACCCCAATCTATCAAACATCTAGATTATCATAACAGAAAATGGAATAAACAAACAACCATTATCTATTTAATAAAAAACAGAACCAGTCAAGTGATATTATAGTTTGGTAACCACCATTAAGAAATCATTATATGCCTTTAATCGAAAAAAATGTAACTAAAAAAAAAAAATACAACAGGAATTATTGCAACACTGTAAAATGGTCATTCTATTTAATCAAAAACAGAACCAACCAAGTGATATTATATTTTGGTAACCACCATTAAGAAATCATTATACTATTTACCCCAATCTATCAAACATCTAGATTATCATAACAGAAAATGGCATAGGCAAACAACCGTTGTCTATTTAATCAAAAACAGAACCAGCCAAGTGATATTCTATCTAAGTCATTTTTGGTCTAAAATAACCTGTTTGAATATCAAGCCAACAATTATGAAGGAGAGAGGCAGAAATCAACACAACAATTTTGAACCGGGAAAAAGACTGAAACAATTAGCAATCTTATCAGAACAGAAAATGGCATAGGCAAACAACCATTCTCTATTTAATCAAAAACAAAACCAGCCAAGTGATATTTTATTTTGGTAACCACCACTAAGAAATCATTAGTAAGAAATACAAAACCCAACCTAGAAAGCGGATCATTAGATTCATCCTTTTCCTATACAATTCACGATCAAAATCAAAATTCAAGTGAAGACCTCTATTTGAGAAAAATTCAAAGCATAAGAACTGTGAAAATCGAATTGAAAAATACCTAAAGATGCAAACCCAACCTATCAAACATCTAGATTACCTGAAATGTACCTGCTTTATTAATCACTTCAATAATTAATTAGTAGTAGTGATATGAAGCATCAATAAGTCACTATATATATGCATGCTCACATATCATCATCTGGACCAACTATTCAATTAATGATAAATATTCTTGAAATGATAAAAATTGAATGTGAGCATGAAATGATAAAAATTCACTTAATTGAATATTCATCTAATGATAAAAATTGTCTCTCATAACATCTATTCATGCTCACGTCCATATATTGAGCAAAATTTTTGTAAAAACATAAAAATTGTCTCTCATAACAGTAAACATTGAGCAGAATTTTTGTCTCTCATCACTAATTTAAATAGTTGACAGTAATAAAAAATAGAATTTTTAATTACAGAATAAAAAACATTGAGCAGAATTTTTGGTGATTTTGGTGATAAAAAACAGAATAAAAAACAGTAATAATAACATTGAGCATAATTTTTGGTGATTTTGGTGATAAAAAACAGAGCCAACTGATTTTGGTGATAAAAAACATAGCCTTTGCAACTACTCTTTGACAAAAGAAAAAAAACAGTTTTTTAACAAAGCAACAAAGAGATAAAAAACAAAGCAGTTGGCTTAATATCAACTATTTTTTCTTTAACAAAGCAACTATTTTCTTTAACAAAGCAGCCATGATATAGTCTAAACCATAGCAACCATGGTATAGTCACTTTGTTAACAGAGCAGCAATATTTTCTTTAACAAAGCAACTATTTTCTTTAACAAAACATAGCAGTTGGCTCAATAACAAAAGAAAAAAATTCACCCGAGAGCAGCAGTTGGCTCAATATCAAAGCAAAGCAATAACAAAAGAAATAACAAAAGCTGAGAGAGGAAAAAGAGTGATGTCGAGTAGCCAAACGTTACCAAAGCATTGAGCAGCCGAGCAGAAAAAAAACAGCCGAAGTGAATAAACTAACCGAGCAGCCGAGCAGGATGTCGAGCAGCCGAAGTGAATAGCCGAGTAGCCAAAGTGATGTCACAGCCGAAGTGAACAACGGTGAGAGTGGTTAGAGTGATCCACAAAAGCTCTGATGAAGGCAAAAGTTGAGAGAGGAAAAAAAAAATTCAAGAAGAAGAACAATTACCCGAATCAATGAGAGAATACTAAAGTCATGTTTTCAATTAAGATAAAAATGAGAGAATACTGAAGTCATGTTTTCAATTACCCGAATACAAAATCCAAATATTGGTCTGTGCAGAATTTGTCTGAATATAAATACTATAGATTTGTCTGAATTTCTTTGCAGAATTGGTTAAAGTCTGTGCAGAATTTCTTTTCCATATATCTATATCATCCAAATCTGTTGCATGGTGTATCATTCAAATATCATTCAAAAATTCAATTAATTGAATATTCATCTAATGATCAATATTTGCCCTGTTTTTTATTCACTGGTTTAATGGACTTTTTTTAATTATAAACAAATATTATTTTACTCTCTCATAAACAGAGACATTTATATAATTAAAATTAGAGATGAATGTTTATTTTCAATCCCCTCAAAATAGAGGCATTTATTTTCAAAATAGAGGCATTTTCATTGCATTTATTTTCAAAATTGGAGGCATTTTTTATTTTTTTATTTTGTGTGTAAACTCTTTATTAATATTAAATAAGAAGACCGAGTAACTTTTAAAGAGAAGTTGCAATATTTTTTAACAAAAAAATCATATAGAGAGAATATATGAAGAAACTAAAAAAATATAAAAAGTTTGAGATTCAAAGCACGGAGGAAATAAAGTTCAACACACCTCTGAAAGAGGGCCATGCTCTACTTAGGTGAATTGTTTTGCCTAAAAAGTGCGAAAAAGTTGAACAACTAATTAATTTAAGGATAAATTACAAATACATCTTCTGAGATTTACTTAAAATACGAAATGTCCCTTGTGGTTTAGAAAATTATAAATACCTCCCTGTCAGAATTTTTTATTTAACAAAATTAATTGAAAAAGTGAAATTTCTAACTGTTCATCTATACCATAATAAAATTATCTGAATTATTAATTGAAATAAAATTTTAACATTATTAAAAACTGTTAATTAACTTGAAAATAACCTATTTGTTATGAAATTAGAAACCTTAAAAGGGCATAATGTAATTTCTAAAACTACAGGAAGTAATTTATAATTTGAGTAAACCTCAGGGGTATGTTTGTAATTTACCCTTAATTTAACAAAAAAAATTATTTGGAAACTGGTAATTTATTTAATGCACTTAGAATAACATTATTAAAATGTAAGAAGCATCCTGCTTGAAGAACAGATTTTGAAGGGGAAAAAAAAAAAAAAAGAAAAATTTATAAATGCACAACAAATTTTAAAAAATAAAAATAAATATAAAAACATATCTGGAGCATCCAAGTTTGAGGGATAACAACAAATTGGCTGGGTTGTTTTGCCCAAAAAGTGGGGAAAAAAAATTGAACAACTAATTAATTTAACAAAAATTGTATATTAAATTTAATATTTTTGAAAACTGTTAATTTATATTTTGTACTCATAAGAAAATTATTACATTGTAAGAAGCATCTATGTTTGAAGAACAGATTTTGAAAGAAAAAAAATATATATAAATGCACAATAGATTTTGAAAAAAAAAAAAAAAACATATCAGAACATCCATGTTTCAAGGATAACAACAAATTCTCTGGTTTGTTTTGCCCAAAAAGCGGGAAAATACTTGAACAACAAAATAATTTAACAAAAAATGCATATTAATTTTAATATTTTGTGAAACTGTTAATTTATATTTTGTACTCATAACACAATTGTTAATTTATATTTTGTACTCATAACAAAATTATTAACTTGTAAGAAGTATCCATGTTTGAAAAACAGAATTTCAAGAACAAATTTTGAAAAAAAAAATTAAAATTTTATAAATGCACAACAGATTTTGAACAAATATATATATATATATATATATATATATCTATATATATAACATAGCAGAAGCAGAATCTGTTTGTTAACAATAGATTCTTTGGGTTGTTTTGCCCAAATTGAGTCCCGTAACAACTGAAACAGCAAATTTCGAACAAATAACACTGCATGGACACGGACCTCACACTCACTGGCCCATGCTATACTTCTGCATGTCTAATGCTTGTTTGGTTCTGTAAATAACTTAAAAATTATTAACATGACTCTGAAAAAAAGGGAGTTGCTATGACTCTGAAAAAACCAAATTAATGGCTAAATATTGGAAGTAAACACATTGAAAATGCAGGGTGGAGATGATGGGGTTGGTCCATGTCCCCATAATAATGATAGATACAATTCCACAGTTTAAAAGAACATTTTAGAAGATGAAATTTGCCAAATACATAAAAAATTGCGAGCAAGATTTTCAAATGCAGCAACACACTTATGATTACGTCGAAATTTGTTGGTCAAGACAGACCAACACACTTATGCCAAATGTAATCAGCCAAATTCTACATGCCTAGCGAACTCTGTGCTTGCATTTTCAATCTTTCTTTTAGAGTCCATACCATTTATGATTCTTCTAAGGATTTACTATCAAATTCAATACACGTCCATAAATTTAAGTTTTCTCTTCAAATCAGCAAAACATGAAAGGCATCCCTTACATTAATGGGAATTCTTCTTCAAAAATATTCCAATTCAATGAAAAGCTAACCAAATAGGCACAATGAAATTTTCTCAAGCTTTGGGATTATGCGAAGATTATTAACTCCCATAGGGGAGTGCAAATAAAGGAACAGAATAAAGAAAACCTTAGAATGAAACTCAGGCACAACCCAAACAAAACAAAAATCAGATTTGGATATTCTGAAGGCTATTGATGCAGAACAGTGCTCATTATTTAAAAACCCCACACATTATTTTGGATGTAAAGTATTTTACACAGCAAAATATTTATAATGTAAAACTTTTAATGCATACTATGTCTTTATTTTGTAGTGTTTGGTAATGGGTACTAACAAACTTTTGATGCAGAACAGTGCTCACTATATGTCTTTTTTTTTGGTTTGGATGCAATCGATGAAACATTTTTGACATGGACCAACACACTGAAAAAATCTCATGTCTGACAGCAGGAATTCAAAAAATCTATAGCATAGGCCCAACACACTGAGAGAAAGGAGGAGAGACAAAAATTAGTAAAAAACATAGCAAAGCAATAACTGATTTTTGTGATAAAAAACAGAGTCAACTTGAAAAAAACTAACACATTTATGATTCTTCTTTTTCATGAAGGCAAAGCAATAAACTAACCCAGCCGAGCAGCGGAAGTGACGTCGCAGCCGGAGTGAACAACGGTGAGAGTGGTCAGAGTGATCCACAGTCGAAGTAAGCTCTGATGAAGGCAAAAGCTGAGAGAGGAAAAAAAAATTCAAGAAGAAGACCCAGCAGTTCAATAGAACATATTGAATTAGCAAAATAGAACATTTTAGAAGAAGACCCAGCAGTTCAATAGAACATTTTAGAAGAAGAACATATTGAATTAGCAAAATACTTTTCCAACAGTAGATACTTTTCTTCACAATAAGATACATATTGAACATATTGATACTTTTCAACAGTAGATACTTCAAAATACATTTCAACACAATAAGATACTTTTCTTCAATAAACCCAGTAGTTAAAAGCCCAGCAGTTCAATAAACCCATTAAAGTCATGTTTTCATTAAAGTCATGACTTCAGACCCACTGAACCCAGCAAGTAAACCCAAAAACACACCCAGAAGATTGAAACAGAGCAAGGAATTCGGCAATGGGGAGACAGAGAGGGAGATAGAGAGGAAAGGTAGATACTGAGGAAGAGTCAGTGCAGAGAGGAAGATAGAGAGGGAAGGTAGATAAAGGGTATGTGAAGACAGAGAGTATGGAGAGACAGAGGGTAGATACGTAGGCAAATCATTGATATACACAGGGTAGATATACAGGCAAATCAGGGAGAAAGTGTTGGGCGGGAACCACCAATTGATCTAAACCAGTGATATACACTTAGATTCATCTGAGCCATCCAAATGAAATATGTCTCTCATACATTTTATTATTGGAAAAACATATTGAGCAGAATTTTTGGAAAAACATAAAAATTGTCTCTCATAACAGTAAACATAAAACATAAAACATACCTCCTCGTAATCATAATCTCGGTCACTTCCTTCCCACGGATACCGTGATTGCAAGACAATGCCTTCCCCTTCTTCATCCTCACCTACACAATTTAGAGGATGAAAAATAAGGTTATTTCTAGAACAATGTCTGACACAATTGAAATAGAATAATATGCTATAAGCACAAATGCATATCAATCCAACACCTTAAATACATCTAAGTAACTCTTATCCAGCAGTTGAACATCAAATTCTTCAGAGAACACATCACGGGAATCATGGAGAAGTTTCTTGAGTGTTCTGGCAGACATCCCACCTCTAAATCCCCACAAGAAAACCAAAATCCTTACTGTCAACTTTTCTTCTGTTGTCTGTCCAAACCGAGACATCCTCATCAATAGTGTGGTTTTGGGAACTTGTGGAGCAAGGATTGAAAATGTTTGTATAGTCTTCAAGTACAGAAGGCAAATGGCCATTTTCATCCTCGTGAGTTACAGGGGCAATTTTCAGAATAGTGCACAGTTTAGCAAACAATTCACTTATCCTCAGAACATCATGGCCATGGATATTGCTCTCGCTTGCATCATCTGAAAGATTGAAACTTGGCCAGTTAATGGAACATTAAATTACTGTTTACCTCGTGAAACATCAGATACAATTAATTAGCAGCAATTTCAATTCTCCAAAGATGACAGAAACTATATTGGCAAATACCCTGGTTTTCCATGTCACTGAGAGAACCAATCATGAAGGCATTTTCCAATCAATATACTACTTAAAACAGATCATGCTGTGAGCATGAGAGGCAAGTATGTAAGAGTGACTTGCCTTGGTGAGAAATCTTCATATCAATAGGCGCAAAAAACCGTCTTTTTAAAGACAAAATAGCTGCAGGTAAGTTGGTCACCTTTTTCATAAGGCCAATTTCCTTCATCAGATGGCTGACATCAAGTATGTGGGGGAAAACCAAACGCACAGAACACCTGAACTCATCCATGCTAGAAGGTAGTGAGGAAAGGAATTTTGAATAAATGAATGTAAAATCTGCACCAAGGAAAAAATAGGAGTGGAAAATCAATAAATGTAAGGAAATAGGTTGGCCAGTATAGTTTAAATTGACTGAAAGCTGTTCATTCAAGAGACAGACCACTAAGTGAGTTGTGGGCAACAACAGGTTTCTGAGAAGTAGAAATCAAATCGATCACCTCTCGAAAGCCACGAACACGGTTATTTTGTTCATCTTCCAGATTTTGAAGCTCCCTCTATCAATTAAATAAAACTATGATTACATAGACCAATTGAAGGTTGAACATGCATTATGACCAATGATTATGGTTTGCTGTATACCTCAAAAGTTTCCTTTTCATTTATATCCACACAGAGTTTACTGAATTTGAAATTTTGGAAAATGGGTAGACAAAAACACACTGCCAACCTGAAATTAATGGCATTAGGCAGCTCGTTAGAAAGTGATTCATTAATTACTTAGCTCTCAATCTTATCCCAAAAACAAAAGATTACCGAGCTCAACTATGCCCTTATTATTGAGTTATGCAGCCTCCAACATAAGTAAGAGTGAATTTGGAAAACAATTGAAATTTGTCAAAATGAGCTAATTAAGAAACATTCAAATTCCCCCAGAAGCATTTGGAATGATATAGACAGATATATAAGTAAAGTGGAGTGTATTGGGTTGGGACACTGTTTCAATACGACACAGATTTGGAGTATATTATTCTATACGACATAGATATTATTTGGGTGAGGATGAAACAGTGTCAGAGATATTATTCCAAACGGGTTCGCAATCGATACAATTTTGGACACTGTTTCAATACGACATAGATAAAACCTTGATAAATAAAAGGTATGAGAGAGAGAGAGAGATTTATTGACCTGATCTCAAAATGGTGTCCAAAACCTTGAAAGCTTGTTCTTCAGTGCAGACCTTGGCTTGAGCTTCCAACACGGTCTGATTGGGTTTCCGAAACTTGGAGCTCCGATGCGAAGTCGAAACTGCCGGATTCCGGAATCCCTAGTTGATCAATCGTGGCCGAATCAATCACAGATTTCGCAGTGAACCGAGCTTTCCGTCGAATCAAACGGTGGTGGTGGTTATCTTTTGGAGAGAAGTGAAGAGAGGTTTGGATCTTCGGTTGAGTGAAGTTTCGAGGATTGATGGGCGAGATGGTAGTTGAGTCCGAATTAAGCAGAGCTTTCTGTGTCGCTCTCCGGCTATAGTGATGATGAGCAGCGGCGAAGGACAAAGAGGGAGAAAGAGATAAAGAGGGAAGGCTGAGAGAGACGTCAGTAGGTGGAAGGCAGAGGGAGAGAGACGTGGCTGAGAACAGAAAGGGAGAGAGAGACGTGGATAGGCGGGAATATATCTCACATTTTCAAAAAATTTTGTCCTTTATTATGATCTATACCGTTAATATATTCTTAGAATTGACCTCAGCCATTAGATCAAAATGTATCTCATATACATTTTGATATATTTTTCAAAAACCTTTGTGCTTTATTATATAGATATATGGTAAATTACACTGACATCCCCTAAGGTTTATGTTTATTACAGTTCTCCCTTCACGTTTTGGAAATTACATCTCCCTCCCTGAGGTTTAAAGTTTCATTACAGATTCCCCCCTTAGCAATTTAATTTTTTTAAATAATAATTTTTCCCTTACTGGGTAAATTACATTGACACCCCTTACATTTTAGAAATTACAATCCCCTCTCTAAGGTTTAAAGTAGCATTACCAATTGCCCCCTCGGTTAGTATTAGTTGGAAAAAAAATTCATTGAAAAAAAATTCATTGAAAAAAAATTAATTGGAAAAAAAATTATTTGAAAAAAAATTAATTGAAAAAAAAATTGTTAGTAAAATTTTTAAATTTCTGTTTAAAAACCAACATAAACTTATTTTTTGAATTTACTTTTTTTCCTGAAATTTACAAACTGAGACAACCATTTATAAATGAAAAAAATTATCAAATAAGTTTTTATGACAATTTTAAAAGATTTTGTAAATATAAATTGAAAACTGAAAACGAAATGGTTACCAAACAAGTTTCAGATGGTAAAAATGTCGTAAAATGAACAAATAATTAAATAAGTTACCAACATAAGAAACGACTTATCAAAAGATTTTTAGGCTGTGTATGGTTTGAATTTTAGAAAAAAAAAATTAAAAATTAAAAATTAAAAATTAAAAATTAATTTGGTTAAGAAATAAAAAATAAAAAATAATTATCATTTTTAAATAATTTTTATCTTTCGAGTGGTTAGAAATAATTTTTTACAAATTAAATTGAAACAGCTATACATATGTATATAACCTGCCCAAAAGTTAAAATGATAATTATTTTTTACCCTTAAATGATAATTATTTTTTAGTTTTTATTTCTTAACCAAATTAATTTTTAATTTTTAAATTTTTTTTCTAAAACTCAAACCATATATGGCCTAAGAATCTTTTGAGAAGTCAATTCTTACGTTGGTAACTTATTTAATTATTTGTTAATTTTTACAACATTTTTACCATCTAAAGCGTGTTTGCTAAGGTGCCATTTGGTAACACACGTTTTCAGTTTTCTGTTTATATTTACAAAAATTTTAAAAACTTAAATAAAAACTTGTTTGGTAAATTTTTGATTTATAAATCAGTGGTCTCAGTTTATAAATTTAGCAAAAAAATGTAAACTCAAAAAATGTGTTTTCGTTTTGAATTTTGAGTTTTTTTTTTTTTTTTTTTACCACCCAACACTAGCCACCACCCGCCACCATTTTCCACCACCTTCTTCCGCCACCACCACCCATCCCCCCCACCACCTGCCACCACCACTCGCCACCAACACCCACCTGCTAGCCACCACCACCCACCTGCCACCCACTCGCCACCACCACCCACCTGCCATCTACCCGCCACCCGCCACTACCATCCACTGTCCGCCACCTACCCGCTACCATCACTCAGCACCCATCTACAACCACCATCCACTACCCGCCACCACCACCACCACATCAGCCCTAAATAGGTGTGATTGTATAAAATATTTCAATTTGATTTTTATATAAAATATACAATTCTCAAATCCACGCCTCTATTATACCCGTGAATGATAGAGACGACTCACTACTAGAGAAGGAGGCTTTAGACACGAAACTTTTTCACCCATTTTTTCATCTTCCTATTTCTCTGTCTCTGTCTCTCTTCTCTCTCTCTCACTCATCACTCTTCTCTGTCTGTCTCTCTCTTTCTCTCTGTGTCTCTATCTCTCTTATTTTTCTCTCTCTCACTCATCACTCTTCTCTGTCTGTCTGTCTCTCTCTTTCTCTCTGTGTCTGTCTCTCTTATTTTTTTCTCTCTCACTCATCACTCTTCTCTGTCTGTCTGTCTGTCTCTGTCTGTCTCTCTCTCTCTTTCTCTCTGTGTCTCTCGTCCATCTCTCTTCTGTCTATCTCTCCCATCTATCTTCTCTCTCTGTCTCTCTTCTCTATATCTCTCTTACTCATCTCTCTTTGTCTCTCTCTCGTTTATCTCTTTTCGTTCTTTTTTTCTCTCTATCTCTCTTTGTCTATATATTTTCACCCATTTTTTCATCTTCCTCTCTCTCTTCTTTCTCTCTCTCACTCATCACTCGTTTCTTTCTGTCTATCTGTCTCTCTCTCTGTCTCTCACTCATCTATCTCTTCTCTCATCTCTTTTCTCTCCCTGTCTATTTCGCTCATCTCTTTTCTCTCTATCTCTCATCTCTCTCTGTCTCTCTCGCTCAACTCTCTTCTCTCTATCTCTCTCTCTGTCTCTCTCGTTCATCTCTCTTCTCTCTATGTCTCTCTTGCTCATCTCTCTTCTCTCTACCTCTCTCTCTGTCTCTCTCGTTCATCTCTCTTCTTTCTCTGTCTCTCACTCTCTATCTCTTTATCTTTTTGTCCCCATCTCTCTCTCTTTTCTCTCTCTCTCTCTCTCTCTCTCTCTTACTGTGTTCGCGTTGCTCACTCTCTCCCTTCCGTTTTCTCTATTTACTAAGCTCCCTCTCGATTTATCTATCCACTACAAGAAAATGCACTTTTAGCGACCACTTTGTCTCTCTCTCTCTCATCACTCTGTCTCTGTCTGTCTGTCTCTCTCTCTATCCTCTATCTGTCTCTCACTCATCTCTCTCTCTCTCTCACCACCCATCTCCTTTACCACATTCACCACTACTGCAAACGCTGTTCCACTACCACCATTACTACCACTGTCGCCACTTCACCTCTACGACTACCATTACTACTACCATTGGCACCACTACCACTACTACTACCATTACCTCTCTTTCACCATTGCCACTTCATCTACTCTACCAGTACCACAACTTCACCACTAATCTCCTTCGCTACCGCCACCACCACCACCACCACCACCACCATCATCTCTTATCCACCACCTTTACCACTACTGCCACTACTACTACCATTACCTCTCCTTCACCCTTGCCACTTCATCTACTCTACCACTACCACAACTTCACCACTAATCTCCTTCGCCGCCGCCACTACCACCACCATCATCTCTTATCCACCACCTTAACCACTACTGCCACTCCCTCTCCTCTACCACAAAAAATTAGTTCATGATTTTTAATAATAAAAAAAAATGGGCCGTAGAAAAACATTTTTCATTGACCACAGAAAATTAACTTTTATTTTAGTGAAAAATATTTTTCATTAAAATATTACCCCTACTTCTACCAAATAAAAAATAATAATATTTTTTTTCATTGAAATAAAAATGAAACAAATAAATTTTCAATCTTAGTAACTAAAAAAAAGAATTTTTTTAAAAAAAATTCATTAACTACAAAAAAATATATATTTTTAACAAAAATAATTTTTTTTGACGACGATAACCCCCGTCGCAAAAAAAAAAAAAGAAAAGAAAAGTTAAACAATATTATTTTGTTATTTAAATTTTATTTCTGAAAAAAAAAAAATTTCATTCACGCCCCTTTTTATTTTCCATTCCCGTTCCCTTCCCACTTTTTTTTTTCCCATTCCCGCCCATCAACCCCCTCCCCAAAAACAAAAAAAAAAAGAAAACCTAGAAAAATATATTGGCAGAGATAATTTGCGTTTACTTCTAAAACTCTCTCCCTTTCAGAAATTTGTTTACTGCTTCATTTATATACTCTGCAATTGTGCCAAGTTCCCTCTCCCTCCCGTTCTTCTTCTTCATCGCAAGGTAAGTTCTCCCTTTTTCTACCTCTTCCCTTCTCGCTCTTTGATTTCAATTCTTCTTTCCTCCGATCTCTTTTCTCTTTTTGGGGGTTTTGAGAAAGAAAACCTAGAAAAATAAATTGGCAGAGAATTTGGGTTTACTTCTAAAACTCTCTCCCTTTCAGAAATTTGTTTACTGCTTCATTTATATACTCTACAATTGGGGGAATCATTGTTTTTTTTTGGGGGGGGGGGTTGGAAATTTAACCTCTCCATTGTTAGGTACTGTTTGGGATTCGGAGAGATTTGAAACTAATTCGGCAATGCAAGACAAAAAAATCGTTTGCTTGCTCATCTTTGGTCTCATGTTTTGTACCTAATTTCAGATTTCGACTTCAAAGGCTTGCGGAGAAAGCAGAAAACAGAATGATTTATTTTCAGATTTTCCCTCTGTCGGTATTTTCTGATTATCTCTCTTTCATTTTCAGATTTATTTTCTGATTATCTCTCTTGCTATCACTCTGTTCTTGCTTCCAATTGATCTCACAAAAGATCTATCTTTCTTTATTTTTTAGGTAAATGGGTGTTGATTACCCAGATGGGTATGCATTAGTAATGTCAATTTGGGTTTACTTCTAAAACTCTCTCCCTTTTCAGAAATTTGTATAGGAAGATCAGAACTTACTCTGCAATTGGGGGAATCATTGTTTTTTTTTTTTTTTGGGGGGGGGGGGGGGTTGGAAAGTTTTGTTCCACTCATATAATATAAGGTTTCTGTTAAAAAAGGTTTACAGGTACAAAACAGAAATTGGCTACATCACTGTTGTGTTCTGGGATCATTTTTGGTTGAAATTGATTTGGTTGTGTGTTTGTGAAACTATTTCAATTTCTGAATTGTACTTCATTTTTCATTCATAATAAATGATGATCTGGTTGAAGCCACCCTATTTTTTAATTTTTTTTCTTTTACTAAACTTATAAAAAAGGTTATAAAAAAAATAACTTATAGATTTGGGTAAATCTTATATGTTTTTACTAAACTTATAGATTGAAAACGATATATAGATTTGGGTACATTTTACTAAACATAAGTTTTCTATTTATTCTATAACTGATATATAGTTATCTGTCCTTTAAACTACAGATATGTTATAGAGAAGAAAAGGTTATAAAAAAAAACATAAGTTTGCTCAATCTATAAGTTTAGTAAATAAAATCTATAAGTTTTCTGTTATAAGTTTCTTCCACTCATTTAATTTATTAAGTGTTTGTTTGAATGTAGTTGTTCTTAATTGTTGTGTTCTGGGATCATTTTAGGCAATGGGTTAATTGAAATTGATTTGGTTGTGTGTTTGTGAAACTATTTCAATTTCTGAATTGTACTTCATTTTCATTCATAATAAATGATGATCTGGTTGAAGCCACCCTATTTTTGAATTTTTTTTTCCACTAAACTTATAAAAAAGGTTATAAAAAAATAAGTTATAGATTTGGGTAAATCTTATATGTTTTTACTAAACTTATAGATTGAAAACGATATATAGATTTGGGTAAATTTTACTAAACATAAGTTTTCTATTTATGCTATAATTGATATATAGTTATCTGTCCTTTAAACGACAGATATGTTATAGAGAAGAAAAGGTTATAAAAAAAAAAAAAAAACATAAGTTTGCTCAATCTATAAGTTTAGTAAATAAAATCTGTAAGTTTTCTGTTATAAATTTCTTCCACTCATTTAATTTATTAAGTGTTTGTTTGAATGGGTCTGAGAGGTTGTTCCATTGTTCTCTACGGGTTTTTTTTATTTTTTATTTTTTTTATATGCTTCAGTGAGCATCTTCACTTTTCCAAGTCCTTGATGCTGAAAATTTTATTTGCTGCCAATCTACCTGCATTTCATGGGTATCTTTTGGGTCATAGTTGCTGTGAATTTTCTTTTCTATTCAATGGGGATTGGTTGATGGAAAAATAGTTCTAATTCAATTTTCTGGGTAAATTGAGTTCAGTATAGAGATTTACATTTTTATGGACTATATTAGTTAATGTGAATCTCTTACAGAATGTTTGGAGTTAGTTGATTGAATTTAAGGTTTGGGATGAAATTCTTGCATATCTATTTGTGTCTGGACACCGATCAGTGAAACAGGATTATTTAATGATATTTGTAGATATATGTGCTATAGACAGTGACAATAATTGGGACTACTGATATTATTAGTTTATGTGAATATGATTTTGGATTTGACCTAGGTCCCAATAATAGGTTGAGCAGATGCAAACGAATTTGAATATTTTTTTTAATGGACAGATATCTGTGCTAAGAGTTTTTTTTTATATATATATATATATATATATACCATTTAGCATATGAAGCATGAGTTTTAATATGCAATAGAAAGTTGAAGTGATGAATATAATCAACGCACCATTATGCATCAGCAATTGAAATTATGGAGCATCTTCACTTTTCCAAGTCCTTGATGCTGAAAATTTTATTTGCTGCCAATCTGCCTGCATTTCATGGGTATCTTTTGGGTCATAGTTGCTGTGAATTTTCTTTTCTATTCAATGGGGATTGGTTGATGGAAAAATAGTTCCAATTCAATTTTCAGCTTAAATTGAGTTCAGTATAGGGATTTACATTTTTATGGACTATATTAGTTAATGTGAATCTCTTACAGAATGTTTGGAGTTAGTTGATTGAATTTAAGGTTTGGGATGAAATTCTTGCTTATCTATTTGTGTCTGGACATCTATATAATAAAGCAGATTGTATCTTTAATGAGTATGAACAGATTGTATCTTTAATCAGTTTCTGAATTAGTTTCTAGAGCATTCATGTTAATCTTTTGTGAAGAAAAAAAAACCCAATGTAAATAGCTAAATTTCTGCAGTTGCTTCACTTCTGCTCTCCAGGTAAGATCCAACATAATTGTTCTTGCGATCTTCAATTGTTCTCTGTCAATTTTCTTTGAGTTTTGGCAATTTTCCTTCAAATTGAATTCTGACAGATCGAAATCACACTTTGCTACTCCTTGGCATCAGCGTTATTCTTAAAGATATACTATCAGGTTCAGGCCTTGGGGGCTTTACTGGGACCAGGACGAGGTCAGTTGGACTTGGCAATCTTGTAATTTTGTTGGTTTATTAGTTTTGTCTTCTCTTCTGTAAACTTTATGAGTGAGTATTTTTAATTTTGCTTCACTTTTGATCTTTTAAGTTTTGTGTTAGTACCTGTGTTCTGCATATTTTTTTCAAAGTTGTTTTGTTTTAAGTTTTATATTGTTAACTTTAGCATTACTAGGCTGATTACAACTAGCTTCTAAAATGTGTAGCCATGTACTAGTTCTCAGCCAGTAGCAGCCCAAGAACATTTTAGGCATAAAGGCCAAACGTCAAAATGAGGTTATCTTACTAAGCCTTTAGATGATTGGGACTTTTGGCAATCAGAAAGTTTCTTGAAATTATTTGGTAGGTCTTATACAATAGGCCAAGTGGCCTAAAGGTTAAGCTGCCTATGAGTTCAATAAAAAGTTTAATAAAAATTTTAAATACAAATTAATATTTTAATTTAAACTTTTACTAATGAATTTGATAAATTATATTTTAACTTAAACAAACTGCCATTGTACGATATCTTAAATTGATTTATTATAATTGATTTCTATAACAGTGAAATTATTATCATTTTGAACTGATTTTTTTGTAAAGGATGTGATACCAATATTAATAATTTATGTTAATTGATTTATTTTAAAATGTGTACCAATATTATTTATACCGTGCCTTCAGGCACGGGCATACGCTAGTATATATATATTGTGGTACATCAGGCATATGGTTATGCAAATCTAACATTCTTACTCTAAGAATGTACCTGCTGTGATAAAAATAGGATCGAGGTACTAGTTACAAGAAGCATAGGCTGAATACATGAGGTTTGCAATGTCTAACTATTTGTGGGGCTTATGGAGTAAAGCCACATTTACCTCTAGCCTCTTGTAAATCATAGTCCAAATTTTTTTATTTTTTTAGCACTATAATACTATTTGGTAGGTTTGGCATTTAGCAAGTGACTCTGGTAATTTTCAGGTTAATCTTGGCATTTATCATTTTTAAATACTATGCTCATTAGTGACCTCCTAATTACAATGCCATTGACACTGAGCTGCAGGGAAGTTACTTCCAAAAAGATTAAGATCAACCAGAAATGATTAATGTTCCTATTTTGGTTTGCTGAATTAACTTTTTAGTTTATTCATATGCATCAGCGGTTTCTGAATTAATTTGTGTTTTCTTTTTTCAGGTCAGAAATTTTTTGGAGAGATGCAAAATATGGTCCAAGAATTAAAGAACTTAGTATTTTTAAGTTTTTTCATTTTTTAATATATGTAAGCACAGCTAATTTTTTTTTATTTAATTCTTTTGTATATACTTTTGAATATTTAATTTCCATTTATGAAATATATGATGTTATTCTATTCAATACGTGGTTATGATTCAAAATATAGTATATAGTGTGTATTACGTTCTTCAAATGTGCATACAAAAATAATATTAATTATTTTTCAAATATATCGAATCTTTTTTTTATCACAGATTTTATTAGTTATTAATCACACTTAAAAGATGTGATCTAAATGTTATTAATCACACTTAAAATATGTGATGTAAATATTTTTAATCACACTTAAAAGGTGTGATCTAAATGTTATTAATCACACTTTTTAAGTGATTAAAAATGACTCTTTTTAATCACACTTCCAAAGATCACACTTAAAAGGTGTGATCAAAATATTTTTAATCACACTCAAAAGGTGTGATCTAAATATTTTTAATCACGCTTAAAAGATGTGATCTAAATATTTTTAATCACACTTAAAAGGTGTGATCTAGATGTTATGAAGCACACTTAAAAAGTGTGATTAAAAATGACCCTTTTTAATCACACTCCCAAAGATCACACTTTAATAAAACTTAAAAGGTGTGATTAAATAACATACATCACACAAAAAAAATGTAATCTTTATCTGTTTTTGTAGTAATGGTTGTTCATGGGATAAGTGTGAAAGAGGAGGTGGTCTTAGAATTTGCTACTCTGTTTAACTGTCATAGTCAGAAAATTATAAAGTGATATCCTATCCTCAACCTTTATTTTATTTATTTGACCAAATAACTTCTAAATCCAAAGTGGATTTAAGATTTTAGTGCCATATATAAAAATAAAATTAAAAAAAAGGAAGATTTGAGACAAAAATTCACATCCCTGTGGGTTGTGGGCCCATTCCCTATTTTTAATTTTCAAAAAAAAAGCTTTAATGGAATTTCTCAAACCTACAACCTTGTGAGGCATTCCCAATGCACTTAATTATAACTTGAGCTACATAGTTATTATTAATATTGACAGTAATTGAGTTAACATACCGTTTGATGTCTCGATATTGAGCTCGGGACCCTTGGTAAGAATTGATCTGCACTTTTCAAAATCGAATTCAAAATCATTGTTCTCCTCAATTGGTAGTATCAATGTGCTTCCATTTTATTTGTTTTTGCATCCTGATCTTGCTTTGAGTGTAGTGGATCCTCTTAGCGCTATAAAAAGTTAAAACAAGTGAAATTAGCAAGCCAAAAACGTTGAAAGAATAAAATGAGGTCTTTTAATTATAAATATCATAATTCTCCTAACTAAAACCCTTTTTTTTATTTAAATTTCTTCATTTTCTATATTTATGCCCACATGGACACTACAAGAGTTAACACTTTTGCCGACCAAAAAATTGGTCGCTAAAAGTCCATTTTTGGTCGGCAAAAGTTATCCGCGACCAATTTTTTTGGTCGCTACTTTGGTCGCCAATTGAGGGTCGGCAAAAGTAATTCGCGACCAAAATTTTGGTTGGTCGGGAAAAGTCGGATTTGCCGACTAAATTTTTGGTCGCTAAATATATCATTACCGCGACTAATTCATTTAGTCGCTAAAACACTTTGGTCACGAAAAGTGATATTTTCCCGACCAAATATCTTAGTCGCCAATTGACACATTTCGCGACCAAAAAGTTTGGTCGCCAATTATCACATTCAACGACCAAAAAGTTTGGTCGCCAATTGTGACATTCCACGACCAAAAATTTTGGTCGCCAATTGTAACATTCCGCGACCAAAAAATTTTAGTCGCCAATTGTCACATTCCGCGACCAAACATGTTTTGCGCAACTAAAACTTTAGTCGGCAATAGACCTATTCGCGACCGAATCCTTTGGTTGCCAAAACTAATAATTTTAACGACTAATTATTTAGTCACTAAATGTGCTTGGTGATACACCGATTACTTTATTTAGTCGGCAAAAGTATAACTTACTAGGGCACGAGTGCCCTTACTAGTTTTGGGGCTTTGATTAGCAAAAGCTATTGGGAATTTGGGACAAAAGTACAACATTTCACACTCTCAGTTGTCATGGAATGCAAAAGATCGGAACATTTCCCCATCAATCATAAACATTACAACACAACTTTATTTCTTTACAATCGTGTCAAGGACAAAGAGAGACAGACACAGAGAGAGAACAGAATCAACGTAATTTCAGATGGATGTTCTTCGAAAATCCTAGGGAAAAAAAAAAAAGAATTAGATTTACATATAATTCATTATTGCCAACTCAATTTTGGAACTTTCAAACAGATGGATATTATTGGGCTTTTCTGGCAGTGCAAGGTACTTTAACCGTTTCTCCATCTCCTCCAACTGAGACCTGCTTCTATGAATTTCTTGTTGAATTTCCTGTTATTCACGTGAACTGATTATTATTATTTTTAAATGAAAATAAAAAATAAAAAAATAAACTGATGAAATTTATGGTGGTGTTGTGCATGAGAGATGCTGAAATACCTCAAGTTGGGAGTCTGCATTTACTGGCCTGCTTCATATGACAGGAAGGAAAACAACAAAACTAGTTTAATATATATATATATATATATATGTGTGGAGAAACTGTATGTTATTAAAATTAGGCCTTCAATCCGAAGGCATTGATAAAGACTTATTGAAACAAACAGTGTGCAGTACATGGGTTTTCGAGAACCAAAGAATCTTTTTACCTGGCTGCTCCTTCTTGATAGTTGCTGTGATCTTTCAACTTGGCTAGAGCCCTCTGCAGATACCGAAACATTTAAAAATTTCATTATTGAAACATTTAAAGTAATAGCTTGATGTTGATTGGAATCGATTCAACACTGCAATTTAGGGAAGAGAGTGTACCTCTTGGTTATGCAGCCTTATATGATTGCATTTTGAAGGATATGCAAAACACATCAGTAATGAATCAACATATAGATAAAACCAAAAGAAAAAACAAAACAAGAAGTTAAATGTTTTAAACCTGATCAGTCATGATCATCAAATGACCATATCTCAAAGTCTTCACACTGTCATACTGTTTTCCATGCTGAAGTCCAAGAATCTGCTTGATGCTTTGAATTTCAACCCGTCAAAATTAAACATTAAGTTTCATCAATACAGTGTACATTATATACATCCTATTTATAGAACTACATTCCAATTCGAACACCATCTCTACCTGCTGAAACTGCCCTTCGGTAAGACTGACACATATCTCCCCTGGTGCAAATTCTTACACTAATATGTTGTAGTTGTTCCCCTGGTGCAAATTCTTACACCAATTTATACCAGAATTAGTGTAGCCTCCTCTTGGTGAGTCGAATAACGTTGTATATGCATTGAGTAGGTGATCTTTGTGGTTGACTGTGATGAGTACACAAGTGGTAGGCTTTGAAGAGCTGAAAAATTAGTATGCAACAGATCTATATTTTAGCCCTGTTATAGTTAAATTACAAGGACCATAAGGAAGAAGCTGCCATACATAATGAAGGACCAGTTGTCCATTCCAAAGGGAGCATTATAGGTGTAAATTATCAAGGAGCTTCATGACAAGCTTAGGTAGTCAAAGTTAGGGTCCGAAATTTAACAACATAGATGCTCCCTTCTTATGAAAGAGAGATGTAAATTGAAAAAAAAAAAAAAAGACAGCCACCTTGTCAAGAGTAAGAGCCAAATTCTGAAGCCTTTGGTTGTAGACTCCCTTGGCCTGTCTCATGCAAAAAGAAAACGGAATATCAAAGATTGTAATTGAAAGAATACCCTCACATGTACAATACTTGAGTCTAAGCTCAGGAACGGGGGGTTGCTGTCAGTAAAACATTCACCTGGACCTCAGCATCACTTTTCTCAACTTCAATGGAGTTATCTGCAAGGTATTTCCTCCTCTTCCAAATTATGCTTCAGAATCTCCTCAGGAAGCTTAGTTCGTTCAAAATTGATAAACCTCACCTTCACACAACATGAATGCGTCAGACAAACAGAATCTTTAAAAGGTTAAACCCACAAACCCAAGCTATGTATAGCATAGATATATACCAGTCGAGCTGAGTAAGCAATCAGCCCAATCAGGTAATCCCCCAAGTAAACAACTTCCCAAACCAGCCCTACCCAAGTCAATATAATCTTCTTCAGATACAAAATTTAATTCACAAGCCTCTACTAACAAGTGGTGTCGATCCAGTATTCCATGCCCCTCCTTCAGCACCTAGTGCACATCAGAATTCAGTTAGAAGAAAATAAATCTTTTTCCAGTGCCTGTGAAGTGCTGCACCTGCTTATTCAGAGTGCGAAGGAGAACATCTTCAGAAGACCTGTCAAGTCCATCAGATGTCTCACTTCCAGAGTCCATAAATAAAAACACAATGAGTGAAGAAATTGCCTTCCTAAAAGACAAAATGGGGCCAAAAGTGTTCTTGGCATGCCTTCCTAAAAGACAAAATGGGGCCAAAAGTCCCACAAAACTCTATCAATAAATGCCCTCAATAGATAAAGCAACATTAGCCACAAAAGAAATTGAAGTCCTTGGTTCAGAAAGATTTACGTAGCAACACCTAGTGTTATAACAAGAGCTCAACAATCTACTCGATTATAGTGGATCCCTACAAGGAACTACTTATGTTGTTCACAAAAATCCATATCATTGGACAAATTCCCAGCACCACCCTTCTCACTTGGGGATAGTGGATCCATATAACCTTATGAAGAGGTTTAGTATAGTTGTATAAATGTAGCATGACAACTATTTGACATATCTCCAATTCTTTAATTTAGCGGGACTATTTGAAGTTTTTAAAATACGTCCTATGGTATTTTGCTGTATCAACGCACTTTGTTATTGTTTTCCTGTCAGATCATTGCATTTTAACTCAAACAAAAGGATATATAGTTTTAAAATTTCCACTGCAGTCTTTTTCTTATTAGCCACCTTGGATCTCACATGAGTCATTCAAAATTGCCTGGCCAGCTCAAAGAAAATTATTGTTTTGATTATATAAACCCTTAGATTTTTTCAGCAAAACAAACAATGTAACTCTATGAATGGCCTACTATAATTCAATTGCCCATAAAAATCAAAAAATTTAAACAACCCAGCTAGAAATTATAACTTTGCCTAATCATATAAACAACAATACATTTCATATTCGGAAAGACTAACACAACCCTATGCATATTGTTGAAATAGTCTCAAGTTTCATGTCAAATAGGTTGAAACAATTTGGCATAATCAAAAGCTAGAACTACTAAAACAAGCATACATCTATGTGACTAAATCTCACAAAATCTGGAAGAAATTGAGTGTATACAAAAATTAAACGAATCAAATTCGTGCCATAAGTGTCCAATGGCTATTATTTGATCCCTAAGGGAAAAGAAGATGCAACTAATCTGTTTATTAATTCATTTGCCTCAGTGCATGACTGTAGTGATGCACTAAGTCTTTCATTAAGGTCCACCATACCGTGCTTTTGCTCAGCTGACACTCTCTGAGCCTCTACCAACTACTTCTGTGTGATCTCCAATGAATTTTGCAACTCTTCAAGTTGATTCAGATAAGATTTCGAAACTGATTCTTTCAAATCTTTCATTTCCTGAAGAACAAAGTTGGCAATTCATTAAGGACAATAGTTGGGTTAAGGCCTGTCCAGCAGAGTTAAGACAAAAAATAAACAACTTAAAATCATTATCATTATGATGTAAATAACCCAAATAATTAAAACATGTTGATATATGGTGTAAATCTCTATTACATAAACACTTCATAGTGTGAAATTTTGTGTCAGATAAAAAAAAACAAAGATGGGTAAGGATATGTTTTATACTAAAATATTATTAGTGATGTTCAAAGTAGAAGTTCCTTATCATACCCTTTCAACATGTTTCTGTGCTACATGGATACATCCAAATGATTAAAAGAAAGCCATATCTAACAAATTATGTTACATATGAAGTTCCTTATATAGTATGGTGGAACCAAACTAGGATTCATGTTCATTAAGAGATCGTATGTGAATTTTTACGTGTTGTCAAGCTTAGATAGTATGGTAGAGTTGAAGAAAAACTGGACAATAAAGCAAATCACTGAATTCACCAATAGACAAAGAATAATTTGTATTGCACTCTTTTTTTTTAATCAGCAACAAAAATTATCATTGCACATATTTGCACAAACTATTCTTTGAATTTTTAGGAAGAATTTTAACTTAAAAAAATATATTTTCCATACATAAATAGATAATAAATCCACTCTCAATTTTTCTTCTTGCGACAGAGCTTTCGCGCTCCTACATACCCAAAGTTTATTCATTACTTAACGTAATAAATTCATAGTATTCAATAATCTATCTATGGTAATAAAATTTGATATCTTTTTCCATCTTTTTTTTACCTTAAAACAAAATGGGATTTCTTATGTTATGTCTATCTGAACCCACACCATCAATAAAACAGGCAACCCTTTAAGAAGTCTTCTTCTTTATGCTCTTTTCCTCTAGTAACAACTTCAATTCTTTATGAGAGAGAGAGAGAGCAACTATGTGTATTTGGATGAAGTTGAACTCATCATAAAAGAGAGAAAATATATGCAATCAACAAAGGAAGTTGAAAGATTCGTTCACAGATCAGCACTAAAGTCTGATTGCCTACAACCTCCATTATTACAAGTTCCACACTGTAATATAGGTATAAAATTCACCCAATTTTGCACATAAAAATAGTAATGAGCAACTCCAATATAAGCTATCATGTGAATTTCAGTATGAAAACTGGAAACAAACTGGAAATATATTAGTCAACTGGAAATTCACCCACTTTTCAGTAACTTGACTTTTTTTTATTGTAATTTCTCCTAAAAAAAGTAAATCACACTTTCTGTAACCAAAAAAAAAATAAACTCCATTTCATCTGTTCTATAGAAAAGATTAGTGATAAATAGATAAATAAATTATTTAGATGATAAGACCCACTTTCTAGCCATATTGTCCTAATCTTCAGTTTAGGATAAATAATTTGATTAAGTCAACTTGTTTTCATCCTCCAACTAGATTCTTTCCTTTTTTTTTTAAATTTTTTTGATCTAGATATCTCATCTGATTCCTATTAAATCACTTAGCCTAACTACTACTTGACCATTAATTAATGCCATGCAACATTAATTCCAAACAAAACCTTTGTGCAATCTCTGTAATCTAAGCTTATGTCAAAATCATTTTTGTTGCTTTACAAATTTTTTTTAGCTATAGGAAGTCTAATTCAATCACCTACATATTCCCAAGTATCGTTTTCAGAATTTGTGTATGTGTATATATACACATATATTGAAATCCAATCTACTTCTTATCGGTTTCGCTTAAAACCCAAGGAGAAAGAGTTCTCTGTAGTGAAAATTCACATTTCACCAACCAAATTGAAAAACAAATCCTTTATAAATTTCAAACCAACTTCACATCTACTCAATTGAGGCAAAGAAGAGGACTTTATTTTCTTTTCCTTCTCAAGACTGTCGAAAGAAAATGTAAGAAGACATGTTCTTGAGAAGAACAGAAGTCCTAGAGAAAAAGAAAAGACAAACAATGGATTATTATCCAAACACCTAAAGAAAGTTTACCCGATTAGCCTCCACAAGAGCATTTCGACTCTATCCCTTTCTTCACTATCTTTATCTTTGTCACAAAACTCAAATGATTCTTCTCTCACAGATTCTACTATTTCACTGGACCAGAAAATTTCGTTGGCACTGCAGTTGATCAGAAAATCTAAACATGTTGCATTAAAATCTGCAGTCACATAAAATGCTACATTTCAAAGTCTTTGCATAGTTCACATTAAACCCTCACTTTTTATATGCAAAATTGGAAATATATCAGGAAACCCTCACTTTGATATATATCAGTCAACTGAAAACAAACTGGAAATATATCAGTATGACAACTGGAAACTAACTCCAAAAAAAAAAAAAAAAAGCCAACTGGAAACAAACAGTCAAGTTACCAAAACCCAAAAGTATACTCATTAAATTTTTTTTTAAAAAAAGCAGAAGAAGAAATATATCAGAAACCATTGGCCATCAGAGAAGTATCGAATAAATTGATTTAAACAGATCCATATAGGCTGTAGCTCCCCAAATAGGGGATTTTTGTGGTTGGATGCCTCAGAAAATGAAAATGCTAAAGACTATATTGATAATTTTTTTGGAAGAGCCCCATCCTAGTTAATTTAGTTATGGGAATATCAAATTTCCATCGAATTCTTTTCAATTTGTAACTCAATTGGAGTTCTATTGCTTCAAATCAAAATACCCACTACACACAATTTCCATTAGAGTTCTTCAAATTTGATTTTAAATCTGAATTACATGAACACAGCACACAAAGGGCAGAGGAAGAGTAATTTAACTCACACAGAGATATGATCTAATCAATCACATATACAGATAGATAGATTATAGAGAGAGAGTACCAGGATCGAAGGGGGTCTGCACAACCGACTCGTTTTTCTTTGTCAGAGAGATGGGAGACGGAAAGCCCTTGCGAGATTTAGGGGCCAAAGAGCTGCCTCTGCAGATACCATTCTGCCTCTGCAGATTTAGAGGCGACAAACACTCACCTGAACCCAAATCACAGAGGGAGACAAGAAGACAGAGACACATAGAAGAGACCGAATAGAGAGAGAGAGAGAGAAACAGAGGGCGATGGCGAGTGTGGTCTGAGGATCTGTGTGAGAGAAAGACAGTTGGCGATGGCGATTTACGGCGGTGGCGATGTGCGACGGACGTGAGCAACGGTGGTGAGGGACTTCGGTGAGCGAGAGAGTGGCACCGATTGAGAGAGAGAACACAGAGAGAGGGAGAGAGCGGATGAACATACACAGAGGGAGAGTTGGAGACAAAGAGGAGATCAGGGCTTTTTTTTAATTTTTTTTTTCCAGGTGCAAAACGACGTCGTTTTTACTTTGGCGACCAAATTTTTTTTGTCGCCAAAAAATTTCATTTCCCCCCTCCCTGTTTGAAATTTCCCTCCCAAATACTTTTGGCGACCAAAACACCATATTAGTCGCAAAAAAGGTACCTTCGGCAACAAATTTTTTTAGTCGCTAAATCTCAATCAACGCCGACTAAAATATTAGTCGCTAAAAGTACAAATTTGGCGACTAAATTTTTTTGGTCGCCAAAATGTAACCTTTGGCGACCAAATTTGTAGTTGGTCGCGAAAAACATACCAATTTCTGCGACTAACTCATTTTTGGTCGCCAAAATGTGACCTTCTGCGACCAACTCATATTTGGTCGCCAAAAATATTGATCATTCGCGACTAATTAATATTTGGTCGCCAAATGTCATTTTTTTGCGACCAAAATTTTTTTGGTCGGCAAAAGTGGTCGCCAAATGTGTAAATTCTTATAGTGGGACCATAATGATATTTTTTGAGTTTAATGAATGGGTTAATTGCCCCCAACTTAATATATATATATATATATATGAGTTAATAGAATGATATATTGATCTAAGTTTAGCATATGTTGGATTTATCCCAATAATATCAAGCATTGTTCTAGCCTTTCTACAGAAAGATGGCCAACAGTATGTCCAAAAATGCGACAAGTGCCAACGGTTTTCCCCACTCATTCATCAACCAACCAAGAACCTAACTCCCCTCACCAGTCTATAGCCATTTGCACAATGGGGTCTGGACATCGTTGGACCTTTAATAAGGGGTACTGCTAACAAAAAGTTCTTTATTGCTACCACTGATTATTTCACTAAGTGGGTAGAGATTGAAGCCTTAGCAAGCATAAAGGAAGCTGACATGAAAAGGTTTGTTTGGAGGAGTGTCATTACTCGGTTTGGCATCCCAAGGGCCCTATTATCTGACAACGGCACCCAGTTTGATGGGAAAGTTTTCAGGAAGTTCTGCTCTGACTTAAAAATTGAGTTCCAAAATTCTACTCCAGTCTACCCTCAAGGTAATGGTCAAGCTGAAGCGTCTAACAAGACGGTCATCAATGGGATGATGAAGCGGCTGGAGAAGGCCAAAGGCAAATGGGTGGAAGAACTGTCAATGGTTCTGTGGGCGTACAGAACAACACCACGGCGATCGACAGGGGAGACGCCTTACTCTCTCACCTATGGGATAGAGGCCATCATCCCCTTGGAGGTCAGCCTTCCCACTATTCAGTCTAAAATCTTTGAACCAGCAAACAATGATGAGGCTATCACCCAAGCTCTTGACCTAGCAGAGAAGCGCAAAGAGGCCGCGCTCATTCGTCTAGCAGTATACCAGCAACAACTTACTAGAAGTTTCAATAAAAATGTGCTAATTCACCAATTTCTACCTGGAGATTTGGTGCTAAAGAAGGTCATGGATCATAAGAAGGTCCCTGGTGAAGGGAAGCTCGACCCTGACTGGGAAGGGCCTTACAGAGTTACCTCTTCCTTGAGCAATGGAGCTTACTACTTGACTGACCTAGCAGGCAAGCCCATTCCTCGTCCTTGGAATGTTGCCAACTTAAAGAAATACTATCAGTAATGTAATGATCTAAAACAACTTTTGAATGTAATAGCAATTTTCTAAGTATTAATGAAATCACCTTTTCCCTATGAATAATGTTTTTTTTCATGTGTCGTAGATATTTTCGCTCGGTAATTGAGCAAGAACGGGTTATAGGTCTTAACCTATGCCCCAGCCTGTAAACTCGGCCCTTTGGTCGGAGTAGGGCGCCAAATGGTATAGCTTGGTGGAATTTGTGCCAAGTATCATTACTTGAAAGCATAGTCCATGGTAACAACTCGCGCTCAACGAAGAGCTGAGTTACACTCTACGATGAGTTAAGCTTAACCGAATTAAGAAAAGGCCGAGAAACGAAATACTCGGCCAAATCCAACTAGACATTTCTAAGGCACAAAGCCTGGTCTGCCTGATTAGACGCCCTATATAGTCTCGAAGCCTCTGCTTGGCTAGGGGCATGGAAAGTTCTTTCTTCCAATTTTTCTACGACACGGAGCCTAGTCAGACTGAACAAGCGGCCTCCTTCTCTAGAGAGCCCATGTTCGGCCGAGGGCAAGCATAACACATGCAAGTAAAAATTGAAAATTGAAGTTCAAGACATATAAAAATTCAACAAAGCTTGGCATTACTATAAAGCATCCATTACAAAAAGAGGAGCTCAACCTTACAAAATGATGATGTCTAACTAGCTAAACTCCAACACTTGCAAAAAAAAAAAAAAGAAAAGTGACAAAATGCAGAAAAGAAGTAAAGGGCTTTTAAGCCTCATGACATGACTACGTTTGCTCATTCAGAAATAGCGCTCGGCAGATGAAGAGGGGAAATAGAAAGGGTGGCCTCCGAAGTCTCAGCCAATAACGCCCCCTTTGCTTTAGCAGCCCTTGTAGTAGCAGTCTTAGATGGAACAGGGATGTCCTTGAAGAAAGCAGAAGTCTCCTCGATTCCAACAGCACAAAGGGCCTCTGTCCAACCCTTGGCAAATAAGCCATCCCTCAGTTCCAGCACTTGTTGGGCATAATCTGCTTCAGCCTCATCCCAACCCTTCTGGATGGCCTCTTCAATAAGTTTAGCTTGGTCGGCCTTCATTGCCTCCAGCTCGGCCTCCGCTTCAGCTTTTCTTTGTTCGACCTCTTTGTTGGCAGCCAAAGCCACTATAGCAGTTTTCTCAGTCTCCAACAACGCTTTTTCCTTAGTAAGGGTCGACGCCCTAGCAGCGGCAGCCTCCTCTTCGACCCTTATCCGTTTTGCTTTGGCTGACTTCAGAGCAAGGTCGATGTCAGATAGTAACTGCGTAGCTCAGTTGAAGTCTGTTACTTGCTCCAGGCGACGCTGCTCTAGAACATCAAGCCGCTGTGCCAACTATCAAGAACCAAAATAAAACACTTAGAGAAGTTTCTTGAAAAAGGACAGGAAAACA
This sequence comes from Camellia sinensis, assembly GCF_055761805.1. Classification (NCBI taxonomy): domain Eukaryota; kingdom Viridiplantae; phylum Streptophyta; class Magnoliopsida; order Ericales; family Theaceae; genus Camellia; species Camellia sinensis. The sequence goes on from NC_138967.1 coordinate 32,200,347, forward strand.
ATCAAATCAGGAGAGGAATACTAACTGCGGTCACCATTTGAATAGATCCTTTGATTAGAGATTCAGAATCTACATTACACTCAACCATGTCCAGGGGTAGGAGTAATGCCTTGGACATGTGGAATGCCAAATCACGAGAATCTGTCACGCTGTCAGCCACAGTGATAAGCTGACTTTTATACTCCAAGGAAGGCAACCACTCTTCAGCGAAAGTTTGCTTGTCAGAGCCCTCTACAACGTCCTTTCCTTTACTTCTCTTTCTCTTAGAACCCCTTAGTTCTTCAATATGTGTCGTACTATGTGGAGTAGGAGAAGGAACTTCCTTGGAAGTCTGTACGGATTGTTTTGGAACCAAGACTTTTTGGTCAGCTAGCTGAACAGTCACAGTAGCTACTTCAGGAACAGGACCTGTACCGTAAGCAAGAGCTACAAGGTCAAGCTTTCAGCGAGTCATGCCTTCTTGGTCGTCGTGACGAGGGCCCCCACTCATAGTTCCACTTGATGACCAAGCAATGGCGGAAGTAGAAGCACCAGTGTTATCACAAGCTTGCTGTTCAAACGACCTCTCTAGAGACTTCCTAAAGTAGTCAATTACATGAACCCTCATCTCATTATGCTTGTGCTTGTAAGTGGCCTTGTAATTAAGTAGTTTTGTCACAGATTGGTCGGGGTAGGCAAAGGCAGTCTCAAGGTCGGCCAGATGTTCTTTGGTAGTCTACCTCCTTGTCCAAGAATCACCTGTCAAAGTCATACAACAAAAGTTAAAAGTCAACACCAAAAGTGTGGAAGTAAAGCGTTAAGGACAAAAGCTAACCTGGACCACCACCTTCATGAGATATTCGCATTGGTCGGTCCTCTACACCGGTAATAAAAGTATTCATGGCTATCTCCATGGGTTGGAGTTTGAAGTAATGGAAGAATTTGAGCCACAAAGGATCCAAGGGGAACCAAACTCCCTCTTCTACGATGGCTCCTATAGGAAAAGGCACAGTGTGATTGGTTGGAGTTCGAAGTGTGTTTAACCCCCCTAACACTAGTGTAACATCTTTAGGAATATGGTATTTCTTGTGGAAGAGGGCTAGTTTACACGGTGTGTTCACTGATTCCTAAACTTACCCATTTGACAGAATCGGGGGTTCGAAACAAGCGAAGAACCAACCAAGCAACACGGGGGCATGTCCAACAACAAAATTACCACAAGCAACCAAGGTGTAAAAGGAGGGAAGGAACTAAGTAAAACAAGCTTGGTAACTGAGAGGGTAATTTATGTGAAAATTGGGCCGAGCTGGGTAATGGGCCGTTATGAGCCACAGTACAAAGGGCCGTGTAAAATGTTCATGTAAGTTACTCCGGTCGTATGGATATTTTGAAGTTAGTCCGGTCCTAAGGCCGTGAAGCTAGTCCGGTCCAACAGAAGATCGAAGTTAGATCGGTCTAACGGTACTTTGGAGTTAGACCGGTCCTAGAGTTACACCGGCCATAACACGTTAGCTCGGTCTAACCACGCCATGGGGTGTGCATGAGAAGTCGACGTAAGAGCAGTAGAAGGAAGAGCTAGTTTGGCTTACTCTGCGGCTATGCATAGTCATGTTTACTTCGGTCATATTGGAGTTCGGCCATGATAAAACCATCTCACTTGGTTTAAGCAGTGAGGGGGGTGTTGAAGGATAAGCATTATCTTTCAGGAGTATGAATCCTAGAAGGACTCTGCATGGAGAAGTAAAAGTCCTACTAGGATTGTGCCACACGGAACCTATATAAGCTTACAACATCACCTTTGGAGAGGTAACACACAACTTTTCTTTCTGAATACACAGAGCTTTTGTCTATTTGTCAAGCTTGCTGACTTAGGCATCGGAGAGGTTTCCGGCACACACCCGTCGGCTAGCTCACGTTTGTGTTTTCAGGTGATAAAGCGACGACGTACAGAGGAGCGCATACTTGATCAACAGGATTATACGAGAAGGTTTATTTCTTTCCCGTACAATTGGCGCCGTCTATGGGAATTGAGACAAGAACAAAAACCTCTTGATTAAGCTTCTCCTCTTTAGAAACAATGGCGCACAATGAAGATTTACCGCAGTCCGCCATCGACGGGCAAACACCAGATGGGGGTACAAGGCGTGAAGGACTGCCTTCTATCCCTCCCATGGCAGATTTGGAGCCCCAACGACATAACACCAGGAGGGATACTAGGGGGAGGCGGACTAACAGCCCCCGTCACTCTCGTTCGCAAAGTCCTGACAGGCAAAGGTGGAGGATTGATCCTCAAGCTCTGGAAGACCGCGTGAAGGAGCAAGATGAATTAATAAGGAAGATGGCGGCGGACATGGAGGCCTTAAAGCACCAGATGAAGAGAAAAGAAGTGGCGATAGGAGAGGGGCGCAAAAACAAGACGCCCCCTCGCCACTCAGAAAATCGTAGTAGGAATACCACACCCTCGCAAGGAGAGAGCAGAAGCCTCAGGACAGACGATACTCAATCCAGGTCTTCCAGAACTCGTCACTCCAGGTCTGAGAGGACGAGATCTGAAAGATCATACATTGAAGGAAGCACGTATTGGCCCTCACATACGCACCAAACCAGATCTAGACAGACGGAGTTACCCAGATCATCCGACTTACGAACCGTGCTCGAAGAAAAGGCACGATACAAGGAGGATGCCAGGGCACGGGATCCGCACAGAGTTTCTGCCTTACAGCGGTTGGCTCCTCGGATGCATGGAAGCGTCGAGGTTGGAATGCCAATACCGCGCCTTGCCTACGAACCAACGGATAAAGCATTAGCAAGGCTGCAAACCTCGCCGTTCATTCCGGCAATCGAAAACGCGCCCCTACCTATAGGCTTCCTTCAGCCCAAATTCACTACGTATGAGGGGAAGACGGACCCCTACATTCACCTAAGCTACTTCCGCCAGGTTATGGCGATATATCGGCGAAACGAGGCTCTAATGTGCATCCTCTTCCCGTCAAGCCTTGGCGATCTAGGCTTGACTTGGTTCGAGAAACTTCCAGAGGGCAGCATAGCCTCTTGGGCGCAATTGGCAGAGGCGTTCGTAACAAGGTTCCGAATAAACACTAAAACCCCGGTGGAGATCGACCAGCTACTCTCCATCGACATGGGCGATAAAGAGACCCTAAGATCCTACAATAGTCGCTACTGGGAGACATTCAATCAGATTGGGGACTGCCCCACCAATCTCACCATTGCACAGTATAAAAAAGGCCTTCCAGTCGGGAACAGACTAAGGGACTCGATCACCATGACGCCACCCCTCACCATGGAAGCCTTGATGGAAAGAGTGCATCATCACATCAGGGTAGAAGAGGATGGCGCACGTGCCAAAGTAAAATCTGGGATGACCACAGTACCAAAAAAGAAGACCTCAGCGAAGGTTAATACGGTAGATCGACTGAACAGAAACGGACGTGGCAGACGAGATAACGGAGAAGACCCGGATAAAAGATGGTTGAGAATCCGCACTGCCATAACCACAGTGTTCAAGAAACTGATATATCGGATTCTGAGCGAAATAAGAGATGAGCCTTTCGTCAAGTGGCCAGCTAAGCTGGGAGAAGCACAGAAAGACTACGACGAAAGATCGCGGTGCACCTTCCATAAAGAAAAGGGGCACCGCACTCAGAATTGCACACCATTGAGACAGCACCTGGAGGAGTTGGTGGCGGCAGGTCACTTGGATAAATACATTGAAGGAGGGACGCAACCAGCCCCCCAGGATCATAATAACCCCAATGGGATGTCAATCGACGCCCCGCCTCAAGGCATTATCAATGTGATACATGGAGTTTTCGAACCTGAGCGTGTATGCGAGCTCAGGGGATCAATCAAAAAGGCCGAGCATTTAAGAGAGGTTCTAAGTGCCCAACCTGCCATTAAGAAGGGGAAGACAGAAGCCACAAACGTCATGTCCTTTTCAGATAAAGACTTAGAACGGGTATATTACCCTCACAATGATGCCCTGGTCGTCACTCTCCGAGTCAAGGATTTTGACGTCAAGCGGATTCTGATTGACCAGGGTAGTTCATGTGAAATCATGTACTACGAAACATTTAAACAACTGAAGCTACAAGACAAAGACTTGGCACCTGCTGTATTTCCCCTAATTGGATTCAACTCCATGCCAGAATGGCCCGTCGGCAAAATAATTCTTCCAGTCAGAGCAGGAAGCGTGACGAAACAAGTGGAGTTCTGGGTATTGAAGGTCCCCTCCACTTACAACATCATCTTGGGCAGAACATGGCTGCATGCCATGCGATCGGTGGCATCATCCTACCACCAAGTAATGCGGTTCCCCAACGACACCGGTGTAATTGAAGAGGTCTACGGAGATCAGATTATGTCCAAGCAATGTTTTGTCACGGTGAACGGCAGCCGCGCTGCCAAAGGATATGTTCATTCGGTGGAAGAACCTGAGAGTAATGAACTGTTCGCAGATGTAGGCAAAGCGGCTAATCAGAAAGCAGTGGAAGACTTGGTAGAGGTGAGAATAGATGAAGAGAACCCAGATAAGTTCTTTTTGCTCGATTCATCATTATCCAGCACTGAGAGATTAGAGGTCTTGGAATTTTTGACCTCCAATATCAAAGTGTTTGCTTGGACACCATACGACATGCCAGGCATTGATCCTAACTTCATCTGTCACCAACTCAATGTCCACCCATCCGCTAGACCAATCATTCAACGCACCCGTAGATCGGCACTCCATCATGCCGAGATAGTGGCAGAAGAAGTAGGACACCTGCTGGAGGCAGGAGCAATTAGAGAAGTACACTACCCAAGATGGATCTCCAACACAGTCGTAGTGCCAAAGAAGAATGGCAAGTGGCATGTCTGCGTCGACTACAAAACAGTCAACAAGGCGTGCCCAAAAGACAGCTTTCCTCTACCAAGGATAGATCAACTGGTAGACCTAACGGCGGGGCATAACCGACTTAGCTTTCTGGATGCATACAGAGGCTACCACCAGATCGCCATGCATGAACTAGACCAGGAGGTCACATCGTTTACAACTCCAAGAGGACTGTACTGTTACAAGGTCATGCCCTTTGGCCTAAAGAACGCAGGGGCGACATTCCAACGGATGGTCACCAAGATGTTTGAACCATTGTTAGGAAGAACAATGGAGGCTTACATCGACGACATGGTGGTCAAGAGCAAGGATGAGAATGACCATCTCAAGGACCTAAGCGAGATGTTTCGTATCCTGAAGAAGCACAAGTTACGCCTCAATGCATCCAAATGTGCATTCGGAGTAGGATCTGGCAAATTCCTGGGCTTCTTTGTGACCAACCGGGGAATAGAAGCAGACCCCTCCCAGATCAAAGCAATCCAGGATTTGGAGAGACCAAACTCAGTGAAAGAAGTGCAGCATCTCACCGGCATGGCAGCTGCGCTCAATCGGTTCATAAGCCGGTCATCAGACAGACTACGACCATTCTTCCATGCACTAAAAACCAAGTTCGAATGGGACGAAGAATGCGACCAAGCTCTGGAAAGCCTGAAAGAATACATGTCTTTTTTACCATTGCTGGTCACCCCAGTACCTGGAGAAGAACTCTTCCTGTACCTGGCAGTCTCTCAACACGTAATTAGCGCAGTGTTGGTCCGTACGGAAGGAATTCAACATCTGCCCATCTATTATGTCAGCAAGACATTGCTAGGAACCGAAACAAGGTATTTTCCATTGGAAAAGTTAGCATTGGCCTTGATGATGGCCTCCAGGAAATTGGCACACTACTTTCACGCCCACACCATAGTTGTCCTCATAGCTTTCCACTAAAAGCTTTGTTTGAGAGGGCGAACTTTTCTGGGCGAATCTTGAAGTGGGCAGTAGAGTTGGGACAATTCGACATCAAGTTCCAACCCAGAACCGCAGTAAAAGCCCAATCTTTGGTAGACTTCGTCGCAGAGTTTACTCCTGGAAGTCATCATATCTGCCCAGTCGACCTAACTGACACAACCGGACTAGGGATGGAAGTTGACGCCGGAATAGCGCAACCCCTAGCAGGAAGCACTCGGTCAAACTCCAAGGCAGACCAGACTAAAGACAGCAAGGAAGAAACAAACCAAGACTCACCAACAAATAAAGACTTGGTACAATCAGATAGCGAGGGGCAGACAGCAAGCATGGACCTTGAAGAAAACACCAGCAACATTCTTGACCCCACGACATCGTCTGACCCCTCCACCTGCTGGAAGTTGTTCGTTGGAGAGATGTGGAAGCTCTTTGTGGATGGAGCATCCAACCGGCATGGTGCAGGACTTGGCATAGTCCTCATCTCACCAGACGGCCTGGTTGTGGAGCAAACAATCAACCTTAGCTTCCTAGCATCAAACAACGAAGCGGAGTATGAAGCACTCCTTGCAGGACTCAAACCAGCATCCTACATGAAGGCCACCGAACTAATGGTCTTCAACGAGTCACAGCTGGTGGTAAACCAAATTTCTGGCGACTATGAAGCAAAGGATGATAGGATGGCCAAGTACCAAGAATTAGTCAGAACAGAGATCAAAAAATTTGAAGTAGTAAGGATAGAACAGATAGGCAGGGAAGAGAACGGCAGAGCAGACGAACTAGCAGGCTTTGCTTCAATGGCAGATACATCCATCCCTCGTCCATTGCTCATCGACTACTTACCAAGACCAAGCATCGAAGACCCGGAAGCAGAAGAAGTATGCTGCGCCGATCTAGGCCCCTCATGGATGGATCCCATCATACTATTCTTGAAAGATGGCGTTCTACCGGAAGAAAAGAAAGAAGCCAACAAAATTAGAGCAAAGTCACAGCGATTTTGGCTCTCCCCATCTTTGGCATTATACAAAAAGTCATTCTCAGGACCCTATCTAAAGTGTGTCCACCCCAGTAAAGTGGAAGCATTCTTATACGAGATACACGAAGGAGTGTGCGAAAGCCATCAAGGAGGAAGATCGCTAGCTTACAGGGCCATTTCACAAGGATACTGGTGGCCATACATGCAGGCAGACTCAGAGAAATATGTGAAGAAGTGCGAGAAATGCCAAAAATTCACACACCAAATACATCAACCAGCTAGAGAACTCCTACCATTGACTAGCCCATGGCCTTTCGCAATGTGGGGCTTGGACATAGTAGGACCACTTCCAACAGCACCCGGCAACAGGAAGTTCTTTCTCGCAGTAACAGACTACTTCACAAAGTGGGTGGAAGCAGAAGCATTGGCATCGATCAAGGAAATAGATGTGAAGAAGTTTGTCTGGCAAAATATCATTACTCGATACGGCATACCTAAAGCCCTCATATCAGACAACGGCACCCAGTTTGATGGCAAAATCTTCAGAAGCTTTTGTGAAGAATACAAGATAGAGTTCTACAATTCTACACCAGCATATCCTCAAGCAAATGGCCAAGCAGAAGCATCAAATAAGGTTGTCTTGGATGGACTGAAGAAAAGGCTAGAGAAGGCAAAAGGCAAGTGGGCGGAAGAACTTCCTCATATTTTATGGGCTTACCGCACCACACCTCGACGATCAACAGGAGAAACACCATTCTCCTTAGCCTACGAAATGGAAGCAGTAATCCCACTGGAAGTTGGCCTCCCCACAATTCGAAGCTAAAATTTTGATCCCGACTTGAACGGAGAAGCCATAACATTGGAGCTCAACCTCGCCGAAGAAAGAAGAGAAAGAGCACTAGTCCACATTGCCTCGTATCAGCAAGAGTTATCCAGGAAATACAACAAAACAGTACATCCAAGGCAATTCAAGATCGGAGATTGGGTACTGCGCAAAGTGATGGGAAACACCTTGATACCAGGAGATGGCAAGTTAGGGCCAAATTGGGAAGGACCTTATAAAGTGGTCGGATTAGCTGGCAAAGGGGCATACCACCTAGAAGACAAGAACGGCAAAGCAATCCCTAGGCCATGGAACACCGCCAATCTCAAGTTATTTTATTTTTAGCTATCCTCTTTTATACATGTGTAATTTTTTCTTTCTTCCATAAAACAAATCGATTCTTTTTAGCATAAGTTGTTCTTTGTAAAAGTCAGCTTTAGTAAAGTTAGGTACATTGCAAACATTTTATTCTAAGTTGGTTGGAAAAACTAACTTAGAGGTTGGCTGGATTAAACCAACACCCCTCCTAAGCCCAGGATAAGGATCCAGGCTGCAGGACGTTTGGTCGGAATAACCAAACATTTTATTCTAAGTTGGCTGGAAAAACTAACTTAGAGGTTGGCTGGATTAAACCAACACCCCTCCTAAGCCTAGGATAAGGATCCAGGCTGCAGGACGTTTGGTCGGAATAACCAAACATTTTATTCTAAGTTGGCTGGAAAAACTAACTTAGAGGTTGGCTGGATTAAACCAACACCCCTCCTAAGCCCAGGATAAGGATCCAGGCTGCAGGACGTTTGGTCGGAATAACCAAACATTTTATTCTAAGTTGGCAGAAAAAACTAACTTAGAGGTTGGCTGGATTAAACCAACACCCCTCCTAAGCCCAGGATAAGGATCCAGGCTGCAGGACGTTTGGTCGAAACAACCAAACATTTTATTCTAAGTTGGCTGGAAAAACCAACTTAGAGATTGGCTGGATTAAACCAACTCTTTGTACTCTTCAGCAGAAGTAAGGGTATGGCTGAAGAGTGGTTGGCTGGATTAAACTAACTCTTTTGTACTCTTCAGCCGAAATAAGGGTATGGCTGAAGAATGGTTGGCTGGATTAAACCAACTCTTTGTACTCTTTCAACCGAAGTAAGGGTATGGCTGAAGAATGGTTGGCTGGATTAAACCAACTCTTTGTACTCTTCAGCCGAAGTAAGGGTATGGCTGAAGAGTGATTGGCTGAATTAAACCAACTCTTTGTACTCTTCAGCCAAAGTAAGGGTATGGCTGCAGAATGGTTGGCTAGATTAAACCAACTCTTTGTACTCTTCAGCCGAAGTAAGGGTATGGCTGAAGAATGGTTGGCTGGATTAAACCAACTCTTTGTACTCTTCAGCCGAAGTAAGGGTATGGCTGCAGAATGGTTGGCTGGATTAAACCAACTCTTTGTACTTTTCAGCCGAAGTAAGGGTATGGCTGAAGAGTGGTTGGCTGGATTAAACCAACTCTTTGTACTCTTAAGCCAAAGTAAGGGTATGGCTGAAGAGTGGTTGGCTGGATTAAACCAACTCTTTGTACTCTTCAGCCGAAGTAAGGGTATGGCTGAAAAATGGTTGGCTGGATTAAATTAACTCTTTGTACTCTTCAGCCGAAGTAAGGGTATGGCTGAAGAATGGTTGGCGGGATTAAACCAACTCTTTGTACTCTTCAGCCGAAGTAAGGGTATGGCTGAAGAATGGTTGGCTGGATTAAACCAACTCTTTGTACTCTTCAGCCGAAGTAAGGGTATGGCTGAAGAATGGTTGGCTGGATTAAACCAACTTTTGTTACTCTTCAGCCGAAGTAAGGGTATGGCTGCAGAATGGTTGGCTAGATTAAACCAACTCTTTGTACTCTTCAGCCGAAGTAAGGGTATGGCTGAAGAGTGGTTGGCTCGATTAAACCAACTCTTTGTACTCTTCAGCCGAAGTAACGGTATGGCTGAAGAGTGGTTAGCTGGATTAAACCAACTCTTTGTACTCTTCAGCCGAAGTAAGGGTATGGCTGTAGAATGGTTGGCTAGATTAAACCAACTCTTTGTACTCTTCAGCCGAAGTAAGGGTATGGCTGAAGAATGGTTGGCTGGATTAAACCAACTTTTGTTACTCTTCAACCGAAGTAAGGGTATGGCTGAAGGGTGGTTGGCTGGACTAAACCAACTCCTAGTACTCTTTAGCCGAAGTAAGTACAATCGGCTAAAGAGTGGTTGGCTGGACTAAACCAACTTAGCGGTTGGCAGAATTAAACCAACACTTTGTACTCTTCAGCCGAAGTAATTATGTCGGCTAAAACAGTGGTTGGCTAGTAAGCGTAGTCAGATTGACCCGCTAAAATCAGAATAACAGTTGGAACAAGAAATTGATTTCCATTGATCTAGTTCAGAAAGATTACATGGGAGGGGCTCCTAGCCCGGTTACAAGACAAAGCAAACAAAAGAAAAAGAAAAATTACAGAATCAGTTGAAAAGATTCTCCAGATCGGCGTCAACATCAATAGGAACACCGGTGTCAGAGGTTAAAGCAGTCTCAGTTTGAAGCCTGGTCTCTATCGGAAGCACGGTTTCGGTTGTGAAGTCTTCCGCCGTTAGCTCCAACCGAGCTGATTGATCATTTGTTTGCTCGTTGACAGCCGGAGTATCAGTTTGCTCATTTTCTTCATCATCAGACTCCTCAAGAAATTGCTTCTGGAGATCAGCAGCATACTCCGCTAGTGAGTCCGGTATGAAATACTGTGGAGCATTGTAGACCTCGGTATCAGGAACACTACCGAGCTGCTCCACAGCACCCCTCCAGCCACATTTGAAGAAAAGGTCCTTCGCAGCTTCGCACTGCTGGATGTACAAAGCTTCACCTTCTTTGAAACCTCGGCTTTCAACTTCCTCCAGCTTCTTCTCAAGCTCAGCTATTTCGGCTTTCTTTTTGCCTTCAAGTTTGGCCAACTCGCGCAAGTATTTGTCTTTCACCGTTGCTGCAATTTTTTGTTTTTCCGCTTCAACTGAGCTAACAAGTCCGGTCAAGCGACCGTTCTCGGACTGTAGCTCGGCTATCTGCTTCTTGGCTTGCTCCAGCTCGGCTGTCTTTGCCTCGGCATCTGCCATGGCCTGCCTGGTAGTCTTGCGGAGCTCCAGCACTTTCTTATGTGCAATGTTGTTCTTCTGAATGGCCTGCAAAAGAGTAGTGACTCTCTTTAGCCGGACTGACAGTTGGGAAAAGTTAGACAAAGAAAATGGAGAGCCACTTACCAGGATCATTGATTTTGTTAATGACCGGATGGCCTCCAGCTCGGTGTTTAGTTGTTTGTTGTGGTGCTCCATGTCTTTTGGAAGGCAAACACTCTTGGCTAGATTGAAAGCCATCAAGTGATCCTTCTCAGCAACAACCGAGTCAGTTTCCTGAATATCTCGATTTTGAAAGGTAAGACTTGGAGCCCATTTGGAGGAGTCAGCTCGGTCAGAGTACTCCGGTTGAGGGCTTGGTTGAGGGCTGGGCGGAAGAATGGTCTGATCCTCGTCAACAAGTCGTTGCTCGGTTTGGCTAGTCCGGGCACGCTTGTTCGCCCGAGATGAGGATGGCTGCTGGGATGGTAGGGCTACCACGGTCTCAGTCGTCTGACCGGTTTGTGGTACCTCGGGTCTGTTAGTTTCGGTTAGGAGCGCCCTTACTCTGCTCCTTTTTGCCATTTCTTGTTCGGCAGTCAGTGGGACAAGGTTGATTTGGGGCAAGGTTGAGTCCGGTTTTGGTGCGTCTTCAAGTAGGAAATCGGTCACTCTAGCTTTTCGGCGACCGCTGTATCTGTAGGTCGGCTCAAAATTTAACAGCTTAGCCCAACTCCTTTCTTCAACACGTAGCGCGACACGGAGTATGTTCAGGTTGGGGTAACTATACAAGGATGCAAGATGAGCTGAGTCTGCAAAAAGAATACAACTGTTAGATCGGTTATGAAATTAGAAACTGAAGTAAAACAAAAGCATGCATATAGCCAAAGTAAGTTATACCGGGGATTCCTTTTTTCCAGTTTATAGGTCGGCCAGGAATCTGGGCTTGATGATCCTCAAAGTTCCCAGACACCCAGAAAAAAATCGTCATCGTTTAAGTCTTTATCCAGTGTATATTTTATTATCTTCTCTCGGCGACGGCGTATTCTTAAGTAGTAGACCCACCCATCTTCTTTTGATCCTAAGGAATATTGGTGGAATATTTCGGTTAGACCGAGGTTAAGACCGGCTTGGCGGTTTAATTCAGCTATTCCCATTATTATATGGTATGAATTGGTGGAAAGCTGGGTTGGGCATAGTCGTGTTTGTCTAAGGAATTCACAAATTAATGGCTGGACTGGAAATCTTAGTCCGGTTTTTATTATTGAAAGGAGGGTAAAAGGTACGAAGCCCTCATTCCCCCATGGTGTGACATCTATTTTGTCTAAGACAAGTTGTACGTTGTCAGGGATATTGTAATCCTTTCGGAATTCGGCTAGGCCTCCAGGGGTTTCTACCAAAAACCTATACTTCCCCATTTATGTTTAAGTTATAAATAAATTAGTTCGGTCGGAAAACGGTGCTCAGTAGCTCGGTTGAGCGCACAGAGGAGTGCCTGGGCAACCTAAGTCTGCAAAGTGGAAAACAGAGGTGTTAAGCACAGATCGTTGACCGTGCTACAAAATTAAAGTAAAGATAAAGAAGTCCTACTTCGGCCTATGGGGGATGCTACAAGGTTTATCTCGATTCAGCAAAGTGCTTGGTAGCTCAGATTGAGCAAGGGGTTCGATAGATCGGTTTTGTATGTGGGATTGGTTTTATACGGTTTGAACTATAGGTTTTGTTACCTCGGTCAAACCTATAGGGGCAGCTTTCTTAGTTCGGTTTAAAAACTAGGAAAGCTGGCTTAGCCCCGAAGACTTAGCTCGGTCGAAGGCAAAGGTTTCCATTTTGCTTAGTTCAAACTTAATTCGGTTCGTTTATCTCGGTTAAAGTAAATCAGAAGGTGGTTTGACTTGGTAAAACTAGTAGTTTTGTGTGAAGTGTTAGTCCGGTGGGTAGCCTGGCTCTTCAGGCACCAGCCACAAACAACTTTTTAGTTCAGTTATGTTGGGGTTGTGGATCAAAAGTGATGTTCTACAGGTTTCATGAAGTTGAGTGGTTCTATTACATGTTTTGTAGAAAAGACGAAGGCTAAACAGAAAAAGTGTTCGCAAAAAGCACACAAAACAAAATATGGATTGAACAAATACGAAAACAAACAGAGCAAGAAAGATGGATTTGCTTACCAGATTGAAGTAGAAGACCTGGAGCTGGAAGCAACGGTGGTAAAAGAGGAACACGAAGCAAGCTTCACAGTTGCAAAAGTTGGAGAGCAATGAAGCTTGAAAGAGAGAATGAGGGAAATAAGAAATGTAGTGGTGAATCCAAAGATGGGGAGATTGTTTTGTGAAAAGGACGAAAAGGAAAAAGATGGGACTGTTCAAATTTCACGAAGTACGAAGAAACGACGTGACAGGCGTCCTCAGTCAATCAGAGCATGACACGTGCCATTAGAATGGGAAGCATTTCAGTCTGTGATTGAAGAGACGTTACTACCGGATAGCTAGAGCTCGGTGTGAAAGTAGCCCGGCTGGATAGGCTAAAAATCTATAGCTCGGTTGGTAGGGCTGAGAGTTTATAGCTCGGCTGGTTGACAGATAATCCCAAACATGCTAGGCAGATGGAATTAAGGGGCAATTGAGAGGGTAATTTATGTGAAAATTGGGCCGAGCTGGGTAATGGGCCGTTATGAGCCACAGTACAAAGGGCCGTGTAAAATGGTCATGTAAGTTACTCCGGTCGTATGGATATTTTGAAGTTAGTCCGGTCCTAAGGCCGTGAAGCTAGTCCGGTCCAACAGAAGATCGAAGTTAGATCGGTCTAACGGTACTTTAGAGTTAGACCGGTCCTAGAGTTACACCGGCCATAACACGTTAGCTCGGTCTAACCACGCCATGGGGTGTGCATGAGAAGTCGACGTAAGAGCAGTAGAAGGAAGAGCTAGTTCGGCTTACTCTGCGGCTATGCATAGTCATGTTTACTTCGGTCATATTGGAGTTCGGCCATGATAAAACCATCTCACTTGGTTTAAGCAGTGAGGGGGTGTTGAAGGATAAGTATTATCTTTCAGGAGTATGAATCCTAGAAGGACTCTGCATGGAGAAGTAAAAGTCCTACTAAGATTGTGCCACACGGAACCTATACAAGCTTACAACATCACCTTTAGAGAGGTAACACACAACTTTGCTTTCTGAATACACAGAGCTTTTGTCTATTTGTCAAGCTTGCTGACTTAGGCATCGGAGAGGTTTCCGGCACACACCCGCCGGCTAGCTCACGTTTGTGTTTTCAGGTGATAAAGTGACGACGTACAGCGGAGCGCATACTTGATCAATAGGATTATACGAAAAGGTTTATTTCTTTCCCGTACAGTAACTTACAATACCGAACCAATGCCACGAGCTGCGAAGCAAGGATGGCCACAAAGAGAACAAAATCAGCTGCACAAAGTCCACAATAGCACGTTGAACCTGCAAACAGAAAGGTTATTGGAATAAAATCAGAATCGCACTTGTCCAAATCAAGGCTCATACCAGGTACAGAGAGATGAGGATTAGCCAAACTCAAGTATTTGCAGACAACAAAAATTAAAAGAAAAGGCAGGTATAGATTCATGGAATTGAAAACACCAAATTCAACTTTGTTGGAGCAAAGTCAAAAGCAACAAATTGCCACCCGCAACTTGAAAGTACCAAAGTGTATATAAATGTATATATATATATATATATATGGCAAAGACTCACAGCGTTGTTTTGAAGCAACGAAAATGCAATAGATTATAAGAACTTACAGTGCCAGAATCGAAGCAACGGTGACGAGCGAAACCTGTTGAAAGTCGTGGATTAATTGAGAACACCGACGGAAAATCAATAGGTAGCACCGCCGGAAATAATGGCAGATGGCTTTGGTAACGACGACCGCTGATGGCTCAAAAACACGACCACGATAGTGGTTAGAAGTCCTCTAATGATAACGACACATCAGACCACCACTGTCGAAAAAAGATGAGTGGGCGAGCTTCAAATCTGGTAGACCCAAAGCTAACAACGTAGATTCAACATCGCGAACTCACCGGCAACAAAACAGCAGCACTTTAACAACACCCCAGCGACGATGCAAATACTAGAAATAGTGGCGCAGGTTGATGACAACAAAGGCAAACCCACGTTGAAGCAAGAACAGAACGCCGGCGATGTCGGAAACAATGAAGCAACAACAGCTTAGAAGCGAAGAAAAAGAAGAACCAGTAGCTGGGCACTTGAAATTTGAATTCTCAGAGAGAAAGAGTGCAAAGACATCATCTGGTGGACAACGCAAGAATGCCACGTGTTTATTTGGAAGGAAATAGTACATATGGTGTCAGGGCCGAGCTATACTGTGACCATGTGGAAGACCGAGCTCTTGTACCAATTTTCAAATATTCGGTTGATTGAGTAGCAGTGCAGGATTTAAGACAGGCCAAAAAGGCAAACATATATATATATAATACACAAGGTTGAGCTGCAGGTCGAAGGAGTGACTGAATTACCAACAAAAAAAAATAAAAAAATGAGGAGCAATGTGCCCAGCAAGCACTCAAGCTTATTGTTTATATAAATTGCAGATCATATGCAAAGGCGGAACAAATATCAGAAGGCAGACCTCCAACCAATGAAGTTAGAGCCGAGCTACACTACGAAGGCCACGTGCAATGGGCCAAAGAAATGGCGGAGCAAGGAGCTAAATAAATGTTGGGACCGCAAAGATGGTTTACATACAGCATGCCCAACAATCAAGCCAAACATGTCAAAGTGGCGGGCCCCCGGTAATATTCAAGATGTATTTGTTTTCAAGAAAAAGCTGAAGTCTATGTGCACAAGGCCAAACAAATAAAGAAATAAGGAGCTTGGTGGATTTCGGAGCCCACCTAGCTGGTTTATGCAAATTCAAGCATTTGAATTAATAAACATTGCAATTCCAAGTCCAAAGGCGGCAGTCAGGACAAACTTTCATGCCAAATCAAAATCTTTGAGTGGGTCGAGATGTCTATTTAAAAAAAAAAATAGAATTAAATTTGAAGGTCAGCTTAAACTTTGAACAAATTGGGCCGAAATATAAATAATGGCTTCCACTTAATAATTTTTAGTGCAAGCCAGGGAGTAAATGAAGGGGGCACAATTACTTAAGCCTATTTGTATGGAACCTAGTTAGGCTGGATGAAGGTCCCCACTTCGAAGTGGGCCCTCTCTCCCACTCTATGATGGGTCGAGCTAAGGGTCTTGGCCCACTCCACTCCAAATAGTGGAAGACCATGGGCCTGGCCCTAGCACCTCTTCATACTCTAATGTGGGTTAGTCCATAACTTGGGCTCCAAGGCTCCCACTCTACAACATATGAGTGCTAAAAGGTACCCTACTCTATTAAGGGATGGACTACCATCACGGCTGATGAGGAAGCGGCGAACCCGGGAGCTTGATGAATAAGTCATACGATCCTTATAAAAGGTAACCTTACTCTCTTTAAGAAGGGGCGATCTCTTAACTCTAGAAACACACTGGTCTTCTCTATTTTGTCTCTACCAAACTCCAGTACTGACTCGACTGTCGGAGAGGTTTCCAACCAACCTCCGATCGGGCAGCCTAACCATTTGTTCCTTTTGCAGGCCTTTACCCATCGGTGGACCAGGGTTCGTCCATGAAGTTCTATCTTACTCTATTGCGAAAACTAGTCCGCACAGATATCATGCACAGTTATTAGTTCTAATTTCATACAAATTTATAGTTTTTCGGAGAAGGCATCAAATATATACGGGGTGGGCGCATCTCTTCTTACAATCAAAATCAAAATAAATAAAGAAGGATCTTTTTCATTATAGACATCAAATATTGACAAATATGCAGGGATTGAAAACTAAATTTTCCTATTTATTTTTTTTAATAAGTAAACTATAAACAGATGTTGCCTAATTTGGAACATATAGTATCTTAGAATATCCTCCATAAGACCACAAGACAGCCAAAGGCCTCATTCTAAAAGGCAACAGATCCAAAGATCAAAAATGTAAAAAAGTTAGCAGATAAGTTTCCCTAAAGAATAATGAAAAATCATATGGTAAAAACCAGATAATCAAGGGCCAAGACAGTGAAAGCTTTTTATCACAATTGTCATGACCCAAACCTGCCCCTAAAAGTTTAGGCCATGACCAACCTGCATATAGGCCTCGAAACAAAAATTCGAAATATTTAAATCATATAATCACACAGATAATGAGGGAATTAGAGTATAAGCAGCATATGAGAGAGTCGGGTTATTACAACAATGGGACATGCAAGTGCACAAGCTCATGCGTGCATAGCTTGCTTAATGATGTAATCAAATTACACTCTACATAAGACACCAGATAGTTGCCAGTAGAAAAAAAGGTAAATGAGCAGTAAAATTTATTTAAACCACTGGACAGTTGTAATCTCCACTCCCTAGACGGTGACAGAAAAATGATTGAAAGAATAACAAACTTGAATATTTAATTTGCCAATTCTGTTTCAAACCCAACCCCAAATCCCCAAACTTCAAGAAGAAGAAAAAAAAAGGAGAATATAAGAAAAATATTAGGATGATGATTGCACATTCTGCCGAAGATTTATGAACTAGGAAAAAATACAAATGAGAGGGAGGACGGATATTGAATACCGAATTGTCCTGGTTCTTAACAATAAATGAATGGAATCATCAGCTGAACAACTAGCAATTATTCCTTCTCTGTCAAATTCACACGTGAAACATAACAAAATCAAAATGAGAGAGAACAAGAAACAATAACAAAGTTATCAGTCACATGAAGATTCAGAATCATAATATTTAATCAAGTATAAAGAAGTAAAACTTGTCTTAGGAACTGGTAATTTCTAATATTCCCATCAAAATTAAGTCCTGATACATCAAACCAAGTTCAAACAAATTGAAAGAATAAGGGATAGAGCCAAATGCACCCAATCCTGGATTAACTAGGCTACAAAGTCAATTAGGACGATTAATTTGTGTGGGTGTGCAAGTGAGAGAGAACTTTGAAACTAACAACACAAGTTTATTATTCTACTAGATTTCAATCTGTAATACAAATTTCAAATGCAAAGAGAAAACCCTTACCTTCAAGCTCTAGGTTTTTATAAATTTCAAATTCATAAGACAAATATCGAATGCAAAATTCTTAAATTAAAACCAAGAGAAAGAGAGAGAGAGTCTTTACCTTCAAACTCTGGGGTTTTCGAAGGAAGTAAAAGAAAGAGATGAAAATAGATGAGTGCAAACTGCAAATAAAAATATAAATTTTGGATCTGCAATACCTTGAGAGGTACTGATTGAACGTTGAATACTTTTGAACCTCTGAAAAAGGTGATATCCATGTACTGACCGAGATCGATGGCAGATCGAGAGAGAGTGGGCGGCGATGTCGACTTAGTGAAGGTGGATTAACAAACTGATGCCGGCGGGAGTGAACTCATAGATGGAAGATAGAGAGTGTAGCTTGCTTTTCATGCTCCTTTCGGATACGACGGCCCTATAGTTCAGACTCCCGTGGTTCTGAATCTGATTTCACAAGTGCAATGTGAAATAGGCAAACACAAATGAGTCCAAATCCGACAAATCTTTTGGAAAATCAATTTTGAATCAAAATGCCAAAAATGGACCGTTTTGCCAGATTACAGAGTCACCACCTAAATATTTTGAAAAATTTAGGAAACCCAAGACTCTTGCCAAAGGCCACTTATCTGTCATCACCAAAATGTCTTGGCTCGGGAACTTAGGTATGAGAGGGGAATGTCATCAATTGAGCATCCCACTTACTCGATCAAAGATAGGCCTCTACTAATCATGATGTGATTCTTATGTATATTATATGCTCTTATTATGATTTTTAGGCTATTCTTATTATGTGTTGCACACAAATATAGACTAATTCGCCCACTTTGGAATACTTCGATTTCATGTTTGTTTGAAAAGTGTTTTGAATATGTACCACTCAAAAAAGTGATCCCATATGTACACTTGATCAAACTATCCCAATTTGAGCAATTAGCTTTCATCCACAGGCATTCAAACAAGTATATCACTTAAACACTTAGCTTCATGGTATTTATGCTTGATATGGCAACAATCACATGCATGCAATATGCTAAAGCGAAAATGCTCACCTAGTACTCAACCGAGGCAAGCCAAAAGAAGAAAAATAGTTAGAAAAAATGTATGATCCTAACGATGTAAAATGACTAATGCAACACAGACAAAATGCAATTAAGAGGCTCGGCTACTAGTATGACATGTGAATCATTTTGATAGTATGCAGTTAAGCACGTTTTCTTGGATAAGAAACAACCACAAAGTTAGAATGATGCACCGAGCCAAATGTATGTGAAAATGGATATGGTAAGCATGGTCATGATATGCAAAATATAAAACATGATGCTACCATTATAAGTGGATAAATAAAAGGGAATGGGGTTGGAAGACATACCCAATATTACAATTTTGCCCTCATGTAAGAAGGTCCGAGTAAATATCCTAATACTAATTATTATAATACCAAATAAATGAATTAGCTACACTAACTAATTAATTACAACACAAAATTAATTAACTAAGCAACTAACAATTACAAATTCAAAGGAATTGGCTAAATAATTACAATGTGCTACTTAATCTAAGAGCAATTCACGCATGCAATTGAAAACATCTTCCCGAAAACGCCTCTGTTGTGCTGTCTAAACTGTTCTGTTCGTAATCAGAAAATAAATATGTTTTTGCCCCAGCTTCTGCTCTATTCTGCCATAAAAATGATATTGCTTGGTATAAATGAGGTGGTTGGCCAGCCAAGGAAAGTGGTCGGTTGGATTCAAAGGTGACCAACTGACCGGCCACTAATTTTGATACTACCCTTTCTGCGTCAGAAAAGAAACAGAGCAGAAACAGAGTGCTTCCAAGAGATGTTTATGCCACAACCCAAACTCACCCCTATAGATTTAGCATCGTAACCCGCTAGTAATCCTTGGATTACCAAAGGCCTATGAATAGAATAACTTATAATTAGGGGCTGCGGAAACGAATAAAGAAACATACACAGTCCATTGAGCTGTGTAGACATACAAGAGACATATAAGTTTTAAACTTATATAACGTCAAACTTCCATAAAACTTAGATCACCAAACATATAATGTCATGAGGGACTTAACCTAGCATACAGACAAGCAAAAACAAACAATAAAACGTCCAACAGGTTCACAAAACCTAACTTCTCAAAAAAGAACCTCCCCGGGGAGGCACAGTGGTTGGCTGACTCAAAACACTCCAAGCAGCAACTTAGGCCTGGTCACACGCACCTACATACATAATATAAATAGTAAGCGAAAGCCCAGTGAATAATAACAGAGTAAAGGATTTAAATGAATAATGTCCATAACAGATTTAGAAATCAGAGTTCATATCAAAGACATATTTATATTCATATTCTTGTTCAAACTACATACATAAATCAGAGTTCATGCTTCATTATACATGGTACATCCATTAGCGTTATCGTGCTTGTCAATTCCATAAGAAACCTCCGGTATCGGGAAACTTGTAACATACTTGAGCCACAGTATTACAATCCCAAGGAACGAGTCTTGAGACCACGATATAATTACCCACGGGCAAGGGCCATAAGACCAGTGCATTATTACTCCCGGGCAAGGGCTTTATGCTAAATATGCCATGAATACGTTTCAGAAACTTGGACAATCATTCATTGGACAGAATATAACATTTCATAAAATAGAGCATTTCTTTTCATATCATATCATATCAGAAATTACTTAGACGTAAACATATCTTTACAAAGTTATTACTCACAAATGGCTCCTCTTGCAGAACATACAAATCAGATAACTAGTGGCGCGTGACCTACACACACACATAAGAGAAACACATAATGAAACACACACTCAGTTTGGTACTTATCTTCTTTCGTTGCGCTCTTAGTGTGTTTCTAAATCTTATCCTCTTATTGAGTCTTAATCATGGCCTAGGAATGCCTAGGATGCATTGTGAATGCCAAAACATACTTTAGAACTCTTAACAAAACTTGCTGAAAATAGGGGTCACGCTCGAGCACAACTTCTCTCGCTCCAGTGGACATGCAAACATATGAGGGGTTGCTCGAGCGCAACTTCCTTCGCTCGAGCGATCTGCAAACCCAGAAAAGTATTGGTTGTGTTAATTCCCCACTCGATGGCCGCTCAATGGTCGCTCGAGCGCGAGACTGAGGTCCTCTCTTGAACACAACTTCTGCCGCTCGAGCAGTCTACAAAATGTGTAAACTTCTGGGAGCTTGCATTTCTCGCTTGTGCGAAATTATGGTCGTTTGAGCGGAAGTGCAAGATCACAGAATGGTCGCTTGAGCGCAGCTTCCGCCGCTCGAGCGGAAGTGCAGGATTTGTAACTTCTGGATTGCACTCCCAAGCTCTAAACTCGAATCACACACTTTAAAACTCATCTTTTTGGGCCAAAAATCCAGAAAATATTTAGAAACTTGTAAACTACCATGATTTGAACATCATTTCACTAAATCAAGGCCCAAAAGCATGCCAATTGATCAAAACTCCAACTAGAAATTTTTGAATATGCCATGAACATGACATGTATGAATTACTTTGAACTTAGGCTTTCCAAAACATGATCAATTAAGGTCAAATGGAAAGAAATGTGATGAATTCTCAAAACCAAATCAAGTTAGACACATGCATGTGAAAATTCTTTAGAAACTTACTCAAAATGCAATGATATATGCATTCATGCATGATGTGGTTCAATTCTCCTCATTTCTAACTCAATTCTTGTATCATCCAACTTAATTCTCTAAAGTTCATGTCCTACACATCGTAATTGTACAATCTAAAGGTTGAATTCTTACCTAGGCTGGTCAATGATGCTCTAGATGATCAATTGTTAGAAGTCCCAAGCCAAAATCTCTATGTTCTCTAGCAATCCTCTTAATTGAGTTCATACTCCTCTTCTCTCTCTCTCTCTCTCTCTCTCTCTCTTCCATGTTTGGTGAGTACAAGATGGTAAAAAAAAAAATAACTTCTAGAGACTATTTTGGCCTTATGTAGGCTTGGATTAAGGAATTCATTAATTAGGCTTAATTGAGCATTAATTATTCTAATTATTTTGCTTCGAATCAAATTTCAATTGAACCTACCACAATGTTCTAAAAATTTCAACTAACATATCTACCAAGTTAATTTTGTAGCCTTTAATTCGCAGAACAAATCAAAAACAGAAACAGATATTTCTACCGCAGACAGATATAATCACAAATAATGCAATGCACATGTAATTAACTCAGGATTTCACCTTAATTACTTATTAGACATAATTAATCATGGTTAATCAACTAATCATAGATCAAGGTTGTTACAGTCTTTCCCCCTTAAATAGTTTGGTTCTCTGAACTCAAATTACCTTTATTGTGGAAGAATACCAGATCCAAAAGAAACAATTCAAGGTATCTCCTCATCATATCTTCCTCCGTTTACCATGTTGCATAGGTCCCTCCATGGTTTTTCCAATCAACTTTTCTCAACGGTATATCTTTGTTCCTCAATTTTTTTATCTGGCAGTTCACAACCTGAATTAGCCTATCCTCATAGATATAGTCATCTTTCAAAAGCACATGTGTTGGTTCAATGACATGTAACGAATCTCGTAGATAGTCCCAAAGCATGGACATGTGGAAAATATTATGCATATGTCCCATGACCGGTGGTAAGGCTATCCGATACGTCACTAGGTTGATCTTCTCAAAGATTTCGTATGGTCCAACATATCTTGGTGCCAATTTTCCTTTCACTCCAAACTGCGTCTGACCTTTCATCAGATTTACTTTGATAAACACATGATCCCCTACTTCATATTCCCTATCTCTCATTCGGACATATGCATAACTCTTCTGACGACTTTGCGCAGTTTTCAATCTTTGTTGAATCAATTTCACGTTTTCTGTTGTTTCTTGCACAAGTTCCGGTCCTAACAAAGGCATGTCACCTATTTCAGCCCAACAGATTGGAGAACGACATTTCCTACCATACAAAGCTTCATAAGGGGCCATATTGATACTCGAATGGTAGCTATTATTATACACAAATTTGGCCAATGGTAAGTAGGTCTCCCAGTTGCCTTGAAAGTCTAACACATACATCTGTAAAATGTCCTCCGATGTTTGAATGGTCCGTTCAGATTGGCCGTCTGTCTGCGGATGATAAGCATTGCTAAGCCTTAACTCAACTCCCAAAGCTTGCTGCAGACTCTGCCAGAATCTTGAAGTGAACTTAGGATCTCTGTCAGATACTATGGACACTCGAACTCCATGTAATTTCACAATCTCATCGACATACAAGTTAGGAACTTATCCGCATTATACAAAGATTTGACAGGTAAAAAGTGAGTAGATTTAGTCAATCGGTCAACAATGACCCAAATAGAATCCATACCTCGAGAAGAGCGAGGCAAACCTATAATGAAGTCCGTGGTGATATGCTCTCATTTTCATTCCGGTATTGGAAGCGGCTGAAGCAATCCAACAGGTCATTGATGTTTAACTTTAACTTGTTGGCAGTGCAAACATCTAGCTACAAAGTCAGCAATACTCCTCTTCATTCCAAACCACCAAAAATTCTATTTCATGTCACGGTACATCTTTGTATTCTCCGGATGCATAGCAAATTTTGAATTGTGAGCCTCAGTCATAACACGTTTCCTTAAATCAGAACGATCCGGTACACAAAGTCTATTATGAAATTTTAACACACCATTTTCAATCATGAACCCAGGCCTCGGTTTTGAGTCAATTTCATCGAAAATTTTATTTAAGAATTCATCTTCATGATGTTTCTCTTTAATCTCTTCAATGATTGCAGGTTGAGCAGAAATGGCAGCTAAGATCCCGCCTTGTTCAAATAGGACAATTTCAATCTCATTCCTTTCTAGATCACATATCAACTCTTTCTGACCGGTGAGTAAACATGAAAAATTATCCATGGATTTTCTGCTCAAGGCATCTGCAACGGTATTGGCTTTTCCCGAATGGTACAAGATTTGCAAGTTGTAATCCTTGATCAACTCAAGCCATTGTCTCTGTCTCATGTTCAGTTCCTTTTGGGTGAAGAAATATTTGAGGCTTTTATGATCAATGTACACTTCACAAGTCACACAGATAATGTCGCTAAATTTTCAAAGCAAATACCACAACTGCTAATTCAAGGTCATGGGCTGGATATTTCTTTTCATGAGAACGAAGTTGTCGAGAAGCATAAGCAATCACTTTTTCATTTTGCATCAACACACATCACAAGCCTTTGTAGGAAGCATCACTGTAAATTTGAAACCCATCAGTACCATTAGGCAAAGTCAAAATTGGTGCATGTAGTCACCCCATTTTTGACCGACCTTAAGACTCAGACGTCATCGATTGAGCGCTCGATGATCGCGCATGTTTGTGCTCATTCCGAGTTTCCGGTGTTTTCGGCTGAGTACCTTGCCTCCAGGCCTCTGAACTCTTTGTGTTTTGGCTCGGTTTGTGGACCAAGCCTTGTTGACCTTACCTGGAGAGAGGGAGAGGTCTGTAGACCACTTTTTGTGGTCGTAGACCACTTTTCTCTCCTGTAGGCTAGTTTCTGGTTTCCAGGGTCTTCGGCCACGCGCCTCGTCTCGGGACCACTTAACGTTCTCATTTTGGCCTGGTTTTTGGACCATGCCTTGTTGCCTTTACCTAGAGGAAAACAGAGGTCCGTAGACCACTTTTTGTGGCCGTAGACCACCTTTCCCTCTCGTAAACCACTTTTCCTGCCTGCCAGCAGTTTTCTGGTCGGCCAACTGGTCTTGGTGGTCTTTGGACCACCAAAAGTGGTCGGCAGCCATGCCACCACCTTGCTTTCTTTGTACAGACCATTCCTCCCCCTTGCCAACCACTTTTCATTCTTGCAGACCACTTTTGGTGGTCGACCGACTAGTGCAAGTAGCTGGCCGACCACTTCAACTGGTCGGCAGCTTTCCTACGGTTTTCTGCAGATATTTTATTGCCAGTCGTGCTAGCTGTTGGGCACAGAAGGCATCCTCCATAGACGTGTATGGAGGGATTCATTCAAGCTCTTAGCTTGCTCAACAAGCTTGAACCTTGTTTTTCTATAAAAGGGAACCTCATCCCTCTTGTCTCAAGTTCAAAAAATTTACTTAGAGCTGTACATACACTTCTATCTCTATATTGCTCATTCTCTCTATATTTGCATTGGTTTTGTGTTTAAAAGTGTCATTTCTTCACACTGTTGCACACAAACACATAGTGAAACACCTTCAATATTGGGCTGAGGTTCTTGGAGGTTTGTTTGAAGCTGAAGGCTTGGTTTTTGCCTCAAAAGTTGTTGTCTTGCTTTGATTCTCCAAGAGTGAGTCTTTAATCCTTTTAAAGCCTTGTTGTAGTTGCTTACTAGGCCAACTTTGCATGCTTATTTTGGCTTAACTCTCAACTATGAAAAGCTCCATTTTCAAGTGTTTGAAATGTTTGTTTAAGGCTTCGTTGGTGTTGGGGGTGATCTAGCCCCTTTTGTGCCTTGTTTGGCCTTGTTTTGGGCCATCATCACTTTAGGCCTTTCTAATCAACTTCCTTTTGGCCTTAAAACCACTGAATTCCAGAGAAATTTCAGTGGTGGAAAGGTAGTTTTGAAGCCCAAAATGGGTGGGGGTTGTCCGCCCTCATCTTCTCTTGTTTGCTTGCATTGATGGCCCATCAAAAGAGCATGTATTTCTATCTTCTTGAGGCTTTGTTTGATGTGACTTTTAGGACCTGACATAACTCTATTTTGGGCTGGTTTGGTTGTTGCTTGCATGCTCCTTACACTTGTAGTGTAAACCTTGCTCACTAGCTTTGTATGCTTGCTATTTTAGCCTATAATTCTAGCATGTTTTGGCTCCACTCTAGCACATTTTTGGCCATTATTTAACATTCTTTAACTTTGTTTTTGGCTTGTTTGATCATTGGTTGCATGCTTCAAGCACTTGTAGTCTAAATCCTCTTTGCTAGCCTTGCATGCCTAATGAGTTAGATTGTTATTCTAGCATGTGTTGGCTTAGTCTCAGCCCATTTTTGGTGTTATTTTGACATTCCATAACTTTTTTTTTTTGTTGGTGGAGTCACCTCTTGCTTGGTTTGTGCACTTGTAGTGCAATCTTGCCCATTAGCCTAATGTACTTGGTGTTTTGGCCCTTCATGCTAGCTTACCTTGGCTATACTCCATACATGTTTTAGCATTATTTTGACATGCTTTAGGACTTTTTTGGATTTCCTTGGCCATATGACTCATGTTTTGCATAGCTATAGTTCAAATGCCTTGACTAGTCTTGAGTTTTGAGGGCCCTACCATGCTATACTTGTGATGTTTGCATGCCTTGGCATCATTTGGCATGGTATTTCCAAGCTTATATCTTTGCCATACTCTTATGTTTATCACTCTTTAATTGTGTTTAAGAGTTGTGCCTTTATGCCTTGTTTGTGAGCTAATACATGAGCATATCTTTCTTGCCATCTATGCTGCGAGTATAGTATGTTTTTGGCCTTGTTTTGACCCGCCTTAGGACTCTTTTGGGTCACCTTGGCCCTTTGGAGCTTGCTTGATATGGCTATGGTGCAAGTGCCTTTGCTAGCCTTAAGCCTTGAGCCTCATAACATGCTTCATTTGTGATGTGTACATGATTTGGCATCATTTAACATGTTATTTCAGAGCATATAACATTTCCATATTCTCACTTGTTTCACTCTTTGAGTGCTTTTAAGGGTTATGCCTTTGTGCCTCACTTATGGCCTAACTTGTATGCATGCATGCCTAGGCTTTTGAGCTCCCATCTCAGCATGTTTTGGTCTTTGTTTTGACCTAATTGAGCTCTATCTATGGTTGGTTCTATCATTTGTGCCATGTATTTTATGCCTCTTGTGTAGTCCCTTTTGGTAGCCTTGTGCCTTAGGCTTTCTAACATGCTATGCTTGTGTTGTTTGGATGATTTGACATCGTCTCATACACGATTTCAGAGCATATAATGTTGTCACACTTCCATGTTTGTCGCTTCTTGATCATATTTGAGAGTTGTGCTCTTATGCTTAGTTGATGGGCCAATGCATGAGCATGCATTATCTTGCATTTCATGCCATCATTTCGGAGTATTTTGGCCACTGTTTTGGCATGATTTAGGTCTGTCCATATTCAGTTTAAGTCCATTGAGCATTGCATTGCATGCCCCTTGTATGGTGCTCTTTACTTGCTCTGATGTTTTTGTCTCCAAATATGCCACGCATGCATTGTTTGCATGATAGAATCTAGTGTAAGCCATCCTAGCATGGGTAGAATAGCATGTTATTTGCATGCTGTTGCATTGTATCTTGTTTGCATGTTGTTGCAGTGCATTGTTGTTTGCATGCTTATGTTGCATTGCATTGTATTTGCATGCCATTAGCATTGCTAAGTTGATCATGTTGCATTGCATTGTGTTTGGATGGGGTGTTAATCCAAACACGAGAAACGAGGGACGTTTCATACTTGAAGTGATGAAACGTGCCTCATTTCTCGATCGCCGACCCTCTTGATCATGCATGATAGAGGTTAAGGCCCTTATGTGTTATTTGTGCATTCATTCACATTGATTCGTGCAATCTTGGTTTCTCGGCCATCGTGCATTGCAATGCATGGTTGGTGGCCCGAGAGTCGAGAACCACACTCCCTTGAGCTTAAGAAATGATAGGGAGTGTGGTTGTGCACACATACCTTGCAAATACATTGTTGTGCCCCTTCTTGTTCTCTATTGCAACAAAATGGAGTTGTGCAGAATTTTCTGGTCGGCAGACCAGTAAAAGTGGCTGGCCGACCACTTTTTCTGGTCGGCAGCAAACTTAGGTGGTCTACAGGTGGTCTACACCACCCCTAGGTGGTCAGCAGCCTTCCTGGAGGTCTCTATGTTGGAGTAGAAGCTATCTGGAGGCCTGTGCAGTGTTCTGAGATCAAATGCAAACAGAGGCAAGTTTGGGCATAGCGATGGATTTTCGAGTGAGAAGCCAAGTGCATGCATTGTTCAACTTTCCAAAGCAGAGCTGAGTAGTATAGTTTAATGCTTATTTGTTAATTAGCATGTTTATATAATTTAATTAATTTGTTAATTAGTTAAAATGATGTAATAATTAGTTGTAACTAGTTATTTAATTCGTTGTGTAATAACTAGCCTAATTAGATTATTAGATTAGTTAAGTAGCTTAGCTTAGTGTAGCTAGCTTAGCTTATTCTTTCGGACCCTCCGTCGAGAGGGCGAATTTTGTAATAAGTGTGCGTGCGTGTGATGCATGTCTTCCAACCCCATTTCTTTCTCCCTTTTACATATTAGCTTTTGATGGTTAGTTTTAGGGCATGTTTCAATTAGCATCCTTATGCCAACATGTTTGCATTCATTCATTTGTCTTGCATGCACCGGGCTCGGCGCATCACACAAACTGCATTGTATCTCAATACCAATTTGAATACATGTTATCAAGTTGCATTCACATGACATCTTAGAATAGCCAAGCCTATCTTTAGTTGCATTTTGCATGCGTTGTATTAGGCATTGTTGACATAGCTAGGATCATGCATTGATTACTAACTAGCTTCTTTTTTGGCTCGGAGTACTAGGTAAGTTTTTATGCTTTAGCGTATTGCATGAAATGTGTATGTTGCCATGATAGCATGCTTGCCATGAGGCTAACTGCTTATGTGTTTAACTGCATGAACGCTTGTGGATGAAGGTTGGATTGCTTGAATTGGAACAATTCATCAAAATGCGAGTTTTAAGCCCACTTGAAGTGGCAAATCACCATGTTTTCTAAGCCCACTTGAGGGTGGCAAAATCCGCATCTTAGCCTACTTGTGAGTAGCACCTTCAAACCATTTTCAAACAAACAAACATGAGATATTTTGTTCCAAGTTGAGTGATTTAGTCTACACTTGTATGCTGTGTTCATCACATAGTAATTCTAGATTAATAATCGGAATAAGATTACATGTGTTTTCAAAAATAACATATCATGTTAGTAGAGGCCGATCCTTTGATCGGGCGAGCGGGGCTGCTCATTTCAGGACCTTCCCCTCTCGTACCCAAGTTCCCCAGGCGAGGCAACTTTGGTGATGACGGACACGTGGCCTTAGGTACGAGTCAGGATTTCTTAAATTTCCCAAAACAAAATATTTAGGTGGTGACTCTGAAATCTGGCAAAGCAGTCTATGTTTGACACTTCTTGATCAAAATCGATTTTCCAAAACGATTTGTCGGATTTGGACTCTTTGGTGATTTATCAGTCTTACATTGCACTTTGTGAGATTAGATTCAGAACCGTGACAGGAGTCCGAGCTGTAGTAGCTAAGAACCACAATTCACGCCCTCACGCGCAAAGCGAAGTTCCAGGCGGTCTACAACGCAACACCTGGTCTTTAACTCTTGGAAAGCAGTCTCTCTTTGATCAATCCAATCAAATGGTGTATTTTTTTTGTGTCAATTAAGTGAGTGGCAAAGCAAGTTTGGAAAAATCTTTCACAAATTTGCGATAATAGCATGCAAGTCCCAGAAAACTTCGAACTTCTGATACATTGGTTAGTCTAGGCCAGTCCACAATAGCTTCAATTTTTTGTGGGTCAATAGAGATACCATCCTTGTTGATTACATGCCCCAAAAAGGCCACACTGTCAAGCCAAAATTCACATTTGGAAAATTTTGCATATAATTTATTTTCTCTCAGAATCCATAAAACAGTTCTCAAATGATTTTCATGTTCTTTCCTTCTTTTTGAGTAAATCAGAATATCAACAATAAATACAACGATAAATTCATCAAGGAATTGTTTGAAAACCCTATTCATTAAGTTCATAAACGTTGTAGGTGTGTTATTTACTCCATATGGCATTACCAAAAATTCATAGTGTCCATATCTAGTTCTGCATGCCATGTTCTCTACATCTTCTGCCTTAACCTTTAATTAGTGATACCCAAACCTAAGGTCTATCTTAGAGAATACTTGTGCTCCTTGTAGTTGGTCAAATAAGTCGACTATTCAGGGCAACGGATATTTGTTCTTGACAGTTACTTTGTTCAACTCACGGTAGTCAATACACAGCCTCAAAGACCTATCTTTCTTTTTGACAAATAACACTGGAGCACCCCAAGGTGAAGTGCTCGGGCAGATAAACTTCTTATCTAACAGTTCCTGAAGTTGAGTTTTCAATTCTTTCAATTCAGAAGTGGACATTCTGTATGAGGTTTTAGAAATTGGGTGTGTCCCGGGTACTACATCAATGGTGAACTCAATTTCCCTATCAATTAACTCCCCAGGTAGGTCATTAGGAAATACATCAAGTAATTCACAAGCCACGGGAATATTTTTCACACTAACACTATCCGAAGATGCAGTCAACACACAACACAAGTAGCCTCAACAACCTTTCCGTAATAATTTTCTAGCTTTCATAAATGAAATCAAGTATGGCGGAAAAACTACCCCATTTCCAGTAAAAACAAACTCAGGCATACCAGGTGGGCTAAACACAATAGATTTACTCACATAGTCAATGGTGGCATAATATTTAGTCAACCAATCCATACCCAGAATACAATCAAAATGATCAATGCTCAAGGGCAGCAAATCAACATACAATGTCATATCACCAATCATAATATCACATGCCGGATAAACATAAGCACATATCATAGAACCTCCATACGGTGTAGTCACAGATAGTAAACAGTTCATAGGTTCTAACGATTTAGTTAATTTATGAGAAAAACATTATAAAAAATCTCATTAAACTGA
The DNA here is from genome assembly GCF_055761805.1 of Camellia sinensis. Classification (NCBI taxonomy): domain Eukaryota; kingdom Viridiplantae; phylum Streptophyta; class Magnoliopsida; order Ericales; family Theaceae; genus Camellia; species Camellia sinensis. The sequence goes on from NC_138967.1 coordinate 32,230,950, forward strand.
GTCCATGTCATGTTCCCATTATTAGTTCGGATCAATAACCACCATCTCCGAGCTTCGTTTTTTAACATGTAGGTGGCCAAAAGAACTTTTTGTGTTTCGGAGCAAGGGAACACTTCAAATAGTTTCTCCATTTCGAGTAACCAGGTCTCTGCCTTTAAGGGTTCAATACCACTCAAGAACGTTAGCGGTTTCATCTTCATGAACTTCTGAGTTAGGTTGATAATGTCATTGTTATCTGGTTCAACTTGCACTAGCGGAGGCGGGGGAGGTAAAGGTCGTTGCCTCTGCTACTGGGTCATTGCTTCAGTTAAGACTACGAGCATTTGTTCCATTCGACTCATTCGAACCTCAGAGGACCTTGCTGTATCATCACTTCTTGTATTTTCCATTGCTATAGGGAAATAGAAGAACAATAAACATAGGCAAATAGTTCTTTTCACAGTGTTCGAAACATTCAATCCTAGTTCAGTCATTTCAATTTCATACGTTCATGTTCAGATACAGTTTTCTCATGTATGGAAATTATTACACACTCACACATGTAAATGGAATGTCCCTAACTCTTCCTAGGACATCTTATAGCTCATATGGACTAGTGTGTGCGGGATACCGCATGCTCTGATACCACTTTGTCATAACCCAAACCTGCCCCTACAGGTTTAGCATCATAACTGGCCAGTAATCCTTAGATTACCAAAGGCCTCTGAACATAATAACTTATAATTAGGGGTTGTGGAAGCAAATAAACAAATATACCTAGTCCATTAAGCTGTGTAGACATACATGAAACAGATAAGTTTTAAACTTATATAACGTCAAACTTCCATAAAACTTAGATCACCATACATGTAATGTCATGAGGGACTTAACCCAGCGTACAGACAAGCAAAAACAAACAATAAAACATCCAACAGGTTCACAAAACCTAACTTCTCAAAAAAGAACCTCCCCGGGGAGGCACAGTGGTTGGCTGACTCAAAACACTCCAAGCAGCAACTTAGGCCTGGTCACGCGCACCTACATACATAATATAAATAGTGAGCGAAAGCTCAGTGAATAATAACAGAGTAAAGGATTTAAATGAATGATGTCCATAACAGATTTAGAAATCAGAGTTCATATCAAAGACATATTTATATTCATATTCTTATTCAAACTACATACAAAAATCAGAGTTCATGCTTCATTATACATAGTACATCCATTAGCGTTATCGTGCTTGTCAGTTCCATAAAGAACCTCCGGTATTGGGAAACTTGTAACATACTTGAGCCACAGTATTACTATCCCAAGGAACGGGTCTTGAAACCACGGTATTATTACCCCCGGGTAAGGGCCATAAGACCACGACATTATTACCCCCGGGCAAGGGCGTTATGCTAAGGATGCCATGAATACGTTTCAGAAACTTGGATAATCATTCATCGGATAGAATATAACATTTCATAAAATAGAGTATTTCTTGTCATATCACATCATATAAGAAATTACTTAAACATAAACACACTTTACAAAGTTATTACTCACAAATGGCTCCACTTGCAGAACATACAAATAAGATAACTTGTGGCGCATGACCTACACACACACATAACAGAAACACATAATGAAATACACACTCGATTTGGTACTTATCTTCTTTCATTCCGTTCTTAGTGTGTTTCTAAATCTTAACCTCTTATTGAGTCTTAATCATGGCCTAGGAATGCCTACGATGTAATGTGGATGCCAAAACACACTTTAGAACTCTTAACAAAATTTGCTGAAAACAGGGGTCACACTCAAGCACAACTTCTCTCGCTCGAGTGGACATGCAAACATTTGAGGGGCTTCTCGAGCGCAACTTCCTTCACTCGAGCGATCTGCAAACCTAGAAAAGTACTGGTTGTGTGAATTCCCTACTCGATGGGCGCTCGATGGTCGCCCGAGCGCGATACTGATGTCCCCGCTTAAGCGCAACTTCTACCGCTCGCGCAGTCTGCGAAATGTGTAAACTTCTGGGAGCTTACATTTCTCGCTCGAGCGAAATTATGGTCGCTCAAGCGGAAGTGCAAGATCACAGAATGGCCGCTCAAGCACAGTTTTCGCCGCTTGAGCGAAAGTGCAGGATCTGTAATTTTCGGATTGCACTCCCAAGCTCCAAACTTGAATCACACACGTTAAAACTCATCTTTTTGGGCCAAAACACTCCAGAAAATATTTAGAAACTTGTAAACTACCATGATTTGAACATCATTTCACTAAATCAAGGCCCAAAAGCATGCCAATTGATCAAAACTCCAACTTGAAATTTTTGAATATGCCATGAACATGACATGCATGAATTACTTTGAACTTAGGCTTTCCAAAACATGATAAATTAAGGTCAAATGGTAAGAAATGTGATGAATTCTGAAAACCAAATCAAGATAGACACATGCATGTGAAAAGTCTTTAGAAACCTACTCAAAATGCCATGATATATGCATGCATGCATAATGTGGTTCAATTCTCCTCATTCCTAACTCAATTATTGTATCATCCAACTTAATTCTCTAAATTTCATGTCCTACACATCGTAATTGTACAATCTAAAGGTTGAATTCTTACCTAGGCTTGTCAATGATGCTCTAGATGATCAATTATTGGAAGTCCCAAGCCAAAATCTCTATGTTCTCTAGCAGTCCTCTTAATTGAGTTCATACTCCTCTTCTCTCTCTCTCTCTCTCTCTCTCTCTCTCTCTCTCCCATGTTTGGTGAGTACAACATGATAAAAAAAAATAACTTCTAGAGGCTATTTTGGCCTTACATAGGCTTGGATTAAGAAATTCATTAATTAGGCTTAATTAAGCATTAATTATTCTAATTATTTCGATCTGAATCGAATTTCAATTGAACCTACCACAATGTTCTAAAAATTCCAACTAACATATTTACAAGTCAATTTTGTGATCGGATGCCGATAAGGCCTTCAATTCGCAGAACAAATCAGAAACAAAAACAGGTATTCCTACTGTAGACAAATATAATCATAAATAATGCAATGCACGTGTAATTAACTTGGGATTTCACCTTAATTACTTATTAGGCATAATTAATCATGGTTAATCAGCTAATCATAGGTCAGGGTTGTTATAGTTTATCCTCTTTGCCTTTCTTTATCATGAAACAGATCAAGGGAGGGGTAGAATATGTCCACAGATCATTAATGATCGCAAGGTTGTTGCTTGATGATCTATGAACTAATTGGACAAAAAGATCAATGATATGAAATGAAAGACCAACAACACCCATTTCCTTTCGTGAAGTCACCTCAAGGAAAGGAGTGGACATTGTTCCTTGAACCATTAACATCACTAGGAGCATGTAATGATCCTAGGCTCAATAGGTTCAATTAACATCCGATTGAACCCGCCTTGATTTTATTATCTTGTTTTCACTTTTAGTCCAATTTTATTAGCCATTTTTACGTTACCTTGCCATTCTTTAATCATTTTGTCCCAAAAGTGATAATTATGTCCACTAATGAAGAGAACTGTCAAACAAGGAGTTGTTCTTGGTATGAGAGAGATGTAATGTCTTGGTAATGAACCTCCGAAGAGATTAAACCATTAAGCATGAAAGGGTCTCTTTCTCATGCCTTAAACAACACTCGTTTATGTGGAGAAATGGTTTGGAAATACTCTCTGGATCCTGTAGGACGCTCTTGATCCTCAACTAGTCACCTAAAAAGGAATGAACACCCCGGTCGGGGGTGCCGGAATTAGCACTCCAACGGATAAGTCAGTGTATACTCTTTTGGTTGCTTGTATCTCAAGTTAATCTTACTTGTTCTCACATACCTTTTCTTAGCTGATGCTTTTTTTATTTATGGTCGTCCCTGATGTTGATGGTTGGGCCTACCCTTCGTCCAACGAATAATCGCTCATTCGGCTACCTGTTCGTACTCGACACGATTTACAGCTAACTCTTCGCCCGATCTGGTTATTTGGCCTCCGTCCCTCCGAGATGGAGCCGTATAGTACTTAACTTGATTTCTTTCTTTAAGTTATTCGACTTCCCTACGTAATAATATTATTCGGCCCCTACAATTGCCCCCCAAACATCCTATTAATGTCAGTTGGTCGACATGTTTGGTCTTGGACTTAGGGGGTTAGAAAATACGGCGGTTTCCTTTATTCTAATGCAAGCGCCAGAACGCCTACTCTTTTTAGGCATTATTACAATCTCCTGCCCCTTCGTACACTTCATTCATTTAATACGATTTGAAACCATGTTGTCTTTTCGTTTGTATGTTTTTTTTTTTTTTTTTGAATGCACAAGGTTTCTCATTGCCTGTCAGTTCACCTCCCTCGCTTTACGCCCCCTGCAACTTTTTTCCATTCTTCATTGTCCTCCTCATTTCTTGTAAGTTTTTTCTCTCTTCCATTTTGACTCCATTTTCCTTGTTTGTTTACTGTGTAAAGTGTCCACTTTACCTGCTATGATGGCGAAACATTTGAGAGCCCTTCTTTCTGCGGATCGAGTCTCCAGTTTCTGTCACCATTTTTCTATCCCTGATGACGTCCATCTGTCACTCTTGGCAAAGAACGTGATTGACACAGAGAGGACTGATGAGAGTACAATCGTCTTTCCTCTCTTGTCAATCACTGATGGTGGAGTCTGTTTCCCCCTTCATCCACTTTTGAGGGCTATCCTTCGTCATTGGGGTTTAATCCCTTCTCAGCCGAACGTAAATTTTTACCGAATAATAATGGGAATTGTAGAACTAAACCAACGCCTTACACTTAACCTTGGAGACCCTGCCATTCGGCATTTTATGCCTTGACCAAATCCTCTGGCCGGCAGGGGCGCTACTTCCTCAGGGCCAAGGACACCGACCATCATTTGGTGACTATGCTTGCCAGCGCTGGCAAGCGTGTTGATGATGTCATGATCGTTGTCCGTGGCAACTGAGTATTCGGCGAGGGCGAAAATTGTCGAGATCTAGTGCCCAGGCGAAGAGGCAAAGCAGGTGGCCATTTAACCCCCCACGAATTTTTATTAAATATTTACCTGGTTCAAATTCTACGTATTTACTGTTTTATTTGTGCAGGAAACGATTTGAAAAAGGTTCTCGTTTTGGCCGACGACGCTATACTTGCACAGATCAGAACGGTACTCCAGTTCTTTGGCTGTCCGAGTCTCCAGAAGCAAGGGAGGGTGACCCACATTCTTCTGAGATACGAGCCGGTCTACACTATTTTTTCAGCCGCAAATAATATTCTGATTCCAAGGGGTGAACAGCACCTTACAGCGCTTGTTTTTCCGAGCTTCAAGAACCTTAGACAAATTGGTTTTGAGGCTTCAGACTCAGAGCCAGCGGATGACCAAGCAGCCGAATGAGTCACTAAGTAGCCGAATCAACCATCCTTGGACAGATCCAACGGACTAGAGGAGGTTAACGCGACACTAAATTTGGCTTTTGAAGAAGTTGGCTTCAATCTCCCATCCACTTCTGGCCGAGCGGACGTGTCCTTCGGAGTTATTTTCACCGACTTAGGGGACCTACCTGGCTCGTATCCTGACAACATAGCTGGTGAGTTGCTCACTCAACTGGTCAGGCAGAAAGAATGCCGAGAGGATGGCTGCCCGTAGAAGAGCCAAAGCCGAGCGAAATAAACCTTCACCTGCTCCACCCGATGCTAGGGCAGAAACTCCTCCACCTGCTCCTGTTGATGAGGTGGTTCAGACTGATGTGGCCGAAACAGAACCTGTTGTCGATCAACATGAGGGTCAAGTGACGGAGCACAGGAGGGAAAAACGTTCGGTCGAGAACACGAAGCTGATTATTCGGAAGACCCAGTGGATAAACGACCATGCATGGAAGAATCAGACCTAGTTGTGCCATTTATAATAAATCCAAGGATAAAGAACATGCCGGTTACTTCTGATGGATCGGCTATAAGAGACCCAGTTGTGGCCTTGAGCTTGGCCTCCTCTATTTCTCTGCCGGTTGATAGAGCAACCTTTAGGACAGAGGCCGATCTGCAGGCCATCGCATTTGCCGCTTAATCGACGATATTGGTACGTGATCCTTGTTTATAATTTTGCAAGGCTAACCAAAAAAAAAAATTTTATATTAGCTTACTGATCCCTTGTTTTGTAGACGGCGGGAAGGATAGCTGAAATTGGCCGTCGCCAACATGACGCTATCGAACAGATCGGCGTTCTTACAGCCGATATGGAAAACGAGAAGAGGAAGGCAATAGAGGCCTCTCTCAGAGCCGAGTCTGAGGCCATGAAAGCGGCGACAGAGAGAACGAGGGTCGATGTCGAAGCAAATAAGGCCAAGACTACTGACCAACAGAGATTGGCCGCCGAGGAAAAGGCGAATGCCGACAAAGAAGCGCTCAAATTGGCCAACGCGACGATTGCCAAGCTAGAGGCCGACTTGGAGGAGTCAAAGAGGGCGATGGAAAACACCGAATCTGAGATTTCCAAGTCATTCCAAGCTGGCAAGGACGCGGCCTTGGAGAACAATGTAGAAGAAGTGCTGAAGTTCGAGAATAAGGGGTTCAAACACGGCTGGCTCAAAGCCTTAGCTACCGCTAATGTGGTATCAGAGCAGCCGATTCCGTACGAGCAGGTAGACGTTGAGCCGCTAGAGTCTGACCCTGAAGACTGACCTAGAGTCAAAGTATTTTTCTTTTTCTTTTGGTATTGTGTGTATGTAGGTTTTGTTAGATTTTTTAGGTTTTTAACTGTTTATTTTTGTAAGAAGCTAACGCATGGTAGTTTTCATTTGTAAAATGACTTCTGTTTGTGCTCAATTTATGAATGAAAATTGCTTTTGCCTTTCTGCCTAATGCTTGTGATGCATGTGCTTGTTTAACGACTAAGTAAGATGTAAAAACATGAATTTATGAATGAAAATAAATTACTGAATTAATCCAGCGCAAAAATAACTGCATAGCACTGCGACTTAGCCGAGTAGATTAGTGTATATGCCCTTGCACCAACAAGTTGATGAACAGGACCGCCAAAAACTGGCAGTTCAAGGATTTGCTACGGCACAAACGTTTTGGCGCATAGCTATGATATTTAAGTCGAATAGATTAATGAATTTGCCCTTGCCCCAGCAAGTTAATGAACGCGGCCGCCGAATGACGGCAGTTCAGGGAGTGGCTGGGGCATAATGACAATTCGACTTGAAGCTCTGATATTTAGGCCGAATAGATTAATGAATATGCCCTTGCCCCAGCGAGTTGATGAACTGGACCGCCAAAAATCGGAAGTTCAGGGATTTGCTAGGGCGTAGACGTTTTGGCGCATAGCTCTGATATTTAGGCCAAATAGATTAATGAATCTGTCCTTGCCCCAGCATGTTAATGAACATGGCAACCGAACGACGGCAGTTCAGAGATTGGCTGGGGCATAATGACAATTCGGCTCGGAGCTCTGATATTTAAGCCGAATAGATTAATGAATCTGCTCTTGACCCAACAAATTAATGAACAACACCGCTGATCCACGTCAGTTCGTGGCGCAGAGCGTTGAAGGGAACACTTTGGGAATGCTGCACACGCGATGAATAAAAAGAGTGGGGGCTGCGTTCGTTTAGGGTCCATATTGGTGTCTAAATTTGGCAGATCACATGAGGGATAACAGTAGTGGGTTTGAGCTAGATGCCTAAAAGGCTATTCTTCAATAGCAGAGGAGAAAGCCGAACGTGAATTAAGAATAGTCAACACTGCCAATACGTTGTCGGCAGGCCAATCAAACCCGATCGTGGAAGAAAGGGTGACCCAACGGCTTATAAGCCTTGCGATTGCTGATCGACAAATGGCAAGCATGTTTGCGATAGAGGCTACAAAGACCAAGGCCTATGAACAAGGCTTCCATGACGGCCGAAAAATAGGGATACAGAAGATGAAAGAAAAACTCGCCAAGGAGGTGTGTCGATGTGAGAATCGTGGATTCAAGCACGGGTGGATCAAGGCTCTCCAAGCCGCAGAAGCTCTCCGTTACAGGCGTTGATTCGGCGTCGCCGTTATATCAGGCTCACAATTTTCCCTTCTCGGCCTTCGACGTGGAGAAGAGTGACGACGAAGGTGGTTCCAAATAAAAATGAACACATTGTAACTTTTTAACGCAAATTGGACGCGGACTATGTAATTACGATCAATTTAATAAAACATATTGCTTGAAATGTTTGTAAGTTATTTCGGTTAATGTTTATAAATTAATCCATGTTCATCTACCATTTTATGTCAATTGCGTTAGCGTTTATCAATCACAACGTTCATGAAAGGAGCTCCGAATGTGGATGTTCGACCGTGCCGACCATGTTTTCCTCGAAGGGCGCTCCGAATTCAAAGGCATTTTTCCTTGGCCAATCGTCACACGAAGGGTGCTCTGAATTCGGAGGCTTTTTGTGTTGGCCAATCGTGTCGTTCACAATGGGTGCTCCGAATTCGGAGGCTTTATTTGGCCCAATCATGTCTTTCACGATGGGTGCTCCGAATTCGGAGGCTTTTTGCGTTGGCCAATTCTATCATTCACAAAGGGTGCTCAGAATTCGGAGGCTTTTTGTGTTGGCTAATCATTATTCACGAAGGGCGCTCCGAATTCGGAGGCTTTTTGTGTTGGTCAATCGTGTCATTCACGAAGGGCGCTTCGAATTCGGAGGCTTTTTGTGTTGGTCAATCGTGTCATTCACGAAGGGCGCTCCGAATTCGGAGGCTTTTTGTATTGGCCAATCGTGTCATTCACGAAAGGCGCTCCGAATTTGGAGGCTTTATTCGGCCTAATCGTGTCCTTCACAAAGGATGCTCCGAATTCGGAGGCTTTTGGCATTGGCCAATCGTGTCATTCACGAAGGGCGCTCCAAATTCAGAGGCTTTTTGTGTTGGCCAATCGTGTCGTTCACGAAGGGCGCTCCGAATTTAGAGGCTTTATTCGGCCTAATCGTGTCTTTCACGAAGGGCGCTCCGAATTCAGAGGCTTTTGCGTTGGCCAATCGTGTCATTCACGAAGGACGCTCCGAATTCAGAGGCTTTTTGCGTTGGCCAATCGTGTCATTTACGAAGGGCGCTCCAAATTTAGAGGCTTTCTACGTTGGCCAATCGTGTCATTCACGAAGGGCGCTCCGAATTCGGAGGCTTTTTGTGTTGGCCAATCGTGTCGTTCACGAAGGGCAATCTGAATTCGGAGGCTTTCTTAAACAATTAGAACTCACTAGGAAATAGGACATTATATTGAAAAAAGAAAGATATACACGACATAGAATCAAAACAGGCTATCGTGCCATACAAGTTAATGATAAAACTTGCGCAAGTGTGTGGAATATCATGGGCGCGACAAGCTTCTTCCATCCATGTCTTTGAGCTGATATGCCCCTCCTACGATTGAATCAATCTGATAGGGGTCGTTCCAGTTAGGACCCAATTTTTCGTTAGCTGGATTCCTGGCAGCGAGAAGTACTTTGTTGAGGACTAATTCTCCTGGCGTATAACGGCATAGCTGAACACGTTGATTATATGACTTAGCGAGTTGTTGCTGGTACCGTGCCATAGATGCAAGGGCACAGTCTCGACGTTGTTCAATTAGTGTCAAGTCCAAGGCCAACATCATGTCATTTCGGCCCATATCAAAAACTTTTGATTTCAAGGTTGGGAGGCTGATCTCCAAGGGGATGATTGCCTGGGTTCTGAAGCATAAAGCAAACGGCGTTTCCCCAGTGGATCGCCTCGGAGTAGTGCGATGAGCCCACAACACACTGGACAACTCTTCGACCCATCTACCTTTAGCTTTCTCCAGCCTCTTCTTGATGCTATCCAAAATAACCTTGTTGGTGGCCGATCTCCAAGGGGATGATTGCCTGGGTTCTGAAGCATAAAGCAAACGACGTTTCCGCAGTGGATCGCCTCGGAGTAGTGCGATGAGCCCACAACACACTGGGCAACTCTTCGACCCATCTACCTTTAGCTTTCTCCAGCCTCTTCTTGATGCTATCCAAAATAACCTTGTTGGTGGCCTCCGCTTGACCATTGCTCTGGGGGTAAGCCTGCGAGGAAAAGTAAGGCCGGATACCATATGTGTCGCACAATTCCCGATACACACCACAATCAAACTGGGTACCGTTGTCAGAAAGAAGTGCTCGTGGTACGCCGAATCTTGTTATGATGTTTTTCAATACAAAACGCTTTACGTCAGAATCTCGAATATGTGTTAGTGCATCCGATTCAACCCATTTCATGAAATAATCCGTCGCAACAACTAGGAATCGCCTGTTGCTTGGGGCCCGTGGTAACGGTCCAACGATATCAAGGCCCCATTGAGCGAATGGCCAAGGGCTAGTGATAGAATTTAACTCCTCAGCTGGCAGGTGATTCAAATGGGAGAACTTCTGACATTGACCACATTTCTTGACATAACACTTGGCATCAAATCGCATGGTCGGCCAATAGTACCCCTGTGATATGGCGCGGTGAGCCAGAGAACGTCCGCCCGAATGGGTACCACAGCTGCCTTCATGTATTTCAAACAAAGGTTCCTCGATTTTATCTGGGTGAACACACTCTAAGTACGGCCTAGAGAGAGATTTTTTGTAGAGCTTCCCCTGCGGATCCAAATAGTATCGGAGGGATTTGTTACGAAGTTTGTGTGTTTCTTTCTTATCCATCGGGAGCTGTTTTGAAGACAAGAATGCGCCGATAGGGTCCCTCCAACTCGGACCTGGTTCGATAAGGTTGACATGATTTGGTTCTGAAGAGGTAATGCTCGGCTCGGGGATAAACCCTACTTCAATTGTCCGCTTAATTTCTGAGTTGATAGCAGAGGCTAGGCAAGCCAAGGCGTCTGCATGCGTGTTCTGATCCCAGGTTATTTGATTCAATTCATGATGGTCGAATTTTGCCAGCAAAGAATTCGTCATTTTCATGTAGGTTGCCATACGGTCATTTTTGGCTGCGTATTCCCCCTTCAATTGGTTGATGACTAATTTTGAGTCACAGAAGATAAGAAGACGCCAAGCACCAAGAAGAAGTGCATTTCGTAAGCTGGTCAACAATGCTTTGTATTCGGCTTCATTGTTAGATGCTTTGAAACCCAGTTTGACACCCTGCTCGATTATTGCCCCGTCGAGAGCCATGATCACTACGCCCGCCCCACTGCCACATTGGTTGGATGATCTGTCACCATACAACTACCAAATGTCCCCAACGTAAATTCTCCAATTCAGCTTAGGTTGAATTTGATATGACTTAAAGTCTCTGAGATATCCAACGAATTCAGCCACAAAGTTAGTGAGCACTTGCCCATTGATTGAGGTTCTGGGCAGAAATTAAATATCGTACTGACCGAGTTTGAGAGCCCATTTTGAAATGCACCCTGATGCTTTTGCACTACGGAGTACTGACCGGAGGAGGTAGTTCGTTAGTGCCCCAATGGTATGCTCCTGAAAGTAATGCATTAGTTTTCTTGCTGCCATGACGAGAGCAATGATGAGTTTTTCCAACGGAAGGTAACGTGTTTCGGTGTCAACCATTGCTTTGCTCACATAATAAACTGGTCGCTACTCCCCTAGTTCTTCCTTTAACAGTATGGCGCTGACGGCCCTGTCGGAAACTACCAGATATAAAATGAGCGGATCTCCTGCCGAAGGTGTTGTCAAGAGTGGAACTGATCGAAGGTAAGTCTTCAAACCGTCCAAAGGGGCTTTGCACTCGGGAGTCCATTCAAAAGCTTTACCCTGCCAAAGGGTATAAAAGAATTATCGACAGCGATCTGTAGAACAACTGATGAACTTGTTTAGTGCGGCAGCCATTCCCACCAGCATCTGAACCTCTTTGACCGACCGAGGAGAGCTGAGTTCTAGAATTGTTGTGATTTGCATCGGGTTGGCTTAGATTCCGCGGTGGTTAACAATGTAGACAAGGAATTTGCCAGATCTGATGCCAAATGCACATTTGGAAGCATTCAGCTTCATTTTATATTTGCGACGAATGCCGAATGTCTCTTCCAAATTGGCTAGATGAGTTTGCTCTTCTTTGGACTTGACCACCACATCGTCGATGTACACTTCCATAGTACGGCCGAGTTGCTCCTTGAACATGGCAGTGACTAGTCTTTGGTAAGTTGCCCCCACATTCTTCAGCCCGAAAGGCATAACCTTATAGCAATAGGTTCCTCTTAGGGTGAGGAATGCAGTTTTGTCTTGGTCCTCCAGATACATGGCAATTTGATGGTAGCCTCTGTAGGTATCTAGGAAGCTCATACGTTGATGATGTGCCGTTGCATCTATGAGTTGGTCTATTCTGGGGAGGGGAAAGAAATCCTTGGGACAAGCTTTGTTTAAGTCTGTAAAATCCACACAAACACACCAAGTTCCATTTTTCTTCTTCATAACCACAGTATTCGACAGCCATGTAGGATAGGTCAGTTCGTGGATTGCCCTAGCATCAAGCAACCGGTCAACTTCTTTAACAACGGCAACAGTGTGTTCCACGGCTGACCGTCGACTTTTCTGAATATTCGGCTTACATTTGGGATAAACATTTAAGCGGTGCTGAGACACAGATGGATCCACCCCTGGCATCTCATATGGTGACCATGCAAATACATCAAGGTTGCCGAGTAAGAAGGAGATTAGCTCCTGCCTATCAACTTTATTCAGGGAAGCGCCGACCATGAAGAACTTTCCAGGGTTCCCGTCAATTTTAACCCGATCCAGGGCTCCGGTTGTCTTTTTATTTGGGAGTCGCCCAATGTCGCCGAAGCTCTCCCGATCCGGCACCTCAATTGAATTCACTTCCAGCTCTCTTGGTGTCTTTGCAATAAGAAGATAACATGCCTGCGCTGATTTCTGGGAACCTCGAATTTACTCTATGCTGCGTTCAGTCAGAAAGCGAAGTAGTTGATGATAGGCGCTTGGCACGGCCAGCATGGTATGCAGCCAAATTCGTCCCATGATGAGATTATACAGTAAAGGAAGCTTGACAACCAGAAATTCTACATCCACTTATCGGGAGTCCGCTCGAACTAGTAGTGTGATTTTGCCCAAAGGATATTCCGGATTAGCGTTGAAGCCGAATAACGAATAATGAGCTGGAGATAGGTCCGACTCAGTGAAGCCGAGTTTAACGAAGGTCTTGTAGTACATAACTTCCGAAGTCCTTCCATGGTCAATGAGAACACGTACAACGGTGAATCGATTTACTTGTAGTTCGATGACTAAGGGTTCAATGTAGGGTAGCGTTACGCCGACCAAATCAGAATCATCGAAAGTAATACTCGCAGCTTTATGGGGCCGTTTCGCTGGTGTGATTTGCTTTTGGGGGTTAGGATGCGACTGAATTGTATGTACCGTGGATGCCGTCGGCAAGCTATATATCATATGGATTACGCCGAGTGGAGGTGAATCCTGCCGTAAAGCTACTGTTTTGGTTGAGTTATTCTTTCGGACGTGTTGCATAAGTCGACCATCTTGTACCAACTCCTCAAGGTGGTCCTTCAATGCATAACAACTGTCGTTATCATGACCGTGGTCTTTGTGATATTTGCACCGCCTATCCTGTCTCCTCATGTCGAGAGGTCCCACCATCTTGGGCGGCTATTTAAAGAACGGAAGGTGTTGAACTTTAGACATAACTGCGCTCATCGGCTCCGATAACTCCATATATTTCTTGTCTGCGTACCTTATGCACCTGCTATCCACTTGAAATTGTTCATTTGCTCGGTGTGAACATTGGCCATTTGATCGACGCGAAGCTCGTCTTTTGTCTCGTTTAGCCCGATTTTGTGGTTCAGGGCTCCATGATGGTACATAATTTATCGGCTGAATGATTTCGGATGGGGCTGTCTTGTTGGCCTTCTGTTTGGCTTTGACCCGCAGAGCATCATCTTCTACTTTGCAGTATTCCTCGACTTTCTTCATTAACAACCAAATTGTTTCGGGGGGCCTTCTGGTCAAGGAGCTACGGAGGGCACTATTAGGATGCAATCCCATCTTAAAGGCAGTGATAGCCATGGAGTCATTGCAGGCATCATCTACTAGATTAAAGCATTCCCAATATCACGCTGAATACGCACGAAGGGTTTCTCTTGGTTGGATTTGCATTGCCCAGAGAGAATCGGCCTGCTTCGGTTGCACCTTATTGGTGATGAACCTTGCCCTGAAGGATTTTTGGAGTTGATGGAAGCCCTTGATCGACGCCGGTTCCAATTTATAATACCATCTGACGGCCAATGGTCCCAAACTGCTCGAAAATATTTGACACATGAGGGCCTCGTCGTCTATATGAAGCGTCATGGCTTGCTTATAATGAAGAATGTGATCGGTGGGGTCTGATTTTCCATCGTATAGGGTGAAAGATGGAGCTTTGAACTTTTTTGGGTAGCACTGCCCTTGCGATCTGTCGCACAAAGGGGTCATGTTGATCCTCATCGTCTGAATCATTTCTTCTTCGTTTATTCCGTGCACGCAGACTTCCTCCGGAAGAACTGGAGACTTCGACTTGTCCCTTCTTTTTGGATTCTGGGGATAATGAGTCAGAATCACTGCCACTATCATGTCTCTGAATTTGAGGTCGTTGACCACCCTTTCCCAGAGGTCGTCCCAGATCTTGGCGCGGGGCCTATTGGGATTTTGCCACCTCCATGGCCAAATCCTGTCGAAGGCGCTCATTCTCAGCCATCATGTTTTCCAACCTCTGTTCATTTTGCTTCGCCTGATCCATAATTGCTTGCATTGTCACGCGTGCTGATGTCGAGGGTGAGGTCTGGGCAACTGAGTCAAAGTTCAAGGTCCTTCGTGCGGCAATGTTCTCTGGCCCAAGCATGTTTCTTGGAGTGGTATCATCTTGCAGCGTAAGGTCATCAGCGACTACCGGAGGATCTTCCGTCTCGCCCGCTATAGATGTGCTGGAGTATTCCCACAGACGGTGACAATTGTGGAGAAGTGGTTTGGAAATACTCTCTAGATCCTGTAGGACGCTCTGGATCCTCAGCTAGTCACCTGAAAAGGAATGAACACTCCGGTCGGGGGTGTTGGAATTAGCACTCCGACAGATAAGTCAGTGTATACTCTCTTGGTTGCTTGTATCTCAGGTTAATCTTACTTGTTCTCACATACCTTTTCTTAGTTGATGCTCTTCTTATTTACAGTCGTCCTTGATGGTGACGATTAGGCCCACCCTTCGTCCAACGAATAATCGCTCATTCGGCTACATGTTCGTACTAGGTTCGGTTTACAGCTGATTCTTCGGCCGATCTGGCTATTCGGCCTCCGTCCCTCCGGGATAGAGCCGTATAGTACATAACTTGATTTCTTTCTTTAAGTTATTTGGCTTCCCTACGTAATAATATTATTCGACCCCCACAGTTTGAAATAACTCTCAAACAAAGAGAAAATCAAGCAATGAGGGAGGTTGCAGAGATGATTAGCACAAGTGTGAGAAAATGCATGAAAGCTATGAAAATGACGACTATCAACTCAAATAGGTTGGTGTCTAAAGCCTAAACCACCAAACCTATGAGGACTACAACACTATAAGCATACTATACAAAATATGAATGAAGTAAACACATTAAACAATTCTAAAAGTCACCAAAACAATGTTTGAGTTAGCGTGGAAAAGCTAGAAAAAGTGAATTAAAATAATGGAGAAATAAAGCTAGTAAGCAAGCATAAGAAGGGGTGGCTAACCCCACCACTTTTTGAACCTCAAAACCACATTTTTAGCCTTTGAAAAACTCTGAAAAAATGGTGGTAAAACTTTGGAAAAAAAATTGAGAAAGAAGTGGGAAGCACAAGGGCAAAAGCTTAAGAAACAAGGTTCAAAGAATGATGGTTAACCCCTCCATCTTTGATAGCTTTATGGCACAAGTTTCAGCCCATAAAAGTAGTGTAAAAACAATACAAAAGCCGCAAGAAAATATAGGGGAGAAGTAGTGTAGAGATGCCCAAAATTATACCTCTTGAAAAGAGGTAACTCCTTTGTTCACAAACTAACAAGTTCTCACTCTCAAGGGCTGAGATTTGAGCGCAAGAACCTCAGCAAGAAGAGCCAATTTTTTGGTTTTGGAAGTGTAGAGAGAGAGAGTGTGTAGGTTGCAAGATAGGGAGGGGGAGTGTTTTACAAGTTTTTGTCCTTTAGGAATTTTTTCTAACTTAAAATCAAGAGGGTTGGTCTTGTATTTATGGAAAAACAACCTCTCAAGTCAGAAATAACAGTATGGAAATAGCTGGTGCAAGGTATGCCCATGGGAAGGGGACAGATGGCAACAAAATATCTGCCTGTTGGGACACCTGGCAGGCCGGCCAAGTAGGGGGCAGCTGGCCACAAAAAACTGCTCTCAAGCCTAACTTCAAACGGGTATATCTCCCTCATTTGGACTCAGTTTTAGGTGATTCTTGAGTCTAAATTAAAGCCCTAGAAGTTTAATTTTTAATGATTGTGGCCTCACATATAAATTCCAAGTGTACAAAGAGATAGTCCTAATTTTTTGAAGGCTGCTCATTTTTTTTCTTAATGGTTTGATACCCAACTTCAAACAACTATATCTTCCTCATCCGAACTTGGTTTTAAATGATTCTCGTGTCCAAATTGAAGCTCCAAAAGTCTACTTTTCAATGGTGGTAGCGTAATATTTAAATTCTAAGTGTACAAAGAGATATGCTTAATTTAATGAAAGTTGCTCATTTTTTCCTTAACAGTTTGATGCCCAACCTTTCCTAAACTAGTTTCCTTCCATCCCCTCCTATTTTCTTTAACTCCAAACCTATAAATTAGATGCTTTTAAAAAAAATTCAAAGAGTTCATCTCCCTTGTTTTTGTTTCCACTTTGTCTTTACTCAGTTTACCGAAAAAGTGCAATATTTTAAATGAAATGCAAGCCTCAGAACATCGTAGAAACATTTTGAAACATATTTTGAAAAAGAGGGTTTTAAGATCTAAAATAGTTTTGGTCTAAAATAGTTTTGGTCAAAAATAGGGTGTAAGGTTGGGATTTAAAAGCTTTTTTTGCTGAAAAAATTGAGCTATTGTACAACGTCACTTTTCATCATCGAATGATCAACCTGTGGTGCCCAACTCTTAAGGGCGATCAAAAATGGGGTGTTTATAGTTGCCTCTCTTTGACAAAGCTCAAAGTCATGAAATGACGTGAGTGAATGTCGAAGTCCGAAGACGACCCATTTTGACAAGGCCATAAGACTTAGGCAAACAAACAAAATGCAAATGCAGTTGGCTGAACTCAAGGATTGCCTATGTATCCTGTTGTAAGCAATCAAACCAGTGTAGTTCATGGGCATAATGCAAATGATATGCACAAAGAATACATTTGAAAGCTGGACTTACACATTTTGCGAAGCCGGTTATTTTGAAAATCCATGATCATGCAAGATAATGCAATAAGCAATAATAAGATGACTACATATGCAACAAGCTTTAACCTTAAATCAAAATAGGTCCAACCGTGTTTCACACGGAGAGGAGGAAGCAAAAGTTAATTCCAAACATGTTTTACGTAAAAAGAGGAAGGATGCATTCTAATCACGCTGAAATTGTGAGAAGAGCAAGAGAAAAACCACTCAGAGTTGTGCTTCCGCACACCTTGAGATACTTTAATCATGCTGAAAACGTAAAAACAGGAAGAGAAAAAACCGCTCAGGGTCGTGCTTCCACACACCCTGAGATACTCTAATCATGCTAAAAATATGAGAAAATGAAGAGAAAAACCACTCATGTTCGTGCTGCTGCACACCTTGAGATACCTTAATCACGCTAAAAACATGAGAAGAGGGAGACAAAAACCGCTCAGGGTCGTGCTTCCGCACACCTTAAAATACTCTAATCACGCTGAAAACGTGAGAAGTGGAAGAGAAAAATCGCTCATGGTCGTTCTTCCGCACACCCTGAGATAAATTCCAAACACACTGTAATCGTGTAAGGAAATGAACACTCTAACCACACTGAAATCGTGAGAAGAATTCCCAAGATGATGCGATGGATGCAAAGAGTATGATGAGATTGTGCAATAGATGAACGTATGATCGTGTGATAGATGCACGATGTGGTATGCGTGACAAAAGATGTAATAGATGATGTAGGGGAAATGCAATAAACAAACAAAGCAGCGCTTTGGAAAACACCTCATAGAGTGAGTGACGATGAATCGCTCTATTCTGACGGAGATCTCCCTCTTGTACTTTTCAAACTTCCAAGGTCCTCAAATGTTGACAAGGGGTAAAATCTGCATGCAAAAATCACGGATGCCGCTTTTCTCTGTAATCATATTTACAACTTTTCTTATTCTCCAATAGGGTGACAAACTAGGTTGGTTCAGTATCCAGAATTGAGGCATACACACGCTACCTCAACCTATACGGATGTCATATAGATTTCAAGCCGAGGATACACCCCTGGGTATTTAAACTAGACTTTAGTCTCAGAAATTCCAAACCTTTGTGTTCTAGGCATCGGCATTCGAACTCTAGTTTTCACTGTCGTAGTTGGTCTCCTAGGAACTCATTGCAAACATTGCCAAGACGCCTCTGGTGGGGAATGGTGTTTTAGGGATAGCACTTTTGACCGCCATTCTGGCTTGAATCAGGATTGAGCTTGAGATAAAGGTACACTCATACTTTAGAGAAATGACAAGGTATGAGAAAGTGCATCCGAAATGCAAACTCGAAAAATGTTGAAGTTGAAACAGACTCAGATGCTCCAATTTTTCCTCTTTTTATTTTTCTTTGTAGTTCGGAACCTATGTAACTTCAGATGAGCTCTTGTTCTATTGCTCTCTCTTTTGATCGGGGTTGGACCCTGCAATTTATGAAAGAAAGAATCCTATTTTACACATCATATTGGGAATGACACAACACTCTAAGCACAAAATTATATATTTTTGAAATTGAAACCAAGAATGAGTTCTTAATCGAGTATTGAGCCTACCAAGACAACTCAAAACAAATGACTCAAAACAAGAATCAAACAAACAAAAACAACAGATACAACACTTGGATGTTTGCTTTCCATTGGCGAGAGACATCTTGATTCACGGGAAGCCCACTGCTTCTCCAGGTATTGTTTCCAACCTTTTCTCATTTGTGATTCTCACATCACTTTGGCACTAATCTCTTTTTCTCTGAAAATCCCTTTCCTTACTTGTTGTCTCAACGCATGTCTCTCCATTCTTTAATCTCTCTTATTTTTTATCCCTTCCCAAATATGGTTGATGGATAAGCTGAAAGTTGTGGATCCTTGCCCCTAGAACTCTACTAGATTCTACTTCTTTCGCTCACAACTGGTGAGTTTTCTACAAAGGGGTTGCGGTGTGACTGGATGTGCAGCAGATCTACGACTGACATCACTTGGCGATGCCCTTGGCTTAACTTAATTGAGATGAGTTATAGCATGTCCCATTGGCCAGGTATACAATTGATTGGTCTCACACATTACGTTTTCCACTTTCTCATTTCGGTTCAGATGCCACTTTGGGTGTGATCAAACCCGTCCAGATGAGGGGGTCGAATATCCAGCTCCATTTCTAGTCCGTGCTTCACACTTGGCTCAATACCTTACTGCTTGGAGGATAAAAAAGCCTTTGGCCCCTGCGGCTAGCTTCAGTTGTGCCCTTTCTGGCGAGTACATTTACAATGGGGAAAAAACAGAAAATCTTACTCAACTGTGCCCCTAGTTCATTACTTTTCACTATATTTTTTGTGTTTTTGGCTTCTGCTAGAATAATTTTGACGAACATGAGAGTTAGATTAACATGCTTGTTCGACTTTCTATTTTGAAATCATGTAAGTCATACTATAAGCATTGGAAATTATCCCTTTTTTGAGTCAAAGAAATGGTCCGGTTTTGGGAAAATTGAATAATTTTCAAGAAATCAGACAACTTCACTAAAAATCCTCAAAACTATTTTTGCAAATGGCCACTGCTCAATCGATGTGGAATTAACTCTTGAGATGCACAATCTCAGATCTGAATTTGATTTGTCTTGCAGCTAAATCTTTTAACAGAATAAGACAACCGAATTTGAACGAAGATGAGCCAATTGGACATGGATAGGATAGTCGAGTTGAACAAGCCAATCAACATAGATGAGACCAGGAAGCTGAAAATGATTGGAGCCAAACTTTAGGATGAAGTTGTCTACGTATCCCAAAGATGGGAATCAGGCCTTATGTAGTTCCCAAGTAAGGTATACTTGGGTATTAACACTCTCATTTTGCACTCTAACTTTTGCTAAGGCCACCCTTTTAAGTTTTCAACCTTAGGAGCTATTTTTCTTTTTTCTTTTTTCTCTTTTTTCATTTTTTGTTCTTTTTCTTTTCTTTTTGCTTCTTTTCTTTTTCATTTTCCTTTTCTTTGTTTTCATTTCTTCTTTTTTATTTTCTCTTTTTCTTGCTCTAACTTTTGTCTGGGTCAGCCTTCCGGGTTTTCGGCCCAGCAAGCCTCTCAAAGACAAAAAAAAAAAAAGCCATGTTGATCGATTATGAGATCTCTAGGCCATCTAAATCCCCGAGAATGGTTGTTGTTCCTGACTAAACAGTTTTGATGATGTAAGGGCCCATCCAATTGGGTCTGAATTTGCCCCTAGTGTCACGGATAAGAACTCGATTGTCCTTTAGCAATAAATGTTTTTCTTTTAGATTCTGGGATTGGGCTTTCTTGCCGATCTTCATTGGCTTGAGAAATGACCCAGTTTTGAATCTTCAAGCATATCTGACCTTTTTGCCCCTAGTTCAAGAGCTGCTTCAAATCCGGCCATGCAAGCCTCATACTTTGGTTGACCGTTGAACATTCTGAATCAAAGTTTGGAAGTAAAGGGGTCGAGTCTTGAGGCTAAGAGTGATCATATGCTGTACAATCTCAAGATCAATTCCAGGCATGTCTTCATAGGACCACGCAAAACATTTTTTGAAATCTTTTAATAAAGAGACTAGTTGCTTATGCTCTTCTGAAGACAATGTAGAACTAATATGGACCAAGTCAGGATCTTTCTCAGTACCCACGTTAACAAATATGATCTCATTCATTAAGGGCTTAGCACACCTCTCAGTCGATCAAATTTTGCAAATCCCGAGGAATTTCTCTCTCTTTGTTTTTATCACAGTGTTAGAAAAGTTTTGAAAAACTCTAGTCAATGCAATGATTTAAAGGCACAAAGAAGTAGGTGAAAATAACTGCAGTTTTATTCAGAACTTTTGGCTCAACTAGCTCAATGGTAGAAACAGACGCAAAGGAAAGAGTGAAAAGACAAACAAAAGCGAACATGTAAGTGATATCCAAGTTAACATGCCCGAAATCACCTAACCCTAACACAACAAAACTGACTCAATACCCAAGTCCGAAAGTAAAATAAATTGTATTTTCAAAGTACTAAAACAGTGCCTACCATCCACCACATTTAGTGTAAAATGAGCGCCATTAGCAAGTGGATCATCCCCGATCACATAGTCACATTATCCCCCAAGTTCATTTATCCAGCGCCAATAGACTTTGTAGGACCTGGTGGAGTGATGACCTTATTGTCAATCAGATCTTGAACTTCAGAGAGAAGGCGGAAACAACGGTCAGTGTCATGGCCAGTTTGTTAATAAAAGGCACAGTACTTGGCAACATTATACTTGGCTGGAAGGGAATCAGGGAGAGGCCGATGGTCAAGGGGTTTAAGATGGCCTTGTCCTATGAGGATTTGGAGAGCTTTAGATAAGGTCATGAAAAAAGGATTGCAGGTGCAGCTACTAGTCCTAGAAGCATTAACAGAGGGGTTGGCAGGTATTGATTGGGTTTTAAGGAGACCTCCTATAGCTGTAGGATTGGAGTTGGAAGGCGTGTTTCTGGTCAGACATCCCCTTTCATGGTTTAGCCCCAGATTTAAAATGCCCATAACCTGAACAACAAAAGTGTCATCCACAGTTTTTTCAACAATTGCAAGCACTTGCTCTTTGTTCAGCCCCTTGGCCTTCAAAATCTCAATATCCCACCGAAGATATGCATAAGGATCAATAATTGCCTCAGCTTTGTTCTTGCCCCTTGTTTCAGCTTTGCCAAGAGATTGGGTGGCTATGTCAAGGCGAGGCCTAGTTGTTGTTGACATGTCATCACCCAGACTTGAGATATCTATGGGTTGGCCTTTTTCAAATGCAACTTGTCCCAAGATTAGGGAGCTTTTTGACGTGAAACTTTTGGCATGTGATGTGTTCAATGATGGTGCCAAAATCCCAAAGACTAAATCTGCCACAGTTCTTTGAAGATCTTCAATCATACTTAATAGCTCAGAAGTAGTGGGCTCAGCCCTTGGTGCTTGCGGTGTATTTGAACTAGCTTGGTCTTGATGAATTGGTTGGACTGAGCGCTTTGGAGTAGGTTGGGCTGGAATTGGGCTATTATGGTGCTCAATTTTGGGGGTATGAGGTGATTGGGATTCAAGTGTGTCCATCATACAGAAGCCCATACTTTCTGGAATGAACACCTCAGGCTTGGGTAAATGGGTTGGGATGATGTATATGCTAGAGTTGTAGGTGGACGGCAGTGTATGGATTAGATTAAGGTGTGGAGGTAATGGGTTAGTGGTGGCCTGAGGTCTTTTCGATGGAGCTATGATCTCTTCGTCAATAAGATTCTGAATCTTCTGACGGAGGCAGATGCAACGGTTTGTATCATGACCGCATTATTGATGATTGGCACAGTATTTAGCGAGGTCATGTCTTAGTGGAAGAGGACTTGAGAGAGGTCGGGGTTCTAGGAGCTCTAGGTGCCCTTTTTCTAGCAGTGTTTTCAAGGCTTGAGAAAGATTCATATAAAGAGGGTGGAAATTTCGGGCTTGGGGCCAAGTTGAAGTGGTTGGTCTTTGGCTATTATCAGGAAGAGGGTTTTTTTAGGGGAGTGGTGACAATATTTACTTCTGAGGATTTCGCAGCTGTGCTACCACTGGTAGTAGCATTGGAACTGTAAACAACATTTTTCCTCATAGGCTCATTACCTTCCACAATGAGCCATTGTTTGACGGCATCCTTAATTTAAACCCTAATTTCATGGAGGTCCTTAAAGTTGAATATCATTTTATGCGATATCTCAGCTTGTTGAGCCATATCTTGCTGTAACGAATCTACTGATTGCTAAAGATGGATCAGTAAATCTTCTAGATTTATTTGAGGATGAGCCATAATACGGGCAGATGGTTGTGCTCTAAACAGAGGTGATCTAACTGGTAAATGCCGGAACAGTGGAACCAGTAAGTGCTGTCTAACCCTTCTTCGCCTTGCCACTGGTAGCAGTGAAGCAAACACTAGTTACCCCTGAACTAGGTCCCTGACCTTACAAAGTCTATCGACACGAGTCTAGAGTACCCGGGGGATATCGAAGCTTCTGAAGCTATGGTTTCAGGACTACCTAGCAAAAGAGAAAACATACAGCACCTCAACCCAAATTCACCAGAACAGATATGATCACAGTTGAATGAACGTACTCCCCGCTGAAATCTGCCCCACAAACTAATACCAACCATACCACTAATATGAAGCACCCCTGTATAGTTTCACTGTAAAGCACATACCAAGTAAAGAGAGCCAAAACACCCCTATGAGGAGGGGGGGAGGGTTACCCTGTCCTAACTTTTGGCATGGTCTAGGGTTTTACTACTTCTGTCACGGCCCAAACCCGCCCCTATAGGTTTAGCATCGTAACCGGCCAGTAATCCTAGATTACCTTCGACCTCAAAGACAAAATTTCAAAATATTTATAATCATATCGGGGCCTAAAGCGGAAGCAAAACAAAAAAAATAATAATGCCCATTGATCTTGTGTATACATGGTGACTAAAATAATTAAAACATTAAAACATAATAATAATTTATACACATATCTTATATATCTCACACACATATATATTAAGACTCAGCAAAATATAAAACTCTAGCAAAGCTAAGGGGCTAATTTTCTTGGCTCTACTCGAGCCTAACTTGCTCCATTCCGGAAGCTCTTCAAAAGGCTGACACGGGTAGACTCTGAGGCTTTCTCTATCCTTGCTACTCAGTTTGCTCACCTACATATATATATAAATAGTGAGCTAAAGCCCAGCGAGTAATAACAAAATAAAAAGGCTAAATGAATGAAGTTCAACGATAATACGAAAACCAGTTTTACAATTTTGAAACGATTCTTAAATCATTTTCAACATAAGACATTTGCCATATTATATCAAATTTATAATGAAACATTTTCCATACCAAATCCCTTACCAAAACATATATTTCATTTTCCGAAATAATCCATTTCAATAGGCAAAACAATTCGATTGGCCATCACATCAATCCCTTGCAATAATAAAAACCATTATGCGATAGCATTTTCATTAATTCATTAACTTCATCATTAAGATCTTTCAATGTCAAATTATGTGGTACATCCATGAAGTAATAACGAATCGTATGTCAATCCATCCAAAAGCCATGGTATTGTTACCCCCAGGCAAGGGCCTAGCTATGGTATTATTACCCCCAGGCAAGGGCCTAGCCATGGTATTGTTACCCCCAAGCAAGGGCCTATATTCAATGGATGCCACAATATCGTTTCAAAACAAAACTTCATTCATTAGAGGACGTAACATTTCAATAAGCCATGCCATCAATTATCAAATCATTTTAAGAATTCATTCAATTGATCACATGTCCATTTTGATAGCAATAACATTTTCGAAAGTAAAGACAATTTGAACATATCTTTACAAGGTTATTACTCACAGTGGGTTAAGTCGATATAAGGCCTCGGACATTCACCTATACAAATCACACAACAAAGATACAATAGAAGCACCACACAATATTTATTTCATTTTAATTCAACTCTCTATATGTGTTTTTACCTTATTCCATGACTATATGAGTCCAATTGGTGCCTAGGAATACTTAGAATGTCATGAGGATACAATTATGCATTTAAAAGAGTTAGTCAAAAATTGATGAAATTATGGTCCTCGCTCAAGCGCCACTTTGGTCGCTCGAGCGAACTGTAAAATTTTAAAAAACTTCTGGGAGCTCGATTTTCACGCTCGAGCGAGACTTTCCTCGCTCGAGCGGACAGTGTAAATTCTGGAATTTCTAGAATTGTGTTTGAAGTTCAAGTTTGATATTCAAAGCCTCAAAACTTGTATTTTTGGTATAAAAACATGGAGAATCATTGTATAATTTAGTAGACACTCCCAATTAGAAATCATTTATTCAAAATCATGCTCCAATTTTCCAAATTTAGATTTAACTCATTTTCTTTATATCAAACCCACAATTTTAAAACATGAATTAAACTTTCCAAACTCTTGAAATTTCATGATGTAAGTAAAAATAGAACCCAATTTTATTATTAATAACAAAAATCAACTTAACTATGAATTACACAAATCAATTTCTTAGAAATTCAACTGAACTAAATTTTTAACCAAATACTTAATTTATAATCATAGATGTTTTAAAATGTGTTTGAATTGAATAAAACTTTTAAATTAAATTACATGCATGAATTAAATATCAACATCAAACAAATTCCTAATTTTCAAAGCTCTTCCTTTTTCTCTTCAAAATATGAGATTGAATTAGTTCAAATTCTTCAAAATCTATGATGCATGTAACATTAGAGTATTAAAACTTACAAAATTTGTCCACGCATGTATAAATGAAACTCAAATTCATGCAAGACTACAAAAACCAAACTCAACATAATTGATTTCTAAATTAATTTCCATAAATTGAACATAACTCCATTGTATGGGTCAAATCTTCAAATAAGTCTTGTTGCATGTAATTTATAGGACTCAATTCAAGAATAATTCTTAAAATTAAACTCAAACTTAACAAGTTTAATGAATCATAACTCATATTTTGCAACCTAACTTGATTGAACATGCGAGACTCAATTTCTATGAATTTATATAATTAATCCTCAAATCTCTATTTTAATTTTCTCAAATCCACCTTCAATCAATTTTGTCTAGATTAATTAAACAACACTAGAAAGAGGATGGAATTTCTTACCTTAAGAGGAATTTTCCATAGTTTTTAACTTTAATATTGGTATCCCACAAAACCCACTTCTTCTTTATTCTTTCTTCCTTCCATTCCCACGCTATGCTCCAGCAAATGACTACAATGTATATATATATGTGATGAATCTCTCTCTCTCTCTCTCTCTCTCTCTCTCTCTCTCTCTCTCTCTCTCTCTCTCTCTCTCTCTCAGCTACTTCCAGAGTACACTTGCACCTCCCTCTTTTGATTTCATTTCTTTCTTGATTTCATTCTTTCTCTTAAGTCTCCAACACCAAGGTATAAACATACACTCATACTAACCCATCACACTACACACGTGCACAATCTGGATATTTCTTCAAATTAATTTATGATTAGAATTAACTTATTGGAAAATGGTTTGTAACTCGAATCCTCGCTTCCCCGAATCCCCCGACTGCCCAAAACGTTGTTTTGGGCAGTTTCTTTGTTTTGTTTTTTTTTTTTTCTCCTTATGCTGTCTAAAACAGAGGGAGAGAAAGAGAAAAGAGGGAGAGAAGAGAGAAGAAAAGGGGAAGAGAAACAGAATGAGAGAAAGAGAAGAGAGGGGAAGAAGGAATGAAGAGAGAGAGAGGGTTGATCGCTGATCGTTGATCACCGCCGCTGCCGCCTCTGCCTCCGCCTCCGATCGCCGATCTCCTTAGCCCGTTTTTTTTTTCCAGATCAAAGCCCGGTTTTTTTTTTTTCTGAAAATGTGTTGATGATGATGATGGTCATGTTGATGAAAATGTTGTTGTTGATGATGAATGGTTGTTGATGTTGTGGTTGAATGGTTGTTAATGATGATGTTGATGAAGATCTAAAGATGATGATGATGATGATTTTGTCTCTCTCTCTCTCTCTCTCTCTCTCTCTCTCTCTGCTACTCTCCTCTTCCTCCTCCTCCTTCTTCTTCTTTCTTCTTCTGCGTTATTGAAAAAAAAAAAAATCAAAACGACGAAACGACGTCGTTTTAAATTCGGGGGATTCGAGAAAGGGAGGATTCGAGCTACGTAGCATTACTGTTAACTTATTATATAATTATCCATTAACTTTATTAAACACAATTTGATCTTAATTAATCTTAATTAGTACACAAATTAGTTAATCATGATTAATCACAAATCCCACATAACTCAATTAATCTAATCGACTTCAATTGAGGCCCAATTAATTATATTTAATTTTATCAGTCTGAATCAGATTTTTAATCACTCCCAAAAGGCTCCAAATATTAAATTAAACTTATTGTCATCATCAATTTCAATTTTCCAAACCATTTAGGCCTCAATTTCTAATCAGACTCCAAATTTCCGTCAATAAATTACATATTCAAATTGGACACCCCATAAATAAATTTAATTCATAATAATCATCATTCTCAATCCTCATAATTTAATTAACTTAATTAACTCCAATTTGAACCAAATTAATCAAATCTTGATTTTACTAAACTGAACTAAATATTAATTAAACTCCCAAATAGGTCTGTAATTACAATTAAATTGATTCAACTTCTTAATTTCACTTCCTTAAGCCATTTGGGCCCTTAATTTCTAATTCCAAAATAAATCTTTAATAGAATCATACACGAATCAGATTCTACAATTCTCATAATTCCCAATTTAAATTAGGATAATAACTAACTAAAATCTCAAATCTCCTTAATTAACCAAATATAAAATATTATACATGGCGAGGTCGTCACAACTTTCAGCAAGTAGTTTCCCAAAATCCTGTATATGGGTGAGCATTATGTCTTGAGTTGGAATAGTCACTATGGCTTCACTATATGCAGCTAGGCCGATTGGTCAAAAGGGTACCACAACAAAATTACCTAATATACCTCTCACACCTAACACTGAGAAGTGAAAGGAGGATCAAGGGGTACAGTGGTAGTCCAGATCCAAGGGTTGTGTTTCCAACATGGTAGAGCCCACAACCGGCCAACCTTTTAGCAAACCTTTTAGGCAAGCCTCCAGCAAGCCGTCCAGGAATAGCAGATAGAAAACACAGTGACTTAGAATAACAATACAGATGAAAATGCAAATGCAAATAACATATATCTGTAAATAAAATTTCACATCATTAAGTCCGAGTCAAGTTCTCTACTTTCCCCAACAGAGTCACTAAAAACTGTAGCTTGCTTTTTGTGCTCCTTTCGAATACGATTGCCCTGTAGTTTAAACTCTTGTGGTTTTGAATTTGATTTCACAAGTGCAATGTGAAATAGATAAACACAAATGAGTCCAAATCTGGCAAATCTTTTGAAAAATCGATTTTGAATCAAAATGCCAAAAATGGACCGTTTTGCCAGATTACAGAGTTGCCACCTAAATATTTTTGCAAAAATTAGGAAACCCAAGACTCATGCCAAAGGCCACTTATCCGTAATCACCAAAATGTCTCTGCTCGAGAACTTAGGTATGAGAGGGGAAGGTCATCAATTGAGCATTCCACTCACTCGATCAAAGATCGGCCTCTACTAATCATGATGCGATTATTATGTATAGTATATGCTCTTATTCTGATTTTTACGCTATTCTTACTATGTGTTGCACATAAATATAGACTAATTCGTCCACTTTGGAATACTTCGATTTCATGTTTGTTTGAAAAGTGTTTTGAATAAGTACCACTCAAAAAAGTGATCTCATATGTATATTTGATCAAACTATCCAAATTTGAGCAATTAGCCTTCATTCACAGGCTTTCAACAGGTATATCACTTAAGCACTCAACCTCATGGTATTTATGCTTGATATGGCAACAATCATACACACGCAATATGCTAAAGCGAAAATGCTCACCTAGTACTCAACCGAGGCAAGCCAAAAGAAGAAAAATAGTTAGAAAAAATGCATGATCCTAGCGATATAAAATGACTAATGCAACACAGACAAAATGCAACTAAGAGACTCGGTTACTAGTATGGCATGTGAATCATTTTGATAGTATGCAGTTAAGCACGTTTTCTTGGATAAGAAACAACCACAAAGTTGGAATGATGCACCGAGCCAAATGTATGCAAAAATGGATATGGTAAGCACGATCATGATACACAAAATGTAAAACATGATGCTACCATTATAAGTGGATAAATAAAAGGAAGAAAGAAATAAGATTGGAAAACATACACAATATTACAATTTTGCCCTCATGCAAGAGAGTCAGAATAAATGTCTTAAAACTAAATATTACAATACCAAATAAATGAATTAACTACACTAAGTAATTAATTACAACACAAATGAATTAACTAAGTAACTAACTATTACAAATTCAAAGGAATTAGCTAATTAATTACAACATGCTAATTAATCTAAGAGCAATTCACGCGTACAACCGAAAACATCCTCCCGGAAACGCCTCTGTTCTGCTGTCTGAACTATTCTGTTCACAATCAAAAGATAAATCTGTTTTTGCCCCAGCTTCTGCTCTGTTCTACCATAAAAATGGCAATGCTTGGTCAAAATGAGATGGCTGGCCAGCCAAGGAAAGTGGTCTGCCGGATGCAAAGGTGGCCGGCCAGCCACTAACTTTGATACTGCCCTACTGCATTAGAAAAGAAACAGAGTAGAAACAGAGTGTTTCTGTTGGATGTTTATCCTCTCTACCTCTCCCTATCATGAAACAGATCAAGAAATGGGCAGAATTGATCCACAAATCATCAATGATTGCAAGGTTATTACAAGATGATCTATGAACCAATTGGACAAAAAGATCAATGACATGAAATGAAAGACCAACAACACTCATTTTCTATCATGGAGTCACCTCAAGGAAAGGAGTGGACATTGCTCCTTGAACCATTAACATCACTAGGAGTATGTAATGATCCAAGGCTCAATAGGTTCAATTGTCCGATTGAACCCGACTTGATTTTATTATCTTGTTATTATTTTTAGTCCAATTTTATTAGCCATTTTTACATTACCTTTCCATTCTTTAATCATTTTGTCCCAAAAGTGATAATTATGTCCACTAATGAAGAGAAGTGTTAAACAATGAGTTATTCTTGTCATGAGAGAGAGAGAGAGAGAAAGAGAGATGTAATGCCTTGGTAATGAACCTCCGAAGAGATTATACCATTAAACATGGAAGGGCCTCTTTCTCATGCCTTAAACAACACTCGTTTGAAACAACTCTCAAACAAAGAGAAAATCAAGAATAGAGAGAGGTTGCAGCGATGATTAGCACAAGTGTGAGAAAATGTATGAAAGCTATGAAAATGAGGGCTATCAACTCAAATAGGTTGGTATCTAAAACCTAAACCACCAAACCTATGAAGACTAAAACACTATAAGCATACTATACAAAGCATGAATGAAGTAAACACATTAAAACTGTCCTAACACTCACCAAAATAGTGCTTGAGTTAGCATAGAAAAGCTAGAAAAAGTGAACTAAAATAATGGAGAAATGAAACTAGTAAGCAAGCCTAAGGAGGGATGGCTAACCCCTTCACTTTTTGAACCTCAAAACCACATTTTTAGCCTCTGAAAACAATAGTAAAAAGTTGGGGAAAAAAACTGAGAAAGAAGTGAGAAACACAAGGGCAAAAGCTTAGGAAACAAAGTTCAAAGAAGGGTGGTTAACCCCTTCACCTTTGATAGCTTTAAGCCACAAGTTTCAGCCCATAAAAATAGTGTAAAAACAGTACAAAAACAGCAAGAAAAGATAGGGGAGAATTAGTGTAGAGAAGCCCAAAATTATACCTCTTGAAGAGAGGTAACTCATTTCTTCACAAACCAACAAGTTCTCACTCTCAAGGACTGAGATTTGAGCTCAAGAACCTCAGCAAGAAGAGCCAAATTTTGGGTTTAGAAAGTGTAGAGAGAGAGTGTGTAGGTTGCAAGATAGAGAGGGGTGTGTTTTACAAGTTTTGGTCCTTTAGGAATTTTTTCTAACTTAAAATGAAGAGAGTTGGTCTTATATTTATAGAAAAGCAACCTCTTAGGTTAGAAATATCTGTATAGAGACAGCTGGTGCAAGGCATGCACATGGGGGGGACAGATGGCAGCAAAATATCTACTTGTCAAGACACCTAGCCAGCCAGCCAAGTAGGGGACGGCCGGCCACCAAAAACTGGCTGGCCGACCACAAAAAACTATTCTCAAGTCTGACTTCAAATGAGAATATCTCCCTCATCCGGACTCAATTTAGGTGATTTTTTAGTCTAAATTAAAGCTTCGAAAGTCTACTTTCCAATGAGGTGGCCTTACATTTAAATTCTAAGTGTACGAATAGATATACCTAATTTAGTGAAGGTTGTTATTTCTTTCTTAACGGTTTGATGCCCAACTTAAAACGACAATATCTCCCTCATCCGGACTCAGTTTTAGATAAGTCTTGAGTCCATATTGAAGCCCTAGAAGTCTAATTTCTAATGGTGGTGACCTCACATCTAAATTCTAAGTGTACAAAGATATATGCCTAATTTAGTGAAGGTTACTCATTTCTTTCTTAACGGTTTGATGCCCAACCTTTTCCAAACTAGTTTCCTTTCACCCCCTCCTATTTTCTTGAACTCCAAACCTATAAATAAGATATTTTTAAAAATATTTCAAAGAGTTAACCTCCCTTCCATTTATTTCAACTTTGTCCTTACTTAGTTTACCGAAAAAGTATAATATTTGTGGGAGCCGAATAAATAGAAGAGTCGGAAAGTGCGTACCCCAGAAATCAGATATTATTCGGCTCCATATTGCATGACTAGGACGCCGAATACGTTAGGAAAGCCGAATAGCCGGAGATCAGTAGCTCCGAATAAATAAAAGGGGAATGGGATAAAAGTAGGCTCAGGCCCCGAGGCCCAAAAAACAAGTATAAATACAAGAACCACAGATTTAGAAAGGTATGTAACAATCACTTTTTGCTTAACTTAGTAAACAAGCTATCCTGAGTGTCTGAACTGACTTATCCGTCGGAGTACTGATTCCGGCACTCCCGACCAGAGTGTTTGTATCCTTTCAAGTGACTAGCTGAGGATCACTAGCGTCTCCCAAGATCTGAAGAGTATTTCCAAACCACTTCTCCATAATTGGCGCCGTCTGTGGGAATACTCAAATACATCCATGGCAGGCGTGACTGAAGATCCTCCGATAGCCACTGACGAGACCACACAGAGAGATGACCTCACTCCAATGAACTCGCTTGGACCAAAAACCATCGCAGCAAGACTTGCCTTAGACCTCTGCTCATCTTCAAACCCAACGCAAAAGACAATACAAGCGACCATGGCACAAGCCAGGCAAACCAAACAGAGGTTGGATAACATCATCACTAAGAACGAACGCTTTCGTCGCGATCTGGCCTCGGAAATAGCAAAATCCAAACAAACAGTGCGCCAGGCTTCTGAGTGATCCCCGAGGGCAGATGATCGACAATCTTGAGCCCAACAGCAACAAACTGACGGCCGCTATACCTCAACAAATCATCTTGAGGAGTTGGCAAAGGACGAATGTCTGCAACAATGCGTCCAGAAGAGTACGATCAAAACACCTGCCCTTCCGAAGGATGCATTTCTGCTTAACGCCGTCCACATGATATACAGCCTGCCAGCAGCCCCGGCCGTACATGCGATCCAATCACATCCAGGCCCCCAACAACAACTCACGCTAGCAAAGCAGCCCCGAGAAACGCCAAGTATCACCTTTGACGACTCTGATTTGATCGGCTTAACACTCCCTCACATCGATCCATTGGTTGTTGAGCTACGCGTAAACCGGTTTACCGTCGAACGCGTTCTTATCGACCAGGGCAGTACTTCGGAGGTTATGTATTATAAAACTTTCATCAAACTCGGATTCAACGAGTTAGACCTGAGTCTGGCTCCTTATCCACTATTTGGCTTCAATGCCAATCCTGAGTACCCATTTGGAAAGATCAGCTTACCCGTCCGAGCAAGTTCCAGAACGGTGGATGTGGAATTCTTTGTCGTCAGGCTGCCATCGCCGTACAATCTCATCATGGGGCGATCGTGGTTGTATACTTTGCAGGCCGTCCCAAGCACCTATCATCAACTGCTATGTTTCCCAACAGAACACGACATTGAGCAAATCTGCGGCTCCCAAAAATCGGCACAAGCATGTTATCTCCTTGCCGCCAAAACGCTAAAGGAACTGCAAGTAAGCTCCATTGAGGTGCTGAATCGGGAGATCCTTGATGGCGTTGGGCGGCATTCAAATGAGAAGGCCACGGAAGGTTTAGACCGAGTTGACATCGATGGAAGCCCAAAAAAGTTCTTCATGATCGGCGCTTCTCTGAATCAGGCCGACAGGCAGCAGCTAATCTCTTTCTTACTCAACAGCCTCGACGTCTTTGCGTGGACTCCGTACGAAATGCCGGGAATAGACCCTTCAGTTTCACAGCACCATCTGAAAGTCAATCCCAAATGTAAGTCGATCATTCAGAAAGGCCGGCGGTCAGCCGCGGAGCACACTGCCGCCGTTGTTGAGGAGGTAGACAGACTGCTTGACGCCGGGGCAATTAAAGAAGTCACTTACCCTACGTGGCTCTCCAATACAGTGGTGGTGAAGAAGAAAAATGGGACTTGGTGAGTGTGCGTCGATTTCACATATCTGAACAAAGCTTGCCCCAAATACTGTTTTCCTCTACCCAGAATCGACCAGCTTGTCGATGTGACGGCGCGCCATCAACACATGAGCTTCCTCGATGCTTGCAGAGGCTACCATTAAATCGCCATGCATCCAGATGACCAGGACAAAACTGCATTCCTCACCCCAAGAGGAACCTACTACTACAAAGTTATGCCTTTTGGGCTGAAGAATGCAGGGGCAACCTACCAAAGACTGGTCACCGCCATGTTCAAAGAGCAACTCGGCCACACTATGGAAGTATACATCGACGATATGGTGGTCAAGTCCAAAGAGGAACAGAATCATGTAGCCGATCTAGAAAAGACATTCAGCATCTTACGCAAATACAAAATGAAACTGAACGCTTCCAAGTGTGCGTTCGAAATCGGCTCAGGCAAATTCCTGGGTTACATCGTCAATCACCGAGGAATCGAAGCCAACCCCAGGCAAGTCACAACAATCTTGGAACTCGGCTCCCCCCGTTCAGTAAAAGAAGTCCAAAAGTTGATGGGGATGGCCACTGTACTCAACAGGTTCATCAGTCGATCTACAAATCACTGCCGACAATTCTTTCAGACACTACGGCAGGGTAAAGCTTTTGAATGGTCCGCCGAATGCGAAACAGCGTTCAACGAACTCAAGACCTACCTCCGCTCAGTGCCTCTCTTGACAACACCCGCCGCTAGTGACTCGCTCGTTCTATATCTGGCAGTTTTCGATAGGGCCGTCAGCGCCGTACTGCTAAAAGAGGAGGAGCGGGAGCAACGGCCAGTGTATTATGTGAGCAAGGCTATGGTTGACGCCGAAACACGCTACCTTCCGTTGGAAAAACTCATCTTAGCTCTAGTCACGGCGGCAAGAAAACTGATGCATTACTTCCAGGGACATAGCATTGGGGTGCTAACAGATTATCCCCTCCGATCAGTACTACAGAGTGCAGAAATATCAGGACGTGTTTCAAAATGGGCTCTTGAACTCGGCCAATACGACATTCAGTTTTTACCTAAAACTGTAATCAAGGGGCAGGTGTTGGCCGACTTTGTTGCCGAATTCACCGGCGAGCTTGCCAACCTCAAACCTGACGAAGTTCGACCAAAGGCTGAAGTTCGACCAAAGCCGAACTGGAGAATTTATGTCGGGGATATTTGGCAATTATACTGTGATGGATCGTCTAACCAAAGGGGCAGCGGCGCCGTAGTTGTAATCTTGTCTCCAGACGGCGCAGTAATTGAGCAGGCTGTCAAGCTTGGCTTCGACGCATCAAATAACGAAGCCGAATACGAAACCCTTCTAGCTGGTCTGCGGAATGCGCACCTTCTCGGCACTCGGCGTCTACTTGTGTTTTGTGATTCAAAATTGGTAATCAGTCAGCTAAAGGGGGAGTATGCAGCAAGAAACGACCGTATGGCGGCCTACATGAAAATAGCCAATTCCTTGCTGGCAAAATTTGACCATCACGAACTGAACCAAATAACACGCGACCAGAACACACACGCAGATGCCTTGGCGTGCCTAGCCTCCACCGTCAATTCTGAGATCAAATGGACCATCGAAGTAGGTTTCATCCCGGAGCCGAGTATTGGCCCTTCGGAGGAAATCCATGTCAACGTTATAGAATCCACACCAAGCTGGATGGACCCAATTGCTGCATTCCTCTCTTCTGAACAACTCCCAGAGGACAAAAAAGAAGCACACAAGCCGCGAAATAAAGTCCTGTGATACTATCTGCATCCGCAATGAGGGCTTTATAAAAAGTCCCTCTCTAGTCCATATTTGGAATGTGCGCACCCCGACAAAGTGAAGGAGCTTATGACAGAGATACATGAGGGCAGTTGTGGTGCCCATTCTGGCAGACGCTCCTTGGCCCATCGAGCTATAACACAGGGGTATTATTGGCCGACAATGAGAGCTGACGCGGAGAGTTATGTAAAAAAATGCAAACAGTGCCAAAAGTTCTCCCCATTAACCCATCTACCTGCCGAAGGGTTGAACTCTATCACCAGCCCCTGGCCGTTTGCTTAGTGGGGACTTGATATCGTAGGAGCATTGCAGAGGGCCCCAGGGAACAAGCGATTCTTAATCGTCGCGACAGATTACTTCACAAAATGGGTCGAAGCGGAGGCTTTAACACATATACAAGATGCCGACATCAAATATTTTGTATGGAGAAACATCATAACACGATTCGGCATTTCGACAGCTCTCATCTCAGACAATGGCACCCAGTTCGATTGTGGCGTATATAGAGAGTTATGCAGCAAATATGGCATTCGGCCTTACTCCTCTACACCGCCCTACCCCCAAAGTAATGGTCAAGCTGAAGCCTCTAACAAATCCATCTTGAACGACATCAAAAAGAGGCTGGAAAAAGCTAAAGGCAAATGGGTCAAAGAATTACCGAGTGTATTATGGGCTCATCGTACTACGCCGAGGAGATCCACTGGAGAAACGCCGTTTGCTCTATGCTTTGGAACCTAGGCAATTTTACCCCTGGAAATCGGCCTCCCAACTCTGAAATCGCAAGTTTTTGAAACGGGCTGAAACGACATGATGGTTGCCCTGGATCTAATTCTAATCGAAGAACGAAGAGACTGCGCCCTGGTATCCATGGCACGGTATCAACAGCAGCTCGCCAAGTCGTATAATCAGCGAGTTTAGTTGCGCCGATACACGCCAAGAGAGTTGGTCCTAAAGAAGGTACTTCTAGCCGACCGGAGACCGGCTGATGGAAAATTAGGTCCAAACTGGGACGGCCCCTATCAGATAGAATCCATCGTAGGAACAGGGACATACCGGCTCTCAGACATGTCAGGAAGAAGCCTGCCACGGCCTTCGAATTCAACACATTTACGTAAATTCTATCATTGACCCGACTTGTGGGCTTGATACTTGTACATATTCCACCGTTCCAATACAAAGTTTCTCGTTTTCTCAAGCTCGCTCCTAAGACTTTAAGGGCCGATTAAGTCTCCGGATTCGAAGCGCCATTCGTGGATATCACGATTGGCCAAATTAAAGTCTCTGGATTCGGAGCCCCTTTTGGTGCATGACACCTTAGGGCCAATTAAGGCTCCGGATTCGGAGTGCCCTTCGTGGATATCACGATTGGCCAAATTAAAGTCTCTGGATTTGGAGCCCCTTTTGGTGCATGACACCTTAGGACCGATTAAGTCTCCGGATTCGGAGCACCCTTCGTGGATATCACGATTGGCCAAATTAAAGTCTCCAGATTCGGAGCCCCTTTTGGTGCATGACACCTTAGGGCCGATTAAGTCTCCGGATTCGGAGCCCCTTTTGGTGCATGACACCTTAGGGCCAATTAAGTCTCCGGATTCGAAGCGCCCTTCGTGGATGTCACGATTGGCCAAATTAAAGTCTCTGGATTCGGAGCCCCTTTTCGTGCATAACACCTTAGGGCTGATTAAGTCTCCGGATTCGAAGCCCCTTTTGGTATATGACACCTTAGGGCCAATTAAGTCTCCGGATTCAGAGCGCCCTTCATGGATATCATGATTGGCCAAATTAAAGTCTCCGGATTCAGAGCCCCTTTTGATGCATGACACCTTAGGGCCGATTAAGTCTCTGGATTCGGAGCCCCTTTTGGTGCATGACACCTTAGGGCCGATTAAGTCTCCGGATTCGGAGCCCCTTTTGGTGCATGACACCTTAGGGCCGATTAAGTCTCCGAATTTGGAGCACCCTTCGTGGATATCACGATTGGCCAAATTAAAGTCTCCGGATTCGGAGCCCCTTTTGGTACATGACAGCTTAGGGCCGATTAAGTCTCCGAATTCGGAGCCCCTTTTGGCGAATGACATCTTAGAGCCGATTAGGCCTCTTAAGGCCGATTAAGACTCCGAATTTGGAGCCTTTGTAAGATGCATTCGGACTACTCCACTGGCCAAATAAATATTCACTGAGAATTGTTCTTAATTCGAGCCGGTCAATGCATGTTTAAACATTTGCACCACGCAACACAAAACTTGCCAATAAGTTGAAATAATGCGTTTAATTAAGCACATAACATTTCAAGACCAAATACGAACATTAAAAATAAAAGAAATTCTAATTGTTCGGCGCGAAGTTTGTTCTCGCGTTCCAAAGTGTATTTATTCGGTACTCTCATCGTCGCTCTTCTCAATTTCGAAATCGGAATACGGTAACTAATGACGATGATACAGGGGCAAAGCCGAATCAATGCCCACGGCTTCGAGAGCTTTCTCGGTTTGAAGGGC
This sequence comes from Camellia sinensis, assembly GCF_055761805.1. Classification (NCBI taxonomy): domain Eukaryota; kingdom Viridiplantae; phylum Streptophyta; class Magnoliopsida; order Ericales; family Theaceae; genus Camellia; species Camellia sinensis. Next base: position 32,268,800 of record NC_138967.1, read on the forward strand.
CTTGATCCAGCCGTGCTTGAATCCACGATTTTCACATCGGCAGACCTCCTCGGCAAGGTGTCGTTTGGTCTTCTCTATCCCGACCTTCAGGCCGTCCTGAAACCCTTTTCATAACCCGAGGTCCGTTAGGTCACTCTCTCCTCAACGACCAATTTAGATTGACCGGCCGCCACCGACGTGCTCATTTGAACATTCTTCAGCTCCCGAAGCTCATGCTCAGTCTTTTCCGCACGAATCTCCAGACTGCGATTCCTTTCGTCCTTTTTCTCACTCTCACGTCGCGATTCCCGCAGACACATGCCGACTTCATAAGCAGTATATAGTCCTTTCACGACCCCATATATGCCGTTTTGAAATGCTTCGAAATCTTGACGTCCGACCATCGATTGTTGGACTTCCGGCGGGAAGATCTGTTGAGCGAACTCGACTGCCACACTTGGGTCTTTAATGATAGAATCTGCCTCCGTCATTGGTTTATTCCTCACAAAAACCGCAAAACTCAACGGTCGTGGAGTCGCATCGGGCTCCATTCTCGGTCGTGGGCTCAGAGAATTTCCCTGTTGTTGCCTGTCCTTTCGGGGCGATCTGCTTCGACGACTAAGAGGCTGCTATGTTTCCCGATCCTCGGGCATCCTTCTTCCCGTACACATAGGCTCGCTACTGTGACTCATTGTGGTGTCTAATTCAGCTAATCTTCGTCCCTCCCAAGTTGCCTGAATAGAAATAAGTAGGGCCTCTGGTGTGCATTCGCCCCATTTATCCTTCAATGTATGCAGCTCTCCCGAGGCAACGTCAGTAATCCCAAACGTCAACAGATGGATGACAATTGTCCAGCCCACGAGTTAGGCCCGTTCGGCTTCGCAAGCTCGCGTCCTGGCTAAGGCAAGGGCAGATTTACTAATCTGGTCGGCCATGTTTTCAAGCGCAAGCGCCGATCAATCTGTGCCTCAGCCAGCCCACGAGTTAGGCCCATTCGACCTCGAAAGCTCGCGCCCTGGCTAAGGCAAGGGCAGATTTACTAATCTGGTTGGCCATGTTTTCAAGCGCAAGCGCCGATCAATCTGTGCCTCAACCAGCCCATAAGTTAGGCCCATTTGGCTTCGCAAGCTCGCGTCCTGGCTAAGGCAAGGGCAAATTTACTAATTTGGTCGGCCATGTTTTCAAGCGCAAGCGCCGATCAATCTGTGCCTCAGCCAGCCCGCGAGTTATGTCCATTCGGCTTCGCAAGCTCGCGCCCTAGCTAAGGCAAGGGCAGAATTACTAATCTGGTCGACCATGTTTTTAAGCGCAAGCGCCGATCAATCTGTGCCTCAGCCAGCCTACGAGTTAGGCCCATTCGGCTTCGCAAGCTCGCGCCCTGGCTAAGGCAAGGGCAGATTTACTAATCTGGTCGGCCATGTTTTCAAGCGCAAGCGCCGATCAATCTATGCCTCAGCCAGCCCGTAAGTTAGGCCCATTCAGCTTCGCAAGCTCGCGCCCTGGCTAAGGCAAGGGCAGATTTACTAATCTGGTTGGCCAAATACCTAAGCTAAGTAGCCGATCTAACCATAACCGAAAGCAATATCATTCATCAACAACATTTTCCTTAGCAAGTTGAGCACAACTCATGAAATTTTATATACGCAAATTACTAAACAAAAAGCTACAAGCCCGCATGAAAATACCTAGCAAAAAACTACGACTGTAGCAACACATGAAAAATACCAAATTAAAAACTGTAAAAATACATTCGACATCCTAAAAACTATGTCAGTCGCCCAGATCAATCATCGGAATCAGACTCCAATGGCTCAACATCCACTTGCTCATATGGTATTGGCATAATCAATGAAACTTTAGCAGCAGCAAGGGCTTTGTGCCAGCCATGTTTGAATTCCCGATTTTCAAACTTGGGGACTTGGTCCAAATACTCGGCAAGTCCAGCATTTTTTCCGGCCTCAAATACTTTGGAAACCTCCGAGTCAACTGTTTCCTTCGCCGCCTTCATTTCAGCCAACTCAGCCTCCAGTTTGGAGACCACCTTCTGGGCCAATTTGAGCGCATCTTCGCTCGTGTCCGCTGCCTTCTCAACATCCGATCTCAATTGATCCGCGCTACGAGCCCTCTCCACCTCAGCCTCGGCCCTTGAGGCTTCCTTGTTCGCCCTCAAAGCTTCGACCTCGGCCCTTCTCCTCTGGCCCTTAACTTTCTTTCGTAAGCGACCAATCTGTTTGACGGCGTCGCGATGGCGACGGCCCATATCGACTATCCTTTCGACGGTCTGCAAAACAAGAATTTAAAACCATAACTTCAACAGTATTTGGATTAAGTGAAGCAAAGTCCGAATATGTACCAAAAGTGCCGATTGGACGGCTAGTGCTGTCGCATTCAGATCTGGTTCCATCCGGAAAACCTCCCTGTCAGACGACAACGACATGGACGTAGCCAAGCTGAATGTGACTTCTGGATCTTTAAGCGCCGAAGCATCAGAAGAAACCGGCATGCTTTTTATCATCGGCTGAATGACAAAATGAACGATCACATTCGATCCCTCTAATCGAGGACGTTTGCTGCCTTGTTCTTCTGAGCCGGCCTCAAATTTGGCAGGGCGTTTCTCTGCCTCTTCCTCAACTTCTTGGCCGTCTTACACGATCGAAGTAGATTCGGCATTCTGATTTTTTGCGATCTCCACCTCAATAACGCGCAAGGACTCTGATTCGCTAACAGGCAGGGAGAGTTGAGATTCGATGGCGGGTGGTACTTCAGACGGAAAGGCCTCCGCTCTTCGCCGCGTGGCCAACCTTTCCGCATTCGCCTTCCTGGCAAGTTTTGTCAGGCTTAACCCGGCCATGTCTTCGGGGCCTGCGGCGGGAAGATCCTCTAAGCCGTGAAAAACGCCGTCAAGTGAAAGATCCCCTCGGCCCGAAATGGATGGAGGATCGGCCGAATTCAATACCTCGTCAGACTCGATTTCGTACTGATCTGATTCGGTAACATTAGCTACATCCCGTTCCGAATCAGACCCTTCAAAACCAACCTGCCTCAAGTTTTTGAAGTCGGACAAAATAAGAGCGATAACAGAATCTTCACCCTTCGGAACCGGGATATTTTCCATCGCCGAGAATGTCGTATATGCCGGCTCGTAACGAAGTAGAACGTGGGCCGCCCTCCCTTGTTTTAAAGACTTCGACGGCCGAAATACTTGAGCGCGACTTTGATATCCAAAAAAACGGCGTCGTCAGTCGAAGACAGGACTTTCTTCAAATCGTTCCCTGTACAAGCCAAGCTGTAACATTTCAAAGAAGAGGCTTTACAACAAAAATGAACAAATAATAAAAGCGAGAAGGCAATCGGCCACCTGGCTTGCCCCTCCGTCTAGGAATAGGGTTGACCTGATCCTCCCCTTCGCCAAATTCCCAGTTACCCTGGACAACGACCATAGCATCATCAACTCGTTTCCCAGAACTGGAAAGCATAGTAATTAGCTGATGGTCGATACCCTTGGCCCTAAGGCAGAAACGCCCGTCCCGACCAAAAGACTTAGCCAAGGCATAGCAATGTCGGATGGCTGGAATGCCAAGGTTAATTCTAAGGCGACAGTTGAGCGCTATAACCCCCATTATAATTCTAAAGAAATTCACATTGAATTGGGAAGGGATTAAACCCCAATGGCGAAGCACCGCCCTAAGAAACGGGTGAAGGGGAAAACAGACTCCACCCTCTGCGATTGACAAAAGAGGAAAGACAATCGAGGTTTTGTCCTCCCTCTCCATATCAAGAGTGTCGTCTGCCACAAACGACAGACGGACATCATCAAGAATGGAGAAATAGTGTTTAAAGCTAGCAATTCGATCTGACGAGAGGAGGTCCTCTAAATGTTTCGCCATACCCTACAGTTTATAAGAATATGCCAAGGAAGGAATAAACCAGAAAGAGTCTTCGAAGCAAGGAAGAAGAGAACTTACAAAGGACGAAGAGGATACCGGGGAAGAGAGTTGCAGGGACGATTCAAAAGGCAATCCAGCGACGAGCGTCATAAAATACATACTCGAAAGGACGTCAAAATTTTAAATCGCAATAAATAGACACGTACAAGAGGGCGGGAAGTCGACACGACAACCGAAAGGGGTGCGCTTAGACATCCGCATGAGGATGAGGCCAATCGCCGAATTTTGGCTCTGGCTTTTCAAAATTCGGAACCAAGCACTCCAGCCAACTGTCGTTGGTAAAGTGCTTAGGGGGCAATTGTGGGAGCCGAATAAATAGAAGAGTCGGAAGGTGCGTACCCTAGAAATCAGATATTATTCGGCTCCATATTGCATGACTAGGACGCCGAATACGTTAGGAAGGCCGAATAGCCGGAGATCAGTAGCTCCAAATAAATAAAACGGGAATTGGATAAAAGTACGCTCAAGCCCCGAGGCCCAAAAAGCAAGTATAAATACAAGAACCACAGATTTAGAAAGGTATGTAACAATCACTTTTTGCTTAACTTAGTAAACAAGCTATCTTGAGTGTCTGAACTAACTTGTCCGTCGGAGTGCTGATTCCGGCACTCCCGACCGGAGTGTTTGTATCCTTTTAGGTGACTAGCTGAGGATCACTAACATCTCCCAGGATCTGAAGAGTATTTCCAAACCACTTCTCCACAATATTTTAAACGAAATGCGAGCCTTGGTACATCATAAAAACATTTGGAAACATATTTTAAAAAAGAGGGTTTTAAGGTCTAAAATAGTTTTGGTCGAAAATGGGGTGTAAAGTTGGGATTTAGAAGCTATTCTTGCTGAAGAAAATGAGCGATTGTACAGCTTCACTTTTCATCATCGAGTGATCAACCTAAGGCGCCCAAGTCTAAGGGCAGTCAAAAATGGGGTGTCTACAGAGAGAGAGAGAGAGAGAGAGAGAGAGAGAGAGAGAGAGAGAGGGAAAAACAAAAATATCAGAGACGCCAAGCGTTTGAGAAATTTGGAAATTTTGGGCCTTTTTGTGACTCTTAGTGACAGCACAATGATGCCTTTGGCCCAAAAAAAAATTTAAAATTAAAATACATATTTACATCGGGAGAGAAGAACCTCCACAAAAAATAAGCCTTTTGCAACCGCCATAGTTTTGTTGTTGCAAAAATCATTGAATATATGTTTCCATCTTTTTGAGATAGAAATTACCATCGCAATAAATGATCATTGGCGACAGAATATTAACCATCGCAAAAGCAGCTTTTTGCAACGGCAACATATGCCGTCACAAAAAGTTCCGTGTCATATACTCCTTTTTCTAGTAGTGTATCGCTCTTCTAGCACCCCTCCCTTCTCACTATTCCCCTCTCCAACCATTTTCCCCACTCTTACGCTACGCTCACCTACTCTTCCCTTACTTCTGCAGCATCCTTCCCACTGTACTTCTCAACTTTAGACCCTAGATGAAGAAAAGAAAATGGAAAAAAAAGGGCAAATAAGAGGCTAGGAAAGGGTGGCGACAGTGACAGTGACAGTAGCAGTAGCAGCAACTAGTAGTAATGGTGGCATGTAGTGATGTGCACTTAAATATTAAATTTTAGAATCTTGTCTAAAAGCTTAATCTTCTTGAGAGAGATTGGTGTGCACTAAGATAAATAATGGTGTGCAATGTACATCACAAAACCATACCATTACACCCATAATTAATTAATTTTTATTACAACTTTATTCTTACCTAAATACTTGTACACTAAAATTTAAAATCTTAATTTATCATTCCACTCATCCTTTCCCCACCACATCCACTAGCCCATCACCACTGTCGTCCCTCAGACAGTTGCCAATAGTGTTGTCACCATCCTATTCATCATTTCCCTACCGTATCTATTTCTTTTTGTGTTGCTTTCTTCGAATGAATTACGAATTGTTCTCTTATCCTACTTCTTTTTAGGGCAAAATTCACTTTGTTTCCTTATAATTTTGCCTCAGAACATTTTATTTTTTATGGTTCAAATATAGATAGATAATTTTTTTATGATTTTGAACTAAAGTACAAAACTTTGTTAAAAGTAGGAGCAAAATTATCTAAATTCCACCGTCTCATATTCTCTTTCTCCCTTCTCTAATATATAAAACTTCTTATCTTAATCACAACTTTAACAAATTAAATCATAAATTACCCTAAAAACTGTAATTAATTACCATAAAATTATCTTTATCTAATTTTTTTATTTTTTATTTTGAACATAATTTTTTATTTAATAAAATTTTAAATTAAACATAAAATTACCATAATCAAACTATAAAATTAACCTAAAGACCTTAATTTATTACCATAAAATTAAATCATAAAAATTACCTCAATCTATTTTTTAATCTACTTTCTTATTTAATAATATTTTAAAATAAATAAATATATATATATATACATATAGAAAAGAAAAAAAAATTAAATCATAAATTAAACTAAACACCTTAATTTATTATTATAAAATTACCTTATTTATTAACATTTTAAATTAAACATATATATCTAATAAATAAAATTATATGTTAACCTAAATATCTTAATTTATTACCATAAAATTAAATCACCTAATTACATTAATCTAATTTTTAATTTTTAACCCAATTTCTCATTTAATAATATTTTAAATTAAATTATTGATGAAAGATGACAATTAGGGTTAGGGTTGGTTAGGATTAATATTTAATTCGGCGAATAAGATGAATTTTTTTTTTTCATCAACGGAAGAGAACACTTATTGATGAAATCCAATCGAACAAAAAGATACATCAATAAAACGGAGTAGTGTAAAAAGCTTCAAAGAAGTACTAAACGATCCCAACTAGATTGGCACCGAAAAGAAAGTCCAATCATTTGCCAATTAAATGAATATGAGGGTATTTTTTCACATTTGATTCAATTTTTGACATTGACTTAGGATTTTTGCATTGTCCATTTTCAATTCGGGATAGTGTGACACACATTTCGTTACTTTTAATGGAAAAACTAACGATAACATTTTAGTTCAAAACCAAGAATGAGTTCTTTGTCTATATTTGAACTATGAGGGGGTAACGTGCTCCAAGTCAAAACCACAAAAGGTAAAATAAATTTTACCATTATTTTTTTAATAGAATGATGTGAATATACAAAAACAAATAAGGGAAAATATCAATTTTCACATAAAAAACGAACTTTTTTTTTGGTCAATATAATTAACGAATTACTATTGTTAAATAGGTTAAGTGTCATCTAAATTTTTAAAATATATACATATTTTTTTTAAAAAAAAAAAAAAAAAAAAAAAACTCAAATAATTATGTTAAACTTGTGTATTTGAATGTATTTGCTCAAAACTTCAAAGCAGATTAATGTAATTTTCCATTTCTTTCCTAACAAGGGTGCAAGGAACTTAACATATTACATGCATATCTTATTTTGCATCATTTTAGGTAGGTAGGCATGATATTATTCATAGTTAAATAAGGATGAAACTACAAAAACAAATACCAAAAAACAAAACAAAACGAAACAAAGCAAAAAAAGATGAAAAAGAAACGACAGTGGACTCTTATTCCTGTAACTCTCTATAACCATATATGGTAGAGAGTACTAGTAGGAGTAATCACTTAGAAGAAATAATGAGGAGGTGGTGCAGATTTGTGGGGTGGCATGTGAGGACCATGTCCATGTCCATGTCCATGTGGCTTCTCTGACGGAGTTGAAGCCGGAGGCATTACCTTCCGCGGTGGCTGGTGAGAGTATCCGCCATGCTCCACCGGAGGATGTGCAAGGTGGTGACCATGGTGGTGGTGACCATGATGAGTTGGTGGCTTCTCTCCCTTGGGAGGTTGTGCAATTGGTGTTGGAGCCATGTGCTCATGAGGATGTGGCTTCATGTAATCACCAAGGGAAGGAGTGATGAGAACCACCACTGCAAGTAACAGCACTAGCATGCTCTTGGCGGACATTTTTTATGAGTTTGATAACTAAGTGGAATACTCTTGGTGCCATACTAGGTGAAATGGGGTGGCCTTTTATAATGATCAGGAGCCATTGTTGGTGTGACACGTGTCACCATACAAATTATAATTTAAAGAAAAAATCACCTGTGAATTTAGTTTTGCAATTAAGAGTCTTGGTTCTTCTTTCATAATCATTAATGGTAGACTCGTCTTATATTGTCTGTTTAAACCACTCAAATTTAGTTAATATATTCGCGAAATCCCTCCACTCATTAATGAGTTAGATGCCTTAACACGCTATACCATAGCTAAATCTTGAGATTTTCTCTAATGGGTTCAAGTCTCTACCCAAGTCTAAGTCTCTCGTCCTTCACTTGGACTAATCGTTAGTCTTAATTAAGAGTCACCAGCCGCTAATTTTAATTAAGAGTCATTATGATGGGTGCTCTGTTTTAAAATTAAACATACTAATTCCCTCACAATCTATACAAAAATTATTTATAATTTGTTTATTTGTATAGTATTAGTCTTTTTCTAATTTGGTTTTGGATAAAAAGGAACTTGAATGTGAAATTAGAGTAGTGTGTTTTGTTGAGAACTCAATTTGATATACGTTTCTCATCAGTTGAAATTTTTGACAATTTGATCAAACATTTGTTTTCTTAGCAACAAAACTAAAGTTTTGGTACTATAGGGAATGGCCACTGATTGATGCGTAATTGGGAGAAGCTGTAGGAAAAAAGACCATCAGATTGATTGCATTTCAAAAGCATACATAGGATTGTTGTTTTTGTTTTTGTTTCTCGTTGTTGTCATCTCTACGTCTGCTCCATTTCAATTGACTAATACTAGGAATACTTAGAATCATAATTTGATTGTGAGGTTGTGTTTGGAAACATAAGTTTTTTAAATGAATTTTGAAAAGAAAAAATTTATTGGTTATGAGTTTGAAAGGAGTTTTGAGTTGTATTTTGAAATTATTTTGAGTTTTTCTTTTAATTTTTAAAAAAATTATTTTATTTTTTTAGGGTAAATATTTTTTATTCTAAATATTTATTTTTTAAAATCTGTGTTGTATTTATTACATTTGTGGGTTGTATTTTTTAAAATATTTTAATTATTATTTTTAAATATTTAAAAAAATTTAAAATATATTTTTATTTTAAATATATAATTTTTATTTTAAATATTTTATTTTATTTTTTAAATATTTTTATATATTTTTAAATTTTTTTAATATTTTTTAAAATTTAAAAAAAAAAATTGGATCACTATATATATCTAAATCATAACAAATTATTTGGCCAATACTTACAAAAATAAAAAAATATTTTTCTTCAAGAATAAAAATAATAATAACAATTTTAAATAAAAAATAAAGAAATATTTTTTTTGAATTTCTTTTTTAAATAGGTTTTTAAAAAAAGTTTGTTTATAAGTCTTAAAAAGAGTTTTTGAAAAAAGTTTTGAATTGAATATTTAGTATAAAAATTTGAAAGGAATTTTAATTTTTTTTTTATTGGAATCACGATTCTAAAACTTAACCAAATGCTATCTAAATGTATTAGCATAATTTCTAGAAATTTTGATAATACATTTGATGTGTCTAGCGGTTTTTAGATGAATTTCAGATCCTCTCAAATCATGGGAAGCGCCCCACATTGACATTTTTGTTGTTTTCCATTGGCGATGGTGTGACGAGTAGAGCTATGGTTATCAGTTGTGTTATGAATATAAATTTTTTTTTTACATAATTAGATAGATGCGAGACAAAGTGTGAATGCAATTTAGCAATTAAACTTTTAGTATTTTTTTTTTTTTTTTTTGGAATTTAACAAGCTAATAATAATTAGTTTTTATTTTTATTTTTTGGCTTATTTAGCCAAAAATCAGTTTTTTAGTATGAAAAATATTATAGGCCTCAAATTTTCTACCAAATAAATGACCAAATGTCTCAAATTTTCTACTGAATAAATGACCAAATGTCTCACATGATTGTAGAGTTTGTTGGTGGGAGAGATACTTCAAACTACTTATGGTAGCTTGAAATAAAATTCAGAGAAATAAATTTGGGAGATAAACAAACAAACTTTATCAATTATTGAAAACTATTACAGAACAAGGTGAAAACTCTCTCTGTCTCTCCAACTCTTACACTATTTTCTTCTTCTCTCTCACACTCTGAATTCTCAAAATACAATAGCTATATATAGATAAAACTAGTAATGTGAAACCATTAAATGCAAATGCAGTTAAGGCTGTGAATTTCAAACGGTTGCAACCACTGTTGAAAAACTTGATTCCGGCCACCATACTTCTACTCTTAGGCCGGTGGAAATTTTTTTTTTTTTATTATTATAGGTGAAACAAGATTACTTCACAACATCCCCCTTTAATCTTGATTCTACATGCTGCTTCATCCCGAGCACCATCTTCATTCTGTTGAACAAATCATTTTTCAATGGCTTCGTGAAAATATCTCCAAGCTGATCTTGAGATTTGCAAAGAAATAATTTCACCTCTTTATTTTTCACATGCTCTCGAAAGAAAAGATAGTGAGTGTCAATATGCTTACTTCTTTCACGATAAACTGGGTTCTTTGCTAATGCAATTGCAGAACGATTATCAACATAGATCTCAATAGGATTTTCTTGTGGAAATCCTAAATGCTTCGGCACATTTCTTAACCAAATTGCATGGCACACAGTTCAGTTGGCTGCAACGTACTCAACTTCGCAAGTTGACAGTGTCACAATAGCTTGTTTCTTGAACAACCAAGTAAACACTGTATTTCCCATAAAGAAAGCAAACCCAGCAGTACTCTTTCGTTCATCTAAATCACGTCCCCAGTCACTATCTGAATAGCCAATAAGACTGAAATTACCAATTGGTTTATAGAATAAACTATCATCAATTGTACCTTTGATGTAGCAAAGAATTCTCTTTGCTGCATAAAGGTGTGACTGATCCGGTGTTTCCATATATCTGCTAATCAGTTCTACTCCATAGAGTATGTCTGGCCTGGTGTAAGTAAGATAGCGAAGACTTCCAACTAAGCTCTTGAAATAAGTTGGATCCACATCACCCATCGTTGTACCTTTTTTGAGCTCCACTCCACTGTCTACAGGAATGTTCACTGGATTGCAATTCTCCATTCCATATCTCTTGAGAATTTCCTTGGCATAGCCACTTTGGGAAATAAAAATTCCATCTTTTCTTTGTGCCACTTCAATGCCGAGAAAATGAGCCATAAATCTAATATCTGCCATTTCAAATTCTTGGACCATGCTTCTTTTAAATTTTTCGAACATGGTTGTATTGTTTCCAGTGAAAATTAAATTATCAACATAAAGACAAGCAAACAACATGCTTCCATTATCTTCCTTCTTCAAATATAATGCGTGCTCATATGGGCATTTTTCAAAACCATTGTCATGAAAATACTAATCAATTCTAGTATTCCATGCACACGGGGCTTGCTTCAATCCATAAAGTGTTTTCTTCAATTTGTACACTTTGTCTTCATGCCCATTCTGAACATACTCCGAAAGTTGTTCAATATAGATTTGTTCTTCAAGAAAACCATTAAGAAATGCAGACTTCACATCAAATTGATAGATCTGCCACTTGTGTTGGGCAGCCGAAGAAATCATTAGCCTGATAGTCTCCAACCGAGCAACTGGAGCAAACACCTCTCCATAATCAATTCCAGCTCTCTGCTTGTAATCTTTTGCCACTAATCTTGCCTTATAGCGTTGCACTTCACCTTGCACATTTCTCTTTGTCTTGTACACCCATTTCACTCCAATGGGTTTGTGCCCCTCTGGTAGATTGGTAAGCTTCCATGTGTCATTTTTCTCAATGGCATGAATTTCTTCATCCATTGTTTTCTTCTATGTATCTTCTTGGATGGCTTCTGAGAAAGTAAGTGGATCACTATCTACGAGTAGGCAAAACAAATTCAAATCTTTTTCTTCTGTAGCTTCATATATCTCCTACAAATTTCTCATTGATCTTGGCTGTTTAAAAAGCTATCATTTGATGATGATGATGATGACGATGATGTAGTAGCATTTCTGTGAGAAACTGGCGATCTAGGTGCAGGTATTCTATGTGAAGGAGTTTGTGGTTCATCTTGAACTTCTCTTGTGATTTCAACAGAGCTTTTGATGTTTCATTTTCAAGAATGAGTTCTACGTCTTTAACAACTTCATCTCGATTCCAGTTTCAATCTTCTTTTTCTTCAAATATCACATCTCTACTCATGATCACCTTTATGGTAATGGGATTATACAACTTGTCTCTCATTGTTCTATCTCCATATCCGAGAAGGATACATTTTTCTCCCTTATCATCGAGCTTGTTTCTTCTTGCTTCTGGAATCTTGGTGTACAGAACACACCCAAATATTCTGAGATGGTTGACACTTGGCTTATGTGAACTCCAAGCCTTTTCTGGAGTCATAGAGTGAAGGCTCCTAGTTGGGCATCTATTTAGTAGATACACATCACATGATACAGCTTCAACCCAAAATTGCTTGGGCAATCCTTTTCCTTTCAACATACTCCTTGCCATATCTAAGATTGTGTGATTCTTCCTTTCAGCAACACCATTCATATGTAGCGTATAGGATGGTGTTGTTTGATGCTTGATTCCATGCTCTTTACAAAATCTTTCAAAAACAATGTATATTCTTCACATTGATCTGACCGCAATGTCTTAATGTAGTAGCCATTTTGCTTTTCTACAAAAGCTTTGAATTCTTTGAAGATACTGAACACCTCCGACTTTTTTTTAAGAAAATACATCCATGTCTTCGAACTATAATCATCAATAAATGTGAGAAAATATATATTCTGTCCATTTGACATTGGCTTCAATAGACCACACACATCAGTGTGCACTAGCTTGATCTCCACTTCACTTCTTTGGCAAAGCTAGTTTTGTGATGCTTCCCAAGAATGCAGCTTTCATAGACTTCATTAGTATGAGCAATATGAGGAAGTCCTTTCACCATATTCTTGCTTGACAATAGCTTCAAACTTCCAAAGTTGAGATGTCCAAACCTCAAATGCCATAGCCAGTCTTTGTCTTTGATGATGGCACTTAAACATTTCACAGCATCACGTTGGATGTTCGATGCAAACATCCGATTCTTGGGCATTCTCACCTGAGCGATCAAATTACCATGATTGTCTTTGATGGTAAGATGACATTCTTTCATGCTGATGTCGTATCCTTTCTCTAGGAGTTGTCCCATACTCAAAATATTGTTCTTCATGGCAAGAACATAATAAACATTGGAGATGTAATCATGATCTCCATTCTTGAACTTGATCAGAATATTGCCTCTTCCTTTCACTGGAGTCTTTGAAGAATCACCAAATGAGACTGTGCTTGTACAGTCTCGTCAAGCTCGACGGACAACTCTCTTTTACCACACATGTGATTATTGGCTCCCGAATCTAGATACCAAACATTGTTTAGGTGTTCAGTATCTCCATGGTGGACAAACAGAATTGTAGGTCCGACTTTGTTTGTTTCATGCTCGGTAAAATTTACTTGCTCTATGGCTTCTGTTGTTGCTCTACTTTGGCATTCATTGCTGTAATGCCCGAACTCGTGGCAATGGTAGCACTGAACATTGCTTTTGTCAAATCCTGGTCGATTGTTATAACCACCTCATCTTCCTCTTGGAGCAAAGTGTGGTTGACTTCTTCCTCCTCCGACTGGACCTCTTCCGTCTCTTTCTCAAAAACCAAAACTTCGGTTATTGTATCCATGGCCACTTCCTCAGCCTTTTTGTGATATCCTTCCTTGCTCATTTTTATCATCTCTAAAAGACAGCTTTGATTGAAGAGCTTGCTCTAGAGAACTTGAGGGAGTGTTCTTGTTGATCCTTTGTTCATGAATCTCAAGTGTGTCCATCAACTCATCGGTGGTTATGGCACTGAGATCCTTGGACTCTTCTATTGCTACAACTATGTGCTCGAATTTGGGACTAAGTGATCGTAGAATCTTCTCTATCACTTGAAGAGATTCCATCTTCTCTCCATATCTTCTCATCTGATTAACAATGGTCAATGTTTTGTTGAAGTACTTAGAAATTGACTCATTCTCATTCATGTGCAGCATCTCGAATTTGCCATGCAACACCTGGAGTCGAACTCCAATCGTCTTCTCAATTCCACGGTATGAATTGCGAAGAATACTTCATCCCTCTTTAGAGGTTGCTACTGCTAAAATCTTCTCAAAGCTTGACTCATCAATGCCTTGATAGAATAGATACAAGGCCTTTTTATCTCTCTTCCTTGAATCTTTTAACATAGTCTTCTGAGTTTCATTTAAATTTCCTTCATCTTCGAGAGTAGCTAGCTCGTCATATCCTCAATCCACTAACTCTCACAAATCTTGTGAGGCCAGTAGGAATTGCAATTGAATACTCCAATTTTCATAGTTCTCCTTGTTGAGTTTTGGAAACTGGGGTTAAAAGAAATTGTTTGTGTTGGCCATTGGTTGAATTTAAGAAATCTACAAATTTTGACCTTACAGATGTCTTCGGAATATTCAAAATAGTTAGAAATCACTATTGGATCACCAAAAAGGGAATTCAAACGGTTTAGATCTAGCAAAAATAATTAAATACTTCAGATCGGCGGAATCTGGAACTTCTGAGAAACACCGGATAATTTCTCCAAATCGGATGACATCAGCGGTATGGCGACGTGGCTCGACTCGGTTTGCGGCTTGGCAGTGCGGCTCAGCTTCTGGCTCGCTTAGGCTAATGGTTCAACTTGACGTCAACAATGATGTCATCAATGACGTCATCTCCTGGATACAGATCCAGATCTGGGCTAATGGATCGGATCGTACGTTAGACGGGTCGAACTCTACAAATTCGGGCGAAAAAAACGCATGGTAGCCCATGGCCGCGCGACTACGCGTGGTGGCAGCGTCGACGGCGTATGGGGCGCGTACGAGCTCTATAGGATTCGATTTTTAACGTGGTTTTTTGCAGTGTGACCAAAAGTTTATTTCAACAACTTTGATTTCTGGGCAAGATTTGAAACGATGCTTTGTTCTACTGTTTTTTTTTTTAAAAAATAGGCCCTTCTGGTGCTACGATACCACTGTTGGTTGGAGAAGGACCTCAAACTACTTTTGGTGGCTTGAAATAAAATTCAGAGAAATAAATTTGGGAGACAAACAGGCAAACTTTATCAATTACTGAAAACAATTACAAAACAAGGTGAGACTCTCCCTGTCTCTGCAACTCTTACACTCTTTTCTTCTTCTCTCCCGCACTTTGAATTCTCAAAATACAATGACTATATATAGATAAAATTAGTAATGTGAAACCATTAAATGCAAATGCAGCTAAGGTTGTGAATTTCAAGCGGTTGCAACCACTATTGAAAAACTTGATTTCAGCCTCCATATTTCTACTCTTAGGCCGGTGGAAAAAAAAATTTATTATAGGTGAAGCAAGATTACTTCACAGGGTTTACAAAATTGTGGACCTCACACCCATGTGAGACATTAAATCATTTATTTGGTAGAAAATTTGATATTTCTAGTATTACCCTGCCGACTACTTTAGGCTCACAAAAATTGGTTTTTAAGGAGGAGAAAAAATATATGTCAAATATTATACTAATAAAAAAATGGCTCCCAAAATAATAATTATAATAATAATAATATTGATGGAGTTAATTATTAAAAATTAATAGAGGGTTGTTTCTAAAATATATGAATTGTGTGTAGAATCCTATTAATTATACCTATTATAATTGTTTATGGAGAAATAAACATTTTAAAGCTGAAAAATAAGAGAGAGAGAGAGAGAGAGTTCTAAATCCAATACATTTTTTATTAGGGTAAATTAAAAAAACACTTTTTGAAATTTACTTAAAATATGAATTACCTCTTGTGGTTTAGAAAATTATAAATAACTTGTTAAAAAAAATTATTTAACAGAATTAATTGAAAAAATGAAATTTTTAACTACTCTCTTCTACAATAATAAAATTACATGAATTATTAATTGAAATAAATTTCTGACATTCTTAAAAACTGTTAATTGACTTAATAATTTACTAATAAAATAGGTCATTTGTTATGAAAATAGAAATTTTAAGAGACATGATGTAATTTCCAAAATCACGTAGGGCAAATCATATTTTAAGCAAACATCGGGGAGTGTATTTTTAATTTACCCTTTTTATTAAATTAAAATCATTTGTTTATTTTTGTTAATTAAAAATAATATAAAAAGAGTATTTTATTGATTAAATTCAATATAAGTATATATAAAATTTCTAAAATATTATTTTTTGATTAAGCTTAATGAATGAAATACCATTTTTAGGTCGATTTTACTTTATGAAAATAGGTAAATAGTTTAAATTAAGAACAGATCAAAAGTTTAGAATTTAAATTAACAAAATTCAAAATTTATTTTGTTATTAGGGTTCAACTTCAGATTTTTTTTTTTTATTTTTTGGTAACTTTTCTTTTTTTATTTATCGGGTTTTTGTTAATCACATTAAATATTCCTAACTATCTACATTATCATGGAAGCTTGAAAATGCAATAAATATTGAAGGCCAAATTATCATTTTCTTTAATTCTCTCTATTATGATACTTTCTGTGGGGATATATTTTATGAATACCAACACGTGGCCAAGGTAACGCCGACGCGTTAGCCGGGGTGCCACGTCTCCTGGTCGTGATGCCAAGGTGACCTCGGCTAAGCCGAGATTATCTCCGAAAATACCAGAGTCCGGGATAAAACGGATAGGGGACAAGAGTCCTAGAATGAGGAAGGACTTCATCCTGGATAAGGATAAAGCTCTTAGGGAGTTTATCTTTATCTATTGGAGAGTCCAAGTTAAGCACTGAGCAAAACTCCATTGAAGCTAGGCTTCTATTTGGACTAGGATAATGTTGGATATAAAAGAAAGGCACCCCCATAGGTCTAAGGTACGCAATTTATATCCAGAACATTGAGTAAGCACTATTGATGATCTTTGAGAGATATTTGATTACTGACTTAATCATCGGAGTGCCCCCGGGTGGACGAACCCCTGCCGGAATCTCTTCTTTCTGTTGCAGGTCGTTCGGGCTTATCCTATTCTACCAGTGCTCTCCAGTTGAATACTGAGTTGGCAGTGTGGTCGAAAATTCACTCACACAATTTGGTGCCATCTGTGCAAACGAAAGGAGAATAGATGGCCAATGACGGACAAAAAGAGAAGATTGGGGATAACATTCCTACTAGGAGTGGAAGACCTATTGATCTTGACGTCGAAGAAGACAATTGTAACGAAGAAACGTGTGACTAGAATCACGGAGAGAAGGACGTCGGCCAGGAAGGTGACGTACCAAAGAAAACAAACCAAAGCGAGTATTATAATGAGGATAACCTCTAGGTATGGAAAGACAAATACCTACGGAGGAATGAAGAGATGAAGGGGATGGCGAATAATTGGCAGACCTACAATCGGTCATCAATTTCATAATGCAAAACAATGTCATGCAGCCACCGTTCCCGCTGCAGGACACACCGATTCCAACGGCCAATGCCCAGAAGATAGAGCAGAAGACAATCCCTGTAGCCCCCCAGCACGCCAGGAGCGAAAAACACTCTCACCAGCCGTCAAGAAAGGTCGGGCGAGGAGTGTCAAGAAGGGAAGAATCTCAAAGGACACATCGCACCAAGGAGGAAGACTCTAGAGAACATCGGCATGTTCAAAGACAGGAGTTGTGCTTCGACGCAACTAATGGAGAAAGGTCGAAAAGGGCTCACAACGAAACTGAGAGCAGTGCACCTAAAAGATTGAAATCAGGAGATAGCCGAGCTCCTGGGCAGACCAAGGAGGACTTGAGAGATTTCCTCAAGAGAAAGCAACAAAATGCTGAGGTAACTTCCCCCGTTAAGCTGAGAACACCATTCTCGGTGGAGTTGGACAAATTTGAGGCACCGAAAAGATTCAGTATGCCGAGGTTCCATATATACGATGGGAAGTCGGACCCCAAATTTCACGTCAGATTATACCTGAACTCGATGGCACTGTACACTGGGAACGAGCCGTTGCTCTGCAAGGTGTTCCCCTCATCCTTCGGGGAGATTAAATCGGATTGGTTTCACAAATTGCCGAAGGAAAGTGTGAAAACCTGGGAAGGCCTAGCCGAGATGTTCGTGGCCAGGTTCGTGACAAACAAACTACAGCCATTAAGGGTGGACGCCCTGATGGCTATGAGAATTAGTGAGGATGAAGGCCTTAGGGCCTACGCAAAAAGGTATTATGAGGTGTTCAACCGAATATCCGAATGCAACCATGAGGTGGCGGTCGTGTCTTTCAAGAACGGCCTAAAAGATGATTGTGCACTACGAAAGTCATTGGTAAAGACGTTGCCAAAAAGCATGGAGGAACTCAAGGCCAGAATTGAGAAATACACCAAAGCCAAGGAAGACACGCCAGGGATTAAGGCGACAAAGCAAGAGAAAGCAAATGGCTCGCCAAAGCGAGGTCGAGGTAACAACGGATCCAACAAACAAGAGATAGGACTGAGAACCGCACAAGCAGTCACGACTGTATTCCGAATCCCAATTCACAAAGTCCTTGATAAAATCCGAACGCAACCCTATTTTAGAGCACTGGTAAGGGTTCCAGGAGAGTTTATGGGAAGAAGCCTTGCGAAGCATTGTGCTTACCATAACGAAGATAGGCATCTGACTCAGGGTTACAGAGCCCTAAAGTCACACCTAGAAGACCTGATAAGGCAAGGCCATTTGAGGGACCTTGTAGATGAGGCCAGGACAAGGGAAGAGCAAGCAAGACTTCCTCAGGCACCAGCAGCCCCACCTCTCCCAGCATAGCAACCGCAGGCAGGCGGACCTCGGGTAATTAATGTAATTCACTCGAAGGTCAACAAAAACGAAATACGGGGGGAGACCCAGGAGGTGAAGCACTTGCATCATGTGTACCAGGTCCATGAGAAAAGACCTCGAGCCGAGGAGTGTCAGGGACCAGTAGTGTCCTTTACTGAAACTAACCTGGAGATGGTATAACATCTGCACAATGATGCCTTGGTAGTATCCCTCCAAGTTGAGGAGTGCCAAGTGAAGCACATCCTAATTGACCAAGGCAGCTCTTGTGACATCATGTATGTCAGATGTTACAAGGAGCTTGGCCTTCACCCAGATGATATGGAGCAATCCAATAGACCAATGGTCGGGTTCAATGGAACGTCGACATGGCCACTAGGAGCAGTAAGCTTGGATGTGTAGGCTGGCACAAAGAAGATAAAGATAGAATTCACCATAATCGACACACCCTTCCCTTACAACGTTATCCTAGGAAGGCCATGGTTGCATGCAATGGGGGCTGTTCCCTCAACATTGCATCAACTATTGTGGTTCCCAATAGAGCATGGGATAGAGGAGGTAAGAGGAGATCAGCTGTAGGCAAAAAACTGCTCCGTAGCAGCAATGAAATCCACCTGCAGCATACGAGAACCAGAAAGGGCAGAGATCGAAAACGAGGACGTGGAGGTCCTAGAGGACGTCGGCAAGGAGCCAGCCGAGAAGAGTGAAGAAGCCCTAAAGAAAATCCTCGTCCAGCAAGGAGACGAAGAATGCTTCTTCCTTCTCGTCTCGGGCTTATCTAAAGAAGAAGAAAAAGAACTAGAAGCTTTCTTGAGAGCAAACATTAAAGTCTTTGCCTGGACGCCTTACGAAATGCCAGGCATTGACCCCGAGGTCACTTGCCATAAACTAAACGTAGATAGGTCAGCCAAACTTGTAATCTAACGGGCAAGAAGACCGACGTTGATGCGTGTTGAGGCGGTGGAAGAGGAAGTAGACAGACTTCTGGAGGCCCGAGTCATTCGAGAGATAAATTACCCGACATGGCTATCGAATACAGTGGTGGTAAAGAAAAAGAATGGCAAATGGAGGGTCTGCGTAAACTTTACCAGCCTGAACAAGGCCTGTCCCAAAGACAGTTTTTCTTTACCCAAGATTGACCAACTGGTGGATGCCACTTCAGGGCATGGAAGGATGAGCTTCCTGGATGCCTACAGGGATATCATCAGATAGCTAAAGACCCACCAGATTAGGAGAAGACTGCGTTCATCACCCCAAAAGGGTTGTATTGCTACAGAGTGATGCCTTTTGGGTTGAAAAACGCAAGAGCAACTTACCAGAGATTGGTAACCAAGATGTTCAAACATCTAATTGGCGGAACAGTGGAGGTATACATTGACAACATGGTCGGGAAGACCAAGGAACCTGAGAATCACCTAGAAGACTTGAGGGCAGTTTTTGACATCCTTAGAACATATCATCTCCGACTCAATGCATCGAAGTATGCATTTGGAGTTGGATCTGGTAAATTCTTAGGATACTTGGTAACCAGAAGGAGCATTGAGGCTAGCCCTGATCAGATCAAAGCCATCCTAGAATTGAAAAGCCCAACATCGACGAAACAAGTACAGATGTTGACTGGAAGGGTTGCAGCCCTGAACAAGTTCATAAGCAGAAGTTCTGACAAATGCAAACCCTCCTTCGGCTTAGTGAAGAAGGCCACAGACTTCTTATGGACAGAAGAGTGCGAAGTCACCCTGGCCGACTTAAAGAAGTATTTGACCACGGCTCCAGTTCTCTCAAACCCAGAACCTGGAGAGGAGTTGTTCCTGTACTTAGCAGTTTTAGAGCATGCGGTAAGTGCAGTGGTAATCCGAGAAGAAAAAGGGGAGCAAAGGGCTGTTTATTATGTAAGCAAAACCCTGGCTGATGCAGAAACCAGGTATTTACCCTTGGAGAAGTTAACATTGGCCTTAGTAATGCCTTCAAAGAAGCTGAACCATTACTTTCAAGCCCACAAAATTGTGGTGCTAACTGAACATCCCTTGAAGTCCCTGTTGCAGCAGGGAGATCTGACAGGCAGAATAGCCAGATAGGTAGTGGCCTTGGGCCAGTATGACCTAGAATACAGACCCAAAACAGCAATCAAAGGCCAAGTCTTGGCCGACTTTGTGGCCGAATTCACTCCAAGAGCCATCGTACATCGGGCTCTATTGAGCCGAGGTGAACAATGTCCAAGCGAGCAAAGAGGAGCCCAGCCGAAGGCAACAGAACAAAGGAAAGAAGAAAAACTCAGGCCCTGCAGCATTTACATCGGCGACTCCTTTCGACTGTTTGTTGATGGGAGTTCAAACTGACAAGGAGCGGGGGCAGGAGTAGTACTGGTATCTCCATATGGATAGATACTAGAACAATCCATTCGTTTGGGGTTCAAGGCTTGAAACAATGAAGCAGAATATGAAGCACTGATTGCAGGACTGAAACTGGCAGCAGCAGTAGAAGCAGATAAGGTGATAGTCTTCTGTGACTCTCAACTTATAGTCAACCAAACAGCAGGCGAGTTCGCAACCAGAGATGAACGTATGTCGGCATACGCAAATGAAGTAGGCAGGTTGGTGGCCTTGTTTCAGAATTGCCGACTACAACAGGTTAACTGAGATAATAACAGTCACGCCAATGCCCTGGCCAACCTGGCTAGTGCAATACAACCTAGAAAGGCAAGGACAATAATGGTCGATTACTTGTCGGGCTCGAGCATCGAACCACTGACCACAAAGCGTGAAGCAATGTGTGTGGACATGGGACCAAGCTGGATGGACGCAATAATAGCATTCCTGAAAGAAGGAGAACTGCCAGATGATCACAAAGAGGCACACAAGATCAAATTGAAGTCGGCAAGATTCAGTCTGACAGCAGAGGGACATCTCTACAGAAGATCTTTCACTGGACCCCTTTTGAGGTGTGTACATCCTTTACAAGTTGAAGTTTTTTATATGAAATACATGAAGGAATATGTGGAAGCCACGCAGGGGGCAGATCATTTGCCCATAGGGTCATTACCCAAGGGTATTGGTGGCCCTACATGCAGAAAGATGCAGAAGCCTATGTCAAGAAATGTGAAAAGTGCTAAAGGTTTGCACCACTGATACACCAACCAGCAGCAGACTTGAACCCAGTATCCAGTCCTTGGTCGTTCGCCCAATGGAGCATGGATCTTGTTGGAAAACTGCCCTAAGCAACTGGGCAAATGAAGTACCTGCTGGTAGTAACAGATTACTTCACCAAGTGGATAGAAGCTAAACCCCTTGCCAAGATCCGAGATGTGGATGTGAAGAACTTTATATGGAAAATTATCATCACCAGGTTTGGGATCCCAAGAGCACTAGTTGCAGACAATGGAACACAGTTTGACAGTAAACTAATCAAGAGCTTTTGTGCAAAGTTCATAATCAAGAATTATTTTTCCACCTTAAGTTTTCCTCAAAGCAATGGACAAGCAAAAGCATCTAACAAAGTCATCTTGGATGGGATTAAGAAGAGGCTGCAAGCAGCAAAGGGAAAGTGGATGGATGAACTACCAAGTGTACTCTGGGCATATCAGACTACGCCGAGAAGATCAACTGGGAAATCCCCATTTGCCATGGCTTATGGCACAGAAGCAGTCATTCCTCTGGAAATCGGCATCCCAGGGATCAGAACCCAGGGAGTAGAGAACGGGACTAATAATGTATTATTAGCCCGAGATCTGGATCTGCTAGAAGAGAGAAATGAGAGAGCTGCAATTCAGCTGGCAACATACCAGCAGCAGCTTGCCAGGGCTTATAATAAGAAGGTCAACCTAAAAGAGTTTCAAATCGGTGACCTCATCTTGAGAAAAGTCGTCGGCAACAAGAAGGATCCCAGAGAGGGAAATCTTGGCCCAAATTAGGAGGGACCTTATAGAATTATCTCGGTATTGGGCAATGGGGTATATCGGCTTGAAGATAATGAGGGCAAAGAATTGCCAAGGCACTAGAATACTTGCAATCTGAGTTTTTTCTATCATTAGACTTTCCTGTTCTTTGTTATTTGCCGAAGTAATAAATAAAGTTTTAGCTTGATTTTTATACACTTATGATTGATAAGATAATTGACGATATTTATGAGGCACATACTGTAGACGTCCCCGAACGTCTCGAGAGGGAAATCTCGTTTTGTTCATTTGGGCTCACTACAGTTCAGGACTCAAATTGTCACGGTTTTTAAGTTGATCTTGCAAAGTGCAATGCAAGACTAATAAATCACCAAAGAGTCCAAATCCGAAAAATCATTTTTGGAAAACAAATTTTTTAGAAAGAAGTGTCAAACATGGACTGCTTTGCCAGATACAGAGTCGCCACCTAAATATTTTTTATGAGGGAATTTAGAAAACCCTGACTCGTTTGCCTAAGGCTACATGTCCGTCATCACCAAAGTTGCCTTGGCTCGGGAACTTGGGTACGATTGGAGAAGGTCAGCTATGAGCACCCCCACTCGCCCGATCAAAGATCGGCCTCTACTAACCATGATATCAAGTTTTGAAAACGTTACGTGTTCTTAATCCGATTAATTAGCTAATCTTACTATGTGATGTGCACAACACAAAAGTATAGACTAGATCGCCTAATCTGGAACAAAGCATCGCATATCCCTTGTTTGGAAATGATTTGAGGTTTGTTACTCGCAAGTAGGCTAAAATACGGCTTTCGATGAATTATTCCAATTCAAACAATCCAACCTTCACCCACAGGCATTCAGGCAATAAATCAACTAAGCGGTTAGCCTCATGGCAAGCATGCTTTCATGTTAACATTCACACTCATGCGAGATGCTAAAGCATAAACACTCACCTAGTACTCCAAGCCAAATCAAGGAACATGTTAGTAATCAAATGTATGATCCAAGTCCATGTTAAGATGGCTAATGCATCGCAGGCAAAATACAGCTAGAATAGGCTCGGCTAATCTATGGATGGCATGTGAAATACAACAGATAACAAGTATTCAAGTTAGATTTGAAATACTATGTAGTTAGTATGATGCGCCGAGCCAGTGCATGCAATACCGATGAATGAATGCACACATGCATAGCATAAGGATGCTAATTAAAATATGTCCTAATACTAACCATCAAAGTAGGTAAGTAAAAGGAAGAAAGAAATGGGGGTTGGAAGACATGCATCACACACACGCACGCTTATTACACAATTCGCCCTCTCTCGGAGGGATCAAAAGAATAATACAAATTTAACTAACTAACAAGCTAATTAAATAGTTACAGATCACTTAACTAGTTAAGCAAATTAACTAAGCTAATAAAGCGGTAAAACAGCCTCGGGAAGAGGGTCCAATGCATGCGTGCTCGGCTTCGCTCGGAAATCCACCACCATGCACAAGCTGCCTCTGTTTACCCTGCTCTGCTCCTTTGAAAATTGTGCAAGTCTCAATAATGCTCCAAAATAACTTCCTGATCACTGTGGAAGGACACCGACCAAGAGGAAACACCACCGGCCAGGGGAAACTGGTCATCGACCATTGGTATGGCTCTCGGCCAAATATGTTTAGTCGGCCGGCACTCAATATGGTCGGTCGACCATATTTTCCTACAGAATCCTATTTTGACAGCAGCAGAGGGCAAACTAGGCATGGCAATGCATTTTAAAGAAAATGTTTGCACAACCAACCTCCCCATCATGCTGTGAACTCAAGGGAGTGTGGCCCTCGACCCTCGGACCACCAATCGCGTATTTCAATGCATGATGGTCCGAGGTGTCAAGTTGTGCATTTTGATGTCAAATGAAATGCACACAAACACCTAAGGGGCCCAACCTCTATATCATGGTGATTCAAGAGGCAAGGCATGCATGCCAAATACAACCTAAGCATGCGAGCTAAGCATGCAATATGAACATGAGGGCAAACATGCACACATGCAAGCATGTAACAACATATCAATGGCAAAACATGCAACAACATGTTAGGCAACTAAAAGAGAGAATGCATGCCAAATGCATTACAACCTAAGCATGCAACAACATGCCATATAGCTCAAGCAATGCAACAAAATGCAATTTAGCTAAGCATGTATGTATCAATAATGCAAGCAATGAGCATGCAAAACACTATGCAACCAAAACATGCAAGCATGAAGCAATGTAACAACATTTGAACAACATGCAAACGGTGGACTTAAACTAATATGGACAAGCCTCAGCCATGTCTAAATAAGTAGCCAAAATGCTATGGAAATGAAGGCAAATTTACATACAAACATGCATGCGAACATGGTCCAACACTTAAGCACAAAGACGGGACTTTTAAGCACACTTAAAAGGAGATGATCATGGACCAATGACAAACATGGCAATCTCTAAAAATCATGTTAAGGATGGTGCCAAACCAACTAAACAAAGCAATCAAAGCATACAACCAAGGTCCAAAGCTCAAAGCTGTCAAAGGGGGGGTTAACCCATGGCCATGCCAACCAAGCCTCAAAGGGCTAAAGGGACTCAAAACAACCCCAAGGCATACCAAAACAAGGTTAAAGACACACCTAGATGGCATCTAAATGGCCTAAGTCTAAAGGCATGCATAAAGGTCCAAACATGGAGCTTAAAACATAAACCTTTTGAAGCATCAAAGGAGCCATAAATGCAAGTATATAGGCATGCTATATGGACTGAAATGACATGATAAGTGATTCCAAACCACTGAAATAGTGCAAGTAAAGCATGCTAGAAGATCCAATACTCAAAGCCTACAAGCTAGGTTGCATGGTAGCTATACAGAGCAAGTCATGGACGACCCAAATAACCTAAATCAGACCTCAAGCACATCAAAACATGCATAAAAGCTTCACAAAGTCAAGCCAAAATCATGCTAGAAACAAGGCTCAAAGCACAAAGCATGTTAAGAAAATTTCATGGCATTACAAGACAAGTATGCAAAGCATGCATGGTGTGTCTAAACCAACTTGAAACAGTGCTATATCATGACAAAATAAGCACAAATACCAACTAAGACATGGCCAACATGAACTTAAGAAAGGTGCTTACACATGAGGCTAAAATGACAAGTTTTGAAGACAACAAGGAGAGGGGATGGCCCTCTCCTTCTTAGGACCTCAAAATACCATCCTCACCACTAAAATCCCTCTGGATTTGGATTTCAGTGGTGAGGAGGCCAATACAAGGTGGTCCCGGAGCTCACCCAAAATAGCACAAAATGGAGGCCAAACAAGGCCTAGAGGTGGGTAAACAACCCCAAACACCAAAGCAACCTTAAATAACTATTTTAAGCAAGTAAAATCAGAACTTTTATCAGTTATAGACTAAGCTCAAAAATAGATGCAAGATAGACAAAAGGCTTATGAAAAAATGGGAAATAAAGAGCAAAAATCTCACCCTTGTAGACCACCTTCAAGAACAAGGCTCCAGCAGCCTTTCCAAGCTTAAATCCACTCAAAAACTTCAAGAACAACCCTTTGGCACCTCAGCAACCAAGGTAAGGTGTGATACTAGGTGTCCTAGTGCAAAACTAAGAACAAATACACCTTATACACACACAAGAGTGAAATAGAGGGAGATATAGAGATAGGGAGATACAAATCCTAAACCCTAATCTCAAACCCTCTCTGGAACTTTTTTTGGAACCCTTGAGGAGGGAGGAGAAGCCCTCCCTTTATAGAGATTCACTCTTGCAAAGCTTACAAAACAAGCTAAGCAAGAGGGAAATCCCTCCATGCACGTGTATGGAGGGGGTGCATTGTGGATGCCAGCTATCACAACTGGCATAAAATATCTGCCAAAAGCATATGAACAGTGATCGACCAGCCAAAAATGACAAATTGACCAAAACAATGGTCGGCCGGCCATTACCAATGGCCGGTGGAAACAAAACATGACCGGTGGCCTCAAGCCATGGCCGGTGAGGTGTGGGGATGGCCAACAAGCCATTCCCTGCCCTTAGAAACCAAACACAAAACAGACAAGTCAAGAGGTCTTGAGGCAAGGTGCATGGCCGAGACCTCTGAGAACTCAGGACGAACACAAACATGGATAATCATCAAGTGTTCAAATGATGACGTCCAAGTCTTGAGGACGGTCAAAAATGGAGTGTCTACAGTTGCCCCTCTTTGACAGAACTCGAAAGTCATAACAACAACGGGAGTGAGTGTCAAAGCCCAGAGACGACCCAGTTTTGACAAGGCCGAAGACTTAGACAAAGCATATAAGCTACAGATAAAGGTGTGCGCCCGAAGGCAAGGGCAAAATGCAAGAACAATGCATGATGCCGAACATAACTTATGATCATGCAAAGAAAGCTGTAACGAAGCATGACAATGCAACAGTTTTAAGCAAGCCAAAAACCAAACTACATTACAATGCAGAAAGGATGTAAGAGAATTATGTGATTCTCGCTACGTTTGACGCGGAGAATACAATACCTGTGTGGTTCGTCTGGTCGTGCCAGCTTCAAATGAACCGTACATAAAATATCGTTCCTGTCCGGTTCGTCTGGTCGTGCCAGCCTCAAATGAACCGTACATACAATATCGTGCTTGAAAAAGAAAGAGAACTTAACAGGTACAATATCGTTAGCAACATGCATAACAATGCAATCTAAAGCTGCGTGACAACGCAAGTGTAGGAGTGCATGACAATGCGACCTATGTGTGACAACGCATAACAATGCGGAATGGATGCAAAATGATAATGCAATATTTACAAAACAATGTATAAACAACACAAATGACATGCAATGCATTTTGGAATGATCAAACCATAAGCAGTACAAAACCACACAAATATCATAAAGATGATGGAGATGCAAAATCCATCCACCATAGAAAAGGTGCCGACACCCTCAGACCACAATCTCATCAGTGGAATAGGCACGTACACATGCAGAACTATGTGTGTGTAGACGGAACACAAGATACAAGTAATTGGGTGGGATGATATAAGTGAGGTATGCTCTGCTCAGGAAAGATCATGATCCTAAATGCTAGATGCAACAGATTACACTACAATGCAATGAATGTAATGGATAAGGTGTGTGGCCAAACCGTATCTTACCTAGGAAAGGCGTGGACACAAACTGACCATGTTTAACACAAAAACAGTGTCGTCACCCTCAACACTGGGTGCGTACACATAATATCATAACCGTGTTTCAACATGAAAAGTATGGGCACATACCAGACCAAGCTCAACATGGAAAGGCGCAAGCTATAGATGGATGATGCAGCAAATGCATGCAAACTACAATGGAATATATTCTATATGCAATAGATGGAATGGATAAGGCATGCGGCCAAACCGTATCTTACCTAGGAAAGGCATAGACATATACAAACCGCGTTTAACACGGAAACGGTGTCGTCACCCACAACACTAGGTGTGTACACATAATATCATAACCGTGTTTCAACATGAAAAATATAGGCACATACCAGACCAAGCTCAACATGGAAAGGCGCAAGCTATAGATGGATAATGCAGCAAATGCATGCAAACTATAATGCAATATATTCTATATGCAATAGATGGAATGGATAAGGCATGCGGCCAAACCATATCTTGCCTAGGAAAGGCATGGACACATACAAACCGCGTTTAACACGGAAACGGTGTCGTCACCCACAACACTAGGTGCGTACACATAATATCATAACCGTGCTTCAACGTGAAAAGTATGAACACATACCATACCAAGCTCAACATGGAAAGGCGCAAGCCATAAATGGATATGCAGCAAATGCATGCAAACTACAATGCAATATATACATTGATGCATGACAATGCAACCTATGTACAATGTAATATTTTCAATGATGCATGACAATGCAACCTATGTACAATGTAATATTTACAATGATGCATGACAATGCAATCTATGTATGATGGTGCTAGATCTTGAGATGCATGACAATGCGTGATATGCATGACAATGCGTGTGAGGTGCGCATAACGATGCATGGTAAGAAAATGCATGACAATGCATGTTTGTTTGTTGTATTTTTTGTTTTTTTTTTTATTATTTTTGAAATGCATGACAATGCAAATAAACTCAAAATGCGCGACAACGCTCGTTTCTCGAAACGCATGACAATGCAAAAGAATCCAAATGCGTGACAACGCGCATCTTTTTGAAATGCACGACAATGCATATGAACAGTGCATAACAATGTAAGGCCGGTGTGCGCTACAACGCATAATAAGGCGTGCATGACAATGCACGGTATGGAAAATGCATGATAATGCATGTTAGGTGCACATGACAATGTGACCTAAAGAAGATGTATAACAATGCAAATATGACATGCGTAACAACGCATAAAACATATGCATAATGATGTGAGTGAAACGACATATAACCAACGCGCGTCCATGACAAAACGTTGTAAAGTAACGTTTGTGGAGCAACTTTCGAATCTCGCAAGAGACAAAAGGATGCAAAAAGGATACACCACGTACGTATCAAGTACCACGCACAGAAGACACGGCACAGAGACCGGTTAAGTTTCAGAAATGCACTCTCTTGCACTGTGTTGAGCAAAGAAGGTCCCAAACCACATCAATGACCCAAACAAGGATGTAGGAGGTTCACCGGCCATCAGGAGAGTCCACCAGCCACAAAACAAAGTCATCGGCCAAATTTTTGGCCGATCGGCCAACCATGTGGCCGACCAGCCAAAAATGCCTGTATCGGGGCAGTTTTAACATTTCGGCACGGGTCTTTAAATATAGGGCTTCTAGCCCTATTTTCTCACTTCTCACAAGCTCAAAAACTTTTTCCCCATCCCTCTAGGTCATTTTCCAACCTTCTATCCTCGCTTTTGTCGCGTTTTAGAGCCATCTTCGACGTTTGATTCGCGAAATCCTTCGCATTTCGAACATTTTGAATCGAACAAATCTCCATTTCGGTACACTTTTCTTGATTTCCACCACTCGGGGTTTGTTTCCCTTGAGTTTACCTTGATCTTTGTGCCCCTTCTGGACTCTGACCTTTTCGCCCATTTTTCACCCTCTCGAGGTTGACTTTTTGGTTGACTCTTCACATTTTCGCTGGTTTTTACACTTCCGGCCATTTTTGCACTCTCTTTCGAGATGGCAGACGACATACCACAGGGTGGGGCTCTTCCGGAGTAGGAGATGGACCCAGAGGCCGAGCTCTTGCCTTTGAGCATTCGACTGTTTGACCCGGCGACCTACAGGTTGGCGATTCACGTGTTGCCTCCTGACGGACTTCGCCAGTTCAGGAGTTTTGCCAGGGGCGTACCACCTGAGCTTCTACTACATGAGCTAGAGTCACATCTGTCTTACGGCGCTTCCGAGGTATACTCTTCCCCGTTTCATTTTCCGCAATGTAGAACACAACTGCAATAGTCGATCTTGTTCTTTCATTGCTTAGCCCGGATACACCGATATACCACATGTTGTAGTCTACTGCGAGCACACCTATACTCGGTATTTGTTTGAATCTGAACACGTGCACACACACTGCATTTTCCACTGAACCACTCAGACACACTGATACATCACATGCTGTAGTTCACTGCGAGCACACCTGCACCCAACATCTGTTTGAATCTGAACACGCGCACACACGCTGTATTTTCATCAATTCTGAGTGCTTTCAACGCTATATTTGTAATACTGTTTCACAAATGTTTGTTTTGACCACAAGGGGATTCTCATGCCTTCCGAGGGTATGGGAATGTCATGGCCCGGGGGTGGTACATGGAGCTTCCTGAGGCGGTTCGCCGTATCGTCGACCAGGCCGACTTTAGTGCTTTCTGCATGGGGCTCTCACGCCTGACTACGAGTAGGCCTCTCCTTGCTGCTCTGGTGGAGAGGTGGTGGGACACCACTGACTCTTTCCATCTTTCAGCTACGGGAGACATGACGATGACTCCCTTCGACTTCTCCATGCTCATAGGCATTGGAGTAGAGGGTGATCCGATCCCCTTCGATACAGATATGGACGAGTGGGAGGCCGCTCAAATGTACCTGCTTGGCGCTCAGCCGCCTCTTGCCCGCCCGGGATTCGTGAGGTACTCGTGGTTCGAGGACCACTTTAGGATTCAGCCTTCGTTGGCTCTGGAGGCACCGATGGCTCAGGAGGAGGTGGAGCAGTATGCACGCGGCTTCCTTATATCCTACTCTCTTCGCTGACCGGGCGAACACTGTGCCCCTTTGTCTGCTGAGTGCACTGGTTGACGTGACCAGGATCCGCCTGTACGACTAGGGTGGTGCGGGCTTGGCCACACTGTATGGATACATGAGCTCATCCTCCCGTTGCAGTAGACAGTTGCTCGGAAGCTACTGGCGAGCTTGGAAGGTACATCTTCTTCTTCTGTTTTACATTTCTGCTTTACATTCTCTGTACTTTGTACACTGCACACACTGTGGCCTGCTTTACTCTATACACTTTGCACAATACACCTCATATACTGCACTATCTGCTGCCAACCGATTATAGACTGCACACACTGCAAACATGCAATCTGCTTTACACTGCACACATTGCACAATACACCTCATATACTGCACAATTTGCTGCCAACTGACTGTACACCGCGCACCCTGCAAACATGCAATCTGCTTTACTTACTGACTGTATACTACACACATTGTACACTCTGCACAATACACGGTTCTGCGATTTCTGCTTTATTCTGTATTCTGCTTTTATCTGATAAGCATACTGGTAATTGCTCTGTTACACTTCTGTAGTTGTGGGTCTACGCCTACTTCCCAAGGCTTGCCTCAGTACCAGAGGAGGAGATACCTCTCATGATCCCACTCTCCCATCGCTTCGACGTGAGGTGCGAGCGGAGGCCTCGAGAGTCTTTCATATTCTTCCGTCGCTATTTTGATACCATCACCGCGGCAGAGGTATGTCAAACATTACAATTCATTTAAACTTCGCTTTGCATTGCATTTTCAATAGCAGTAGATAACAAGCTGTATTTTGTTTGCAGATCACCTGGCAGCTGTGGGCCTCATTACCCATTGCAGTACGGAAGTGGTATGAGGGCGCTTAGGAGACCTCCCGGTTCAGGATTTTGCTAAAGGGCCCGATCTGTCGGGCCTGGTACCTGGGCGAGCGCTTCTTGCGGCAGGCCTTAGGCCTGCTAGAGCAGATAGTCCCAGGTTTGCCTCCTACGACCATGAGGCGGATAGAGATATACACCCCATAGGAGATGGCCGTTTGTACGATCGGTTAGGACTCAGAGGGCTTTAGAGGCAAGGGCGACTATGCAGAGTACATCCAGACCTATATCATGCGGCCTCTGGTAGTGCTCACCGAGCTGAGAGGGAGAGGCCTGCGGCGCCAACGGTTGGAGTAGGAGCAGGAGCACCGAGGATGGCTCAGGCCTGCAGTAGGAGTGGGCCCCGGAGAAGGCAGAGAGCTGGGTGACCAGCGCTGCCTACAATGATGACATGCAGAGGACAGGGTGGGGAGACTTATCAGATCCCCATCGCTCTCCCTCCGGTTGATCATGAGTTAGTCGGGTTCTACGACTTGCCCCCGGTATGTACTATTGCATTTTGTACAGTCATTTCATTTCATTTCTCTTGATATTCCGTAGAATACTTATACTTCTAACACTTTTGCAGGCTTCATCCGAGTATACTCTCCAGTCCCTGGAGTTGAACACCTCCATGATGGGGATGCTACAGCGGAGCCTCGACCTGCTGACCATTTACAGTATCCCGGTACATTCTTTCGACCATCATCTCAAACTTTGCACAATCTGATGCATCGCACCATCAACACAGTACTTGATATACGGCCCTCACGACATTCGATACACTGAAACCCACAGACTGTTCACAGCATTACTCACGACATTCATACACTACACTCACTCACTGCATTCTGTATTCATATACTGCTCATAGTATTCATACACTGTACTCACACACTGCATTATATATTGATACACTGCTCACAGTATTCATACTCTGCTTTGCGTAGCATACTGATGCGCTTGCCATTTGTGCTTTTCAGCCTCCATTCCAGATTCCGGCTGCAGGAGGTGCTCCAACTGAACCTTCGTTCCTGCTCAAGGAGGAGAGTGAGGAGGCACAGTATATCCCCGCACCAAAGCGGGGCGCACTCATATTAGGAGCAGCTCTCAGGCACCGATCCCTGACGATGATGAGTTTGAGACAAGGTCGGAGGCGGAGGCAGAGTCGTCCGAGGAGGAGACCGGAGATGACTCGGGCTCGGGGTCAGATGGTGGAGCTGGCGATGATGCTCCTGGACCTTCGTCCAGAAAGAGAACGAGGACAGGCCCTCAGGCCTGAGACCAGTTGACATTGATCTAGACTTTTGTTGCCTTTCTTCTTTTTGTTTTACTTTTCTTTTTGCTGGTAGCTTGAGCACACTGTACTGCCACATGCAGGTTTTATTTTCTTCAAAGCTATGTACTTGAAAAGATGATGAAATGAAACAAGCTTGTTGTCTAAAAAAGTGTTGCATTGTACATTTCATACATCGCATCGCATTGCATTATATCATATAACAATGTAAATGAGATTGATCTTTTGTCTGAAAATTGGAACACTTGCATCGTAATAACCAAGTAGTGAACCAGCTAACGTCAAAATAACTCAAACGACCCACTGCTCATTCTGAATACACAGCCTACAACACAGCGCTTGGTTTACTCGACACACAGCCCATACAACGCATTGCTTATTCTGAACACACAACCCATTCTGAACAAACAATTCAATCTTGAAAAGACGAGATGCAAAAACGAGGCACGTAAAAGTTGGAACAAACACGGATGCTCCACAATTTCCCTCTTTTCTTTTGCTTCACGGTCCAAAACCCACATAGTCTCGGATAGGTCCTGGTTCTACTGTTCCGACATGGCCTGGGTTGAACCCTGCGGCTATTGAAAGAACCAATCTTGCTTTGCACAAATGTGGAGAATGGCACAGCGCTCTGAGCACAAACGATTTTTTGAAATTGAAAAATGAGTTGTCGACCGGGTATTGAGCCTATGACTAAACACAGCGCCCCTACGACTCAACAAAAGGTACACAACCTAAACGCATCCAGACATGCTTGGAGCAGACTCAAAACAAGAGTTGAGGTAAACAAAACAAAAGACACGACACACAGATGTGTTACAAAGACAAGAGACCT
Source organism: Camellia sinensis (assembly GCF_055761805.1). Taxonomy (NCBI): domain Eukaryota; kingdom Viridiplantae; phylum Streptophyta; class Magnoliopsida; order Ericales; family Theaceae; genus Camellia; species Camellia sinensis. The sequence continues at coordinate 32,302,769 of NC_138967.1, forward strand.
CTCAGTTCGCGAGGAGCCAGTTTCTCCGGGTATTGTTTCCCACCCTTTCTTATTTGTGATTCTTACATCACTCGGCCCTCAGGCTCTATTTTTCTGAAAAAGGCCTTTTCTCACTTTTTCTCTCAACGCACATCTCTCTGTTCTTCAATCTCTCGTTTTTTATCCCTCTCCTGGGTGGTTAATGGATAAACAAGAGGTTATGGGTTCATGCCCAACACTGTTAGCTCGTAGCTACTTCTTCCGGCGACGTCTAGTCGATGCTCCGGATGAGGGAGTGGAGTATCTTGATCCATTCCGACTCGTGCTTCGCACTCGACTTGATACCTCGCTGCTTGGAGGATGAGAAAGCTTTCAGTCCTTTGTTGTTAACTTCAGTTGTGCCTTTCTTGGCGAATAGGATACCCTTTCCGGCAAGTATGGTGCCCTTTCTAGCAAATGTATTGACAACGAGGGAAAGACAGGAAGCCTGACTCAACTGTACCCCTACTTCATCATTTTGACCATTTTTTGTTTTGGTTTTCTACTAAAATAATTTTGACCAAAATGAGAGTTAGATTAACATACTTGTTCGATTTTTGATTTGAAAATCATGTAAGTCAGGCTATGAGCACTGAAAATTTTCCTTTTTTGGATCCAAGAAAATGGTCCAGTTTTGGAAAAGATGGAATAATTTTCGAAAAAATAGTCAACCTCAGTAAAAATTCTCAAAAATCATTTTGGTAAACAGCCAGTGCTCAATGAGCATGAAACTTACTCTCGAGATGCACAACCTCGGATCCGAAGGAAAATTGCCCCTTGCCTGAAGAGAGCTGCATGGCAACGGAAAGTTGCCCCTTGTTTGAATGGCGACTCATGGCAATGGAAAGTTGCCCCTTGTCTGGATAACGCCGCAGCATACTGTAAACAGTCCTCATTGGTGATGATCGCAACCGAACTCTCAGATAAAGAAAAGACGAAGATGGTCAAAACCAATATATGGACACAGTCACTTTGAAAGTGTTGGTGGCTGGACTTCAGGATGAAGTTGCCTACGTATCCCAAACATGGGAATCAAGCCTTACGTAGTTCCGGTTTGGGTTCACTCGTGTATTAACCCTCACCTTCTACGCTCTAACTTTTGTCAAGACTGCCCTTCCGGATTTTTAACCTTGCGAGCTCTATTTTTCTTTTCTTTTCATTTCTTTTCTTTTCATTTTTTTTATCTTTTCTTTTTCATTCTTTTCTTTTCATTTTCTTCATTTTTTCTTCTTTTCTCTTTTCTTGTATCTTTTCTTTGCATTTTTTCTTTCCTTTGCTCTAACTTTTGCCTGGGTCGCCCCTTCAAGTTTTTGGCCCAGCGAGCCTCTCAAAGGGTAAAAGTGTAGCTGACCCATGTCAAATGGTTTTGAGATCCTGAAGTCATCTAAATCCAGGAGAATGGCTGCTGTTCGCTGACGATGTAGGAGTCCATCCAATGGGGGTTGGATTGCCCCCAGTGTTGTGGATAGGAACTCGGTTGTCCTTCAGCAATACTTTCTTCTTTCCCCCTTCTGGGATTTGGCATTCTTGCCAGTCTTCCCTGGTTTGCAGAAAAGACTCATCTTTGACTCTTCGAGCGCATTTGACATTTTTGCCCCTAGTTCAAGGGCTGCTTTTGATCTAACTTTTCAAGCTTCCTTTTGATCATATCTAATATTCTCGCCCCTAGTTCATGGGCTACTTCTGATTTAGCCACACGGGCCTTACATTGTGGTTGATCGTTGAACATTCTGAATTAAGGTTCAAGGTTTGGAAGCAAAGGGGTTGAGTCTCGAGGCTGACAGCGATCCTAAGCTGTACAATCTCAAGAGCGATTCCACACAGGTCTTCGCAGGACCACGCAAAACATTTTTTGAAATCTTTTAAGAAAACGACTAGCCGCTCGCGCTAAAGACAGTGCGGAACCAATCTGGATCAAGCCAAGGTCCTTCTCAGTACTCACATTAACAAACATGATCTCATTCATTAAGGGCTTAGCACGCCTCTCTTTCTCTCATATGATCAAATTTTGCAAAACCCGAGGAATTCCTTCCTCTTCGTTTTCATCACACTGTTCAAATAGTTTTGAAAAACTCAGGTCAACATAATGATTTCAAAGCACAGAAAAGACACAATTTTTAGTCAAATATTGCCATCTCATTCAGAACTTCTGGCACAACAGGCTCAAAGTAGAAATAAGCACGAAGTATGAAAACCATTGCTACTTCATTCAGATCTTCTGGTGTAACTGGCTCCATGGCAGAAACTGACTCAAAAAGAGAGCAAAACGACAAACACAAAACAAAATAGTGACGTTCGAGGTAACACTTCCGGAATCGCCTGACTCTAACAAAATAGGACTGACTCGATACAACAAGACAGACCCAACTGACTCAGCATGAAAAGACTGACTCTATACAACGGGACAGACTCAACAGGACTGACTCAATACAATAAAACAGACTCAATACCCAAGTCAGAAAGTAGAATAAACAGCTTTCCAAAATGCTCAAAATAGTGCGTGTCATCCATTACATCTGGAGTAAGAGCACCGACAGTAAGTGGTTCATCCCCTGATCACATAACAACACAGGTCCAGAGTACCCGAGGGATATCAGACCTTTCTGAAGTTATGGTTCCAAGACTACTTAGCAAAAGAGAAAACAGATAGCGTCTCAGCCTGATTTCACCAGAACCATCATGAGCGAAGCTGAATGACTGCGATCCTTACAGAATTCTGCCCAAAATTCTGCCTGCAAACTGATACCCTCAGGTAAAACTGATTCCACCAAATACTGATGTCCGCGGGCCTGATACTCAGACTTGCGAACTGATACATGCATTCCCTATAGAGACACACTTTAAAAGCACATAGCAAGCAAGTAAGAGCCAAAACACCCCTATGTTGGGATAGGGTTTCCTTGTCCTATTTTGTCAGGAGCTAGGGTTTCACTACGCACGCAGCGGTTTCAAATAACCTACAATCTGGTAAGCAACCTGTCTTAGTTTGGAATGGTCACTATGGGTTCTGATATGCACTGGGTCGAATGGTCAAAAAGGGTGCCCCGGTAAAAACTGGGGTTTGTGTTCCCATCGTTGGCAGAGCTCGTAACTGGTCAGCCTTATGGCACGCTTCTCAAAGCGAGCCTCTAACAAACCGTTCAGGAATAGTAGACGGTAAACACGGTGTCCTAGGCGCACTGATGCAAATGCAATGCAAAGAAACACATAAGTGTAGTCAAAACAAAATATCATGAGTTCGAGTCAAGTTCTCTAACTCCCTAGCAGAGTCGCCATAAACTGTAGACGTCCCCGAACGTCCCGGGAGGGAAATCCCGTTTTGTTCATTTGGACTCACTACAGTTCAGAACTCAAATTGTCACGGTTCTTAATCTGATCTTGCAAAGTGCAATGCAAGACTGATAAATCACCAAAAACTCTAAATCTGACAAATCATTTTTGGAAAACAGATTTTTTAGAAAGAAGTGCCAAACATGGACTGCTTTGCCATATACAGAGTCACCGCCTAAATATTTTTTATGAGGGAATTTAGAAAATCCTGACTCGTTTGCCTAAGGCCACGTGTCCGTCATCACCAAAGTTGCCTTGGCTCAAGAACTTGGGTACGATTGGGGAAGGTAGCTATGAGCATCCCCGCTCGCCTGATCAAAGATCGGCCTCTACTAACCATGATATCAAGTTTTGAAAATGTTCCGTGTTCTTAATCCGATTAATTAGCTAATCTTACTAGGTGATGTGCACAACACAAAAGTATAGACTAGATCGCCTAATCTGGAACAAAGCATCGCATATCCTTGTTTGGAAATGATTTGAGGTTTGTTACTCGCAAGTAGGCTAAAATACGGATTTCGATGAATTATTCCGATTCAAACAATCTAACCTTCACCCACAGGCATTCAGGCAGTAAATCAACTAAGCAGTTAGCCTCATGGCAAGCATGCTTTTATGTTAACATTCACACTCATGCGAGATGCTAAAACATAAACACTCACCTAGTACTCCAAGCCAAATCAAGGAACATGTTAGTAATCAAATGTATGATCCAAGTCCATGTTAAGATGGCTAATGCATCGCAGGAAAAATATAGTTAGAATAGGCTCGGCTAATCTATGGATGGCATGTGAAATGCAACAGATAACAAGTATTCAAGTTAGATTTGAAATACTATGCAGTTAGTATGATGCACCGAGCCCGATGCATGCAATACTGATGAATGAATGCACACATGCATAGCATAAGGATACTAATTAAAATATTCCCTAATACTAACCATCAAAGCAAGTAAGTAAAAGGGAGAAAGAAGTGGGGGTTGGAAGACATGCATCACACACACGCACGCTTATTACACAATTCGCCCTCTCTCGGAGGGACCAAAAGAATAATACAAATTTAACTAACTAACAAGCTAATTAAATAGTTACAGGTCACTTAACTAGTTAAGCAAGTTAACTAAGCTAATAAAGCGGTAAAACAACCTCGGGAAGAGGGTCCAATGCATGCGTGCTCGGCTTCGCTTGGAAATCCACCACCATGCACAAGCTGTCTCTGTTTACCCTGCTCTGCTCCTCTGAAAATTGTGCAAGTCTCAATGATGCTCCAAAATCACTTCCTGATCACTGTGGAAGGACACTGACCAAGAGGAAACACCACCGGCCAAGGGAAACTGGTCATCGACCATTGGTATGGCTCTCGGCCAAATATGTTTAGTCGGCCGGCACTCAATATGGTCAGCCGACCATATCTTCCTGCAAAATCCTGTTTTGACAGCAGCAGAGGCAAACTAGGCATGGCAATGCATTTTAAAGCAAATGTTTGCACAACCAACCTCCCCATCATGCAGTGAACTCAAAGGAGTGTAGCCCTTGACCCTCGGACCACAAATCGCACATTTCAATGCATGATGGTCCGAGGTGTCAAGTTGTACATTTTGATGTCAAATGAAATGCACACAAACACCTAAGGGGCCTAACCTCAATCATGGTGATTCAAGAGGCAAGGCATGCATGCCAAATACAACCTAAGCATGCAAGCTAAGCATGCAATATGAACATGAGGGCAAACATGCACACATGCAAGCATGTAACAACATAACAATGGAAAAACATGCAACAACATGTTAGGCAACTAAAAGAGAGAATGCATGCCAAATGCATTACAACCTAAGCATGCAACAACATGCCATATAGCTCAAGCAATGCAACAAAATGCAATATAGCTAAGCATGTATCAATAATGCAAGCAATGAGCATGCAAAACACTATGCAACCAAAACATGCAAGCATGAAGCAATGTAACAACATTTGAATAACATGCAAACGGTGGACTTAAACTAATATGGACAAGCCTCAGCCATGTCTAAATAAGTAGCCAAAATGTTATGGAAATGAAGGCAAATTTACATACAAACATGCATGCGAACATTGTCCAACAATTAAGCACAAACAGGGGACTTTTAAGCACACTTAAAAGGACATGATCATGGACCAATGACAAACATGGCAAACTCTGAAAATCATGTTAAGAATGGTGCCAAACCAACTAAACAAAGCAATCAAAGCATGCAACCAAGGTCCAAAGCTCAAAGCTATCAAAGGGGAGGGTTAACCCATGGCCATGCCAAGCAAGCCTCAAAGGGCTAAAGGGACTCAAAACAACCCCAAGGCATACCAAAACAAGGTTAAAGACACACCTAGATGGCATCTAAATGGTCTAAGTCTAAAGGCATGCATAAAGGTCCAAACATGGAGCATAAAACATAAACCTTTTGAAGCATCAAAAGAGCCATAAATGCAAGTATACAAGCATGCTATATGGACTGAAGTGACATGATAAGTGATTCCAAACCACTGAAATAGTGCAAGTAAAGCATGCTAGAAGATCCAATACTCAAAGCCTACAAGCTAGGTTGCATGGTAGCTATACAGAGCAAGTCATGGACGACCCAAATAACCAAAATCAGACCTCAAGCACATCAAAACATGCATAAAAGCTTCACAAAGTCAAGCCAAAATCATGCTAGAAACAAGGCTCAAAGCACAAAGCATGTTAAGGCAATTTCATGGCATTACAAGACAAGTATGCAAAGCATGCATGGTGTGTCTAAACCAACTTGAAATAGTGCTATATCATGACAAAATAAGCCCAAATACCAACTAAGACATGGCCAACATGAACTTAAGAAAGGTGCTCACACATGAGGCTAAAATGACAAGTTTTGAAGACAACAAGGAGAAGGGATGGCCCTCTCCTTCTTAGGACCTCAAAACACCATCCTCACCACTAAAATCCCTTTGGATTTCAGTGGTGAGGAGGCCAATACAGGGTGGTCCCGAAGCTCACCAAAAATAGCACAAAAATGAGGCCAAACAAGGCCTAAGGGGGGGTAAACAACCCTAAACACCAAAGTAACCTTAAACAGCTATTTTAAGCAAGTAAAATCAGAACTTTTATCAGTTATAGACTAAGCTCAAAAACAGATGCAAGATAGGCAAAAGGCTTATGCAAAAGTGGGGAATAAAAAGCAAGAATCTCACCCTTGTAGACCACCTTCAAGAACAAGGCCCCAGCAGCCTTTCCAAGCTTAAATCCACTCAAAAACTTCAAGAACAACCCTTTGGCACCTCAGCAACCAAGGTAAGGTGTGATACTAGGTGTCTTAGTGCAAAACTAAGAACAAATACACCTTATACACACACAAGTGTGAAATAGAGGGAGATATAGAGATAGGGAGATACAAATCCTAAACCCTAATCTCAGACCCTCTCTGGAACTTTTTTTGGAACCCTTGAGGAGGGAGGAGAAGCCCTCCCTTTATAGAGATTCACTCTTGCAAAGCTTACAAAACAAGCTAAGCAAAAGGGAAATCCCTCCATCCACGTGTATGGAGGGAGTGCATTGTGGATGCCAGCAATCACAGCTGGCATAAAATATCTGCCAAAAGCATATGAACAGTGATCAGCCAGCCAAAAATGACAAATTGACCAAAACAATGGTCGGCCGACCATAAATAGTGTCGGCCGGCCATGGTGGAAACAAAACATGGCTGGTGGCCTCAAGCCATGGCCGGTGAGGTGTGAGGATGGCCAACAAGCCATTCCTTGCCCTCAGAAGCAAAACAACAAGTGTTTGGTGCAAAACCAAACACAAAACAGGCAAGTCGAGAGGTCTTGAGGCAAGGCGCATGGCCGAGACCTCCGCGAACTCAGGACGAGCACAAACATGGATAATCATCGAGTGTTCAAACGATGACGTCCAAGTCTTGAGGACGGTCAAAAATGGGGTGTCTACACATACATAATGAGAACCCAAGTGAAACTTAAGTTCACATTAGGGGGTAGAGAGTTGGAAAATGGTTCCTGGTGGACATGTTTAACACTTGTTGAAATTTGAGAAAAAATTACAAGTTAAAGTTAAACCAAGATTGTGTTTAACACTTGTTGAAATTTGAGAAAAATTTATAAGTTGAAGTTAAACCGAGATTATGTTTAGCACTTGTTGAAATTTGAGAAGAATTTACAAGTTGAAGTTAAACCGAGGTCATGTTTAACACTTGTTGAAATTTGAGAAAAATTTACAAGTTGAAGTTAAACCGAAATTGTGTTTAAACAATTGTTGAAATTTGAGAAAATTTTACAAGTTGAAGTTAAATCAAGATTATGTTTAACAGTTGTTGAAATTTGTGAAAAATTTACAAGTTAAACCGAGGTTGTGAAATGAAGGAAGTACTTATGTCCTTGCCGAGATAAATGCCTTTATTTTTTACCGAGGTACATCACCCCGAGAAGATTGCACAGACTAAGATGAATGTTGAAGACATGCAAATGATTCTAAGTATAGAGTCATGCAATAAAGACAAACATACAAGCATTCAAAAGTAGAAGTTGTATTTATATTTGAAAGAAGGCACATTGGCCAGATAGAAAGCTTACATTGTTTTAAAGAAAAAAAAAGTACAAGGTATAGAAAGAAGGAGAAAAACATCAGATTAAGACCCTTCGACGCCTCTGGCTAGTTGCGTCTGGAGTTCGGAAGACTGCTGCAAAGACATCTCGGCGGCCTTCTCAGCCACGAGCTCAACATCTATTTCTTAGAGGGTTTGGTCAAGGCTCTTGTCGGCAACAGGCGCGTCCGAGGTTGCCTTCTCAGGAGTAGCATCTTTTGGAACCTCCTCACCCTCCTTATCCTGAGTCAAGTCCAGGACTTGCTCATTTGGAGTAGGAGACTTGGCCCCAACAGCCTCCTTGGTCTTCCTCACCAAAGCTTCCTCCTCAGACTCAGAGTCGTCTTCGGATTGGCTTAGGGTAGGAGGGCATGGCAAGACAAGGGCGTCGGCATTTCTGATGGGGGAATCCTCTGGGACGTCAAGCTTTTTTAGAGCAGACATCCAACCAAGGATGAAACCCTTGTTGCATGCCTGCTTCACCTGATGCTCGTAGTCTACCGTGACATCGGCCACCTCCTTAGCATATGCCTTTTCATCTACAGCCTTGATCTCGGCATCCTTAGTGGCGAAGGCATCTTGCAGTTCCTTTTGGGCCTCGGCCATCTTTGTCCCGGCCACTTTCTTTTCGCCGTGAGGACCTTGGCAATGGCCTCGGCAGCGTCAGCTTTCTAATCTGCCTCGGCTTGGTCTGCCAAGGTCTTCATCTTGTCCTTAGCCCTGTTGAGGGACTTTTGTAAAGCAACGACCTCCCTGATTTTGTCGGCCAACTCCTTCCTCATCTCAAAAGCTTGCATTGAGAAGGAGCGGGCATGTTGGATCGCTTGAAAGAAAATCAGCAGAACAAAAATTAGTAAAATCCTCTGAGTATGAAAGAATGGAAAAAGAGAAACACCAAGTGTGAAAGACTTACCTGAATAGGGTGCTGAAGCATCAGAGCGAAGTTTTCATACTCGCTCATCTCGGCGTTTCGATTTAGATCATTTGGAATGAGCAAAGCCGTTGCGAGGGCGACATCGACTTCAAGATCAGTCGCACTATCACCGGCTCTAACCGGCTTGTCCTCAACGGTGATTTGGGGGGCCCAAGGGGCATCTGCTTTCATGGTCCCCGAGGTCATGGCAGATTCTGACCTCGGCCTCTTTGACCGAGTTGATTGGGATGGCTCGGCCTCGGCGGGCCTCTTCTCGGGAACAGAGGGGGTCTTCTTGCTCAAAGCCAACTTTGAAATTGGCAAGGTGTCCTTAGTATCAATCTGAGTCACCGTTGCCTTTGGCTGAGCCTTCTTTATTCTTTTTGGCTTTGACTTTGGTGGAGGCTAGGACTGCGCTGGTTAAGCGTCTACGATGGATGGAATGTTGGCCAAAAGGTCTTTAGCAACTGATTTCTGACGGCCCATTTCAGTAGTAAAAATAGTTCGTCGTCGTCGTCGTCGACGTTGAGATGGTGGGATCAGTTGTGGAGCTGAGGAGGATGGCTACTTTGCTGGATCTGAGGTTGACCCTTGATCTGGCCGAGATGAGGATTCTGTTGGAGGAGTTGTGGCAGAAGGGGGAGAATGGCTTTTCTTCCTCTTTGGGACGTCGGGGAGTACCAACTTATAGGTCGGGATGAAGTTGAGAACCAAAGGGGCTCTGCGTTTGTGGACTGGCAAATCCAATAGCTTCTTCAAGCCCTTGCTAGGGAAAAAAGACTTGCAGAAGCCTTTTTCTGGTTAGGGAAGAGCTGCATGAAAAACAGACATTAGAATAAACGAAGTATTGAAGACTTTAAAAACAAGTAAGTATAAACACTGGGCTCTTACCATTACCCTCTACAAAAACTGTTCAAGGAAGAGGATAGAGATGGAGGTCCTCATCTGCAACGAACTCCCAGTTCCCCAAGATAATGAAGTAATCATCTCCAGCTCCCTTGTTGGAGTCTGCGAGGTCGGCAACAATTTTGTACCCTGTGGACCTCGATTTGAGGTAGTAAATATAGCCTTTCTCGTTTTTGAGGCCACACATGGTATAGCAGTATTGGATGTCGGCTAAGGTAACCCTAGCATTTTCTTATTTGGCTAAGGCTACTATACCATTTATGACTCGGTAGGAGTTGATGGCAAGCTGCATTGGGTTCAATTTATAATAATGGATTATCTCATGGAAGAGGATGTCGAGTGGGAGCCTAAGTCCGCACTCAATGAAAGCTACAACAGGAAGGGCATAGAATCAGTTATGGGCATGATGGAGTCATCCTCCCCAACCAACCTCAGATGAACGTCGGGCGGGATGTCAAACTCCCGCCTAAAGTGTTCTAACTTGGTCGGGGTGTCTATCCTATGCTTCCACATGCCCATAACGTCGGCTCAACTCGGAGGAGTTGGATTTGAGAAAGAAGGCGTGTTGTAAGGGTTGTAGTAACCTCGGCAAAAACCTAAAAGTGAATTAGGGTAAGAATTTTTGGGGATCGTTTCAGTTCTTCTTAGAATTTGTGGGTTCTATAAACAAATCCCAAACCTAAGTCTATTGAAATGAAAATTGGAGGCAAGAATCTGGAAAAAAACACGGCAAACAGAAACAAGAGCAATGATTCAGAATCAATAATAGGGGTGAATCATCAAAGACACTATGACAGAGTGTGTGCCAGGGTGCAAGGCCAAGAGCAGTGGCAAAATAAAACAAGTATGTGGGTATTATGCGTATATTCAAGAAAGGTTTGGGCAAAAAGCAAAATCATGAGAAAAAAATGCTCAGAATACATGGTTGGATTCAAAAAGACAAAAATGAACAACATTGCAATTACAGTATACAGATATAACAGTTTGAGGAAGAATAAAAATCGAAACGGAGGAACAGTGACTTACAAAGGAAAATTAGAGTTGCCAAGATCAGACGGTGGCAGCAACCGGAAAAATGCAGAAAAAATCCTCGCCTGAGGGGAGTGAACGGAAGTAATTGCAGAAAGCTTCACGGGAGCGACAATGGCAGACTTAGGAGAAAAAGTTAGAGAGAGGAAAAGCTTCAGAAACGGTGGTGTAAAGTGAAGAGACGGAAAGAGGAAAGGAAGTTTTGTCTAAACACAATAACAGCGACAAAAGGCAATTAATGTGCCTAAAACGACGTACGTACCAGACGGCGCACACGAGAGCAATTCGACTTAGTGGCATGTGTCGGGTACAGCCCAAAGAGAGAAAGACGCGTGGCAAGAATGGTTGAATAGTCACGCGTGACAGCTCATACGCGTGATAAAGCTCTTGGAATTCTTGATTTCATGGAGTAGTACCTCGGCTTGGAGTATGATCTCGACTGAGAAACTTGAACAAATCCTGGTTAATGGTTCTGAGGCATTGATGGAAGCAGACTGTGGGTCTTGGTCATACTGAGCCAACGAGTTCTTACTTTGGCAATGAATTAAGAAGCAAGCTTAGCTGACGTTATAGAAGGAAGTACTGATATAGGTTCCATCACCTCAGGATGCCGAGGTAATAGAACCTAGGGGCCAGTTGTGGGGATATATTTTCTGAATACCAATACGTGGCCAAGGTGACACCGACGTGTCAGCCGGGGTGCCACGTGTCCTGGTCATAACGTCGATGTGATCTCGGCTAGGTCGAGATTATCTCCAAAGATATTGGAGTCCGGATAAGCGGATAGGGGACAAAAGTCCTAGAATGAGGAAGGATTTCAGCCTGGATAAGGATAAAACTCTTAGGGAGTTTATCTTTATCTATTGGAAAGACCAAGCCAAGCACTGAGCAAAAGTTCATTGAAGCTAGGCTTCTATTTGGACTAGGATTGTGTTGGCTCTAAAAGAAAGGCACCCCCATGGGTCTAAGGTACGCAATTTATATGCAAAACAGTGAGTAAGCACTATTGATGATCTTTGAGAGATATTTGATTACTGACTTAATTATCGGAGTGCCCCGGGTGGACGAACCACCATCAGAATCTCTTCTTTCTGTTGCAGATCGTTCGGGCTTATCCTATTCTGCCAGTGCTCTCCAGTTGAATACTGAGTTGGCAGTGTGGTCAGAAACTCACTAACACACCTTCATATATTTTTTCCTAATCTTTGTCTTATACCCTCCTGACATAAATGGTACGGATCAGGTTTATCCAAGTCATGATTATTGTGCTTAAATCTTATATTTTAATAGATTTTTCGGACTTTGACCAATCAATGGGTTGGGCCTATTTAAAAAACTAAAACCGCGTTTTACTCATAAGTCCAAATCTTACGGGTCAAAATCAAACCGAATCAGATTACACATTTTTTATTATACTTATATTATTAAGTATTATACATTTTTCATTCACATGTTTTTAATATTTTCATTAATTATTTTTCTTGTTTACTTTTCAGCATAATTTAAGTATTTTGAATTTTTTTTAACCTTTTTACATCTTATATAATAAAAAAACAATCAAGTAATATACAATGCCAACAAGTGGACGGAAAAAAACAAAAATAAAAAAATAAAAATAAAAAATTTAAACATAAGAACAAAAAAAATCAAATTAGATTAAAAAAAAAAATTAAAACTAAACATTAGACTTATCCATACGGGCTATTACGGGCCAGATTTATGGGCCGATTCGAGTTATAAATCTTTATCCAAAATCTTATATTATTTTTTATGAATTGGGATGAGTTGGGACATTAGAAGACTTACCTATGCGGACTCTTACGGGCTGAGTTTATGGACAGGCTTGAATTATAAATTTTTTTTCAAAATCTTAAATTATTTTTTATAAATCGGGATGAATTGGACACTCAAGGGGACTAAGATGAGCCATGAGATGAATTTGTCAAGTTGAGTAATATCGTGTTTTTTTTTTTTTTGGTCAGTGGGCCATTTGGAGACCTAGTCCCACTCATGCACTTGGGGACAACAATTTGCATGTGTATATATATCAATAACTATTAATTATTATTATTTTACCACACGATATTACACCAATAATATTATATCAATAAATATATATATATATATATATATATATTTTTGGGCCACATGATGTTTTTTGACATTTTTGTTTTTGACAAAAGGCTTAGGGTAAGTATGGAATTTGAAAATTTTGCAATTTGAATTGGTTCATTCCAATCTCATAGATTTAGATTAGTTCCTTGAATTCATGGTTTGGTCTTGGTTTGGAAAATTTGGGAATCAGTCTTTGCAGATTAGTTCTGAATTTGAGTTCATGGTTCTGGATTATAACCTGGCGGAGCCGGATGTTACTTAAACCATATACATATCATACTCTCTGCTGCTGTTATTGCTATTCTTGTATCTATTCCTGTTGCTTTTTTTAATTAGTTAACATAATTTTAGTTTTATAGTTGTCGTTGCCATGATAAAATATTTGTTTGATGAGAATTTTATACTTACTACATGTTGAACCATATATTTATTTACTAGATATTATATTTGTTCAAGTTATATTTCAAAAAAATTTAGGCAAATTAATGTTGAACAATTTATTATAGGTTGACTTTTTTTGAAAATGTTATATGATTTTATTTGTGAATAGATTGTGTGAGAATCGTAATTTCAAACCAAGCCAAACCATATTTAAATAATTTTGTTCAAATTGATTTTATAATTTAAATAGATTGATTTAATTCCATAATTAGTCCTAATTTTACCTTCAAACCAAATCAATCCAAACTACACTCATCCCTAAAAAGGCTCAAACCCATTTTCTGTTAAATTTCCATCTTTATGTTCTTCAATAACTCCCATATTATGTATGGAATATTCATTCCAACCAACTTCTCTCCACTTGCAATTAAATCTCCATCTATTTGTGTTACTTTGTATCAAGAATTACAAAAAATGAAAAAATATAAAAAAATCAACAATCAACAATCAAACAATCAGATTTTACAATAAATGAAAAAATTATAATCAAATAAAAACAATACCTACATAAAAAAATAAAAATAAAAATCAAGAATTGTATTTTGTTATATATGAAAAATTATAAAACCAAATAAAAGCAAACCTTCTTTAGGAGACTCATTTAAGTCAAAACAATTTCTTGAAATGCAATGAGGAATCTCACTTGTAATCAAATCTTTATCCATGGTTGGCGGAGCTACGGAGGGACTAGGGGATCACGTGCCCCTCTTAGGTTTTACAAATTCCTTTTTTTTGCATATAAGAAAAAATAATTAATCAATAAAAAAAATTATATAGAAATAGTATTTAAAATAATTTCTTAATGACATTTTTCAAATTATGAAAATAATGATAGTTATTTTGATTGAAAATGAAAAGATTACAACAAATCACATTATTAAAAAAATTTAGTGCAACAATGATATCAAGCCATCACTTACATGTAAACATAGTTAACCCCACTACGAAAATAAGAAATTGTTGAATTGTTAATTATATTTAACAAATGTGATTGACCTTCTATACGTTATTTTACTATTGATTAGTGATATCATATATCGATGATAATGTGGTATCACTATTATTTATATGTTATTATACAATCTATTATATGGCATATAAGACTCTTTTACATTATCTATAATACACTAGTTACAAGTAACACTATATATTTCTAATTCTGATCTTTCAAAAAGTCAATTGTAAAAACAAATAATTTAAAAATTTTATATTAAATATTTATGATTTTATACGTAATATTAATTTTAAAATATTATCTATTGTTATTGATTATGAGGAAAAAAATTTCAAAATTTTAATTAACAAGTGTCTCTTCTAAATTATTTTTCTGGCTCCGCCATTATTGCTATAAAAATTACAAGAAGAATTTAAAAAATAAAAAAATATATAAAAAAATAAGAATCTCAATGTATATATATGAATTAAATAAAATGATAGTAACTTTCCCTTTCGAGTTTTTTTTTTTTTTTCCTCTTTATGTATTTTATCTAACTTTCCATCTTGCTATGAAGAAAGCGGAACTTCAGCTGCAGAACGTGGTATTGAGGAAAAGCTAAGGAAAGTAAGTCGAAAGGTTTTTAGAATGGTGGGAAATGAAAAGAAAAACAGTGGTGTTATACTCATTAATTAGTATATTAATTAATGTATGAATTAGTGTTATATGATTATTTTTTATCATATCTATTATATAAATTATAAATATTCAAAACTTTTAAAATTATGTCACATCATCTGTTCGTACATTAGTTGGTACGTTAATTGGTACATATAGCATTATTTAAAGAAAAATGGTGATGTTATATGTACCAATTAGTGTATCAACAAATGTACCAACTAATGTTATGTCATTATTACTGACCCTACCGATTATACAAATTACAAATATCCAAAACCTTTAAAATTATGTCACATCATCTGCTAGTACACTAATTGGTACATATAGCATTATTAAAAAAAAACAGTGGTACTACATGCACCAATTAGTGTACTAACTAATGTACCAACTAGTGTTATGTCATTATTACAGACACCACCTATTATACAAATTACAACTATTCAAAATCTTTAAAATTATACTACATTATCTATTAGTGCACTAATTAATATATATAACATTATTCAAAGAAAAAACTAAAGAGACAAAATAAATAAATAAATAAATAAATAAAGGTGTTTTTGTCACCTTGATTTTTTTACAACCACATAGGGGAGTTCAAAAATCTGAATCTCCCGCACAATCCAACCAAACCGACTCAAAAATTAATGAAACAGGGCGATTTCACAGCACAAGCGAGTTGGTTGCGGGTGTAAATTAATAAAATTTTCAAGTGGTCGGTCGGTTACCGGGTTTGTGAGAAATTCACCCATTTGACCCGAACCGACCGAATTTTAATAACTACACGGGTTTTTCCATACATATGGCAAGGTTTTGTTGTATATATAATATTATATTTTAGCTTCTCATTAGATCAAGAATTGGTTGCATCAATATCAAGAAAAGTTTATTTAGTTTGTACTATTATGTCTCTACACTCTCTCTCATCAAATCAAGATGTGATTATAAATATATTAAAAATAAAATAAAGACTGATTGCATCAGTATCTATGCATTGTGACTTTACATTCTCTCTCATAAAATCAAAAAATTTGGTGCATCTTTATCTATGTCATAATTGCTTTATATTCTCTCTCATAAAATCAAGATATCTGATTATGTAAATATCAAATATATATATATATATATATGTGTGTGTGGGGGTGATGATTTTTGACTACACAATCAAATGGGAAACTCGGCTGGAGAGCATCGATAAAATAAATTAAGTCCAACAACGTGCACAAGAAAATGAGAGTCTAGCGATAGTTCGTCCACCGGAGAGCACTCCGACGATCAAGTCAGTAATTAATATCTCTCACAAATAACAAATTATGTTTAAACTCACAAGAAATAACTTACCTCAGACCCACAAAGGTGTCTTGCTTTTATAACCAACAGTGACCTGGTCCCTTTAGAAGCCTTACTCCAATGGACTCAAGCTCAATGCTCATCTTAGACCTTCAGCTAGATAGGGACAAACTCTCCTTGAGCCTTATCCTTATCCAGACTGAGATCATCCTCTGTTCTAGGACTCTAGTCCCTTATCTGCTTATCTCGGATTCTGGCATCTCTACAGATAACCTTGGCCTAGCCGAGATCATCTCGGTAGTGTGACCAAGCCACGTGGCACCTCGGTTGACACTTCGGCGTCACCTTTGTCGCGTGCTGTCATTCACAAAATATGTCCCCACAACTATCCCTTTAGGTTCTATTACCTCAGCAACCTAAGGTAATGGAACTTACATCGTTTATCCATATAGCATGTCAGCTAACAATCCATTCATCTCTCCGACCAAGATCATGACTCGTTAACTTCAAGTAACCAAAACTTTGCAGCCCATTCTATCAAGGACCAAGAACCAAGAATCAAGCTCTTTGAGCATCTTAACCGAGATCGATCCTCTAGCCAAGGTTATAACATCATTACTTCAAGAATTTCAAGCGTTTCTAACTATGCATGAGCTATCACGTACAGTCTTTTCAACCGTTTCTTCCACATGTCCCATTCTTACTGGTTCGTTCTTGACGCACGCTATCAGGTCACGTCATTTCTGCCCATGCCGCCTGACAAGCACGTCGTCCAAGGCTAATTATGTTTTGCCAAATTTTCATATTTTTGACAAAAACCCTTTTCTCTTTCTTCGTTCCTTCACTTCTTATTCTCTCATTTTCTCTTTGCTCAAGCTCTCTCTCTAAATTCCCAAACCTCCATTACCGCTTCTTCGAGCTTTCTGCAACTACTCCATCCACCACCTCCGGTAAAGCATCCATTGTTCTGCTCTAGTGTTTGTCATTGTTTGATTCCTGCAAGTATTGTTCCGGTGTCGTTTTCTCTGCTTTACTTGGTAAGTTCTCTAATTTATTCAATTCTTCTTTCAGCTCTTTATTGTCCTTCGAGCATGTCTTTGTTTCTCCAATATCTCTTATTCTTGGATTTGCTTTGCACTGTATTCGTAGTTGTACTCTGTTTTTCTGTTTTTATTTCATGTTCTGAATAGTATGAGCCATTTTTCCGTTCTTGAATATGCCTTGTTCTTCGAAGTTTGTCACTGTATTTCTGGAGTGTTCAATAGTATTGTTATTGCACATTTGTACACAATGTTCACTAATTTGACTATTCTGTGCATGAAAATCTGGTTTCTTGTTCCCTCATTTCTTTTCTGTGGTTCTAAATCACACTTCTCTATGTTTTCTTGGTGCATTTTCCAGATTCTTGCCACCTATTCTTGTTTCTATAGTCCTAGGCTTGGGATTTGCTTTAGAACCCTGTTCTTTAGGAAAACTGAAACAAAAACCCTATCTAGGTGACCAGAAACCCTTCTTGAGTTGTTTAGCCGAGATCTCCGGACAAAGACCAAGCTTGTTACCAAAAATCTGCTTCTGAACCCACTTTAACCAAGATAATGGGTATGTTCAAGTAGAAAGTAGACACCCCTTCCAAAGTAGAATACTTTAGGCAAGAGTTTTTCAGTCCAACCGACGTTCAACTCCGATTGGCTGGAGAGGATGACTCTATTATGCTGGGAAAGATTCCATGCCCTTCCCAGTAGTCTCCATTATTGAGGGTGAAGTCAGGTTTCCCCTTAACATCCTCTTTAGAGAAGTCCTCCATTACTACAAGTACAATCCCATGCAATTGGCCAGTAACTTTTTTAGGATCATCAATGGCATTGCCGAGCTAGCACATCGACAGAATACCAGAATAACCCTATCTGATATCCAGTACTGTTATACTATGTGTGGTCTCAAGACCAACATTGGCTACACGTATTACCTCAAGTCATGATCTACACAATACAAGTTGATAGCTGACATTCCAGACTCCAATAAGGGCGCGGCAGATGACTACGTAATTGTCTCGGGCAATTGGGAGTTCGCGCCAGATGATGAGCTCTACCTTTTTCCAGTATACCGTGAAGTTTTTAGAAATGACAAGGGTAAGAACTTAGTTTCCCCCCTCCTAAAGTCCCTTCTCTACTATCTTATTTAATAATCTTTTTGTTAATTTGTTCTAATGCCCTCTTTTTTTGTTTTTGCAACCCTTTCTCATCCAGAAAACAACTTCCGACAGACCTACGTACCAAGCAAGGACTTGGTTCTCCTTCTCAGCTTACCAATTGAAGTCCATAAACTCTAATACTCCTCAACGACATCTCAACATATCGGAGCCTTCTACCCGATATCCCTCAAAAAAGCAAGTCTCTTTCGTTTGCCACAACTCCTCTAGCTGCTTCATCTCCAAGGCCAGATCAGAACTTCCGCATCCGATCTAGCAGAGCAGCCATTAACTTTTGCTCTCCAGTTAATTCCTCCAACCTAGCGCTAGCACCGACACTGAGCTCCTGCTAACGACCCTGCCAGCAGAACTCATAGCCGCAGATGTCGAAGTCTTGTTTTCTCAGCCACCGACCCATCAAACCATCCAATTGCCCTGTCGGCAATTCATTTCGACCCCAGAGTCACTTTTGCCGCTAGCGCTGACGAAATGCGCCATGCAAAAATTGTTCCAAACGATCTTCTCGCCGATATCTCTGGCGTGGTGTCGGTCCATTCTTCTTCACCATCCCAGTCCCAACCAAAGCCAAAAGCCAAGAGGGTAAAAAGGGCTAAGGCTAAAGCCACTGCCACAGAAGTGGAGTCAGAGGACACAGTGCAAATTTCTAAGTTTGCTGAAATCGAGAAAACTGCTTCTGCGATCGAGAAGAGACCTGCCGAGGCCGAGCGATTAAACAAACCACAAAAAAGGTCGAGGTCTGAAGATGTGACTCACCCTGGTGTTTTTCATGCTGACGAGCCCTGGGTTCCAACCGTCAAGGTCGGAGATCGACCTTTGCTAGGCAGAGATAGTGCCCTCAACAATGTCAAAGTTGGTGACGCCCTTTCTACCGTCGTTCTGCTACAGGCCGACCTCAACTGTATGGCCGAGCTAACTAAGTATGAGAAATACGCACTAGTGATGCAGCATTGTGTTCTTGTAAGCTTGTATACTTTGTTTCTTTTCATTCAATTTCTAACTTATTTTTTATTTGTACTTAACCAAAGTTTTCTGTTTTCCTTTTCGCAGGTCATTCAGCAGGATCACTCCTTCGCGGTCAAAATCGAGAAGTTTAAGAAGGAGTTGACCAAGAAGACTAAGGAGGTAGCCAAGCTCCTTACCTCGCTAAACCAGACCAAGGCTTGTATCCGCGGTCTGTTAGACTAGGCCAAAGCTGCCCAACTAGCCTAAAGCAAAGCCGAGGATCGTGCCAAAGCTGCCGAGAACGCTGCCAAGGTCGCCAAGGTCAAAGAAAAATAAGCAAAAGAGAAGGTGGCCCAGGCCTAGGCCTAGACCGAGCTTCAAACGGCGCTTGCCACAAAAGAGGCTGAACTCAAAGCTGCCGACAATAACACTTACGTCGAAGGGGCAACCAACGTCCGTGATGCCTACAAAAAGCAAGTCAATCAGGCATGCAACAAGGTTACACCCTTAGCTGGATGGTTGCTTTGAAGGGGTTGGACATCCCGAACACCTCGCCTCTTCGGGATATAAGCCGACTTGTCATGTCATTCCTTCCTACTCCAAGCCAATCTATGGATGAGGCTGAGGGAGAAGAAGAAGCTGAGGCCGAAGTCAATGTTGAAAAATCTGCTACGGCCAAGTTCCCAACTCTGAATGAGTAGGTCTTGGACTTGACTCAAGATGAAGAGGAGGATGAGGTCCTTAAAATATCTCTACTGAAAAAACCACATCTAAAGCCGAGATTACTTCTACCAAGAAAAGTTTAGACAAAACCTTTCTTGAAATTGATGCCGAGATAACGGCCGAAAATGAGGGAACTCTGCCAACCGAGGCCAACACAACGCCAATAGCCGAGGTTAAGCAATCCGAAGTTAATGCCAATGTTTCCAGTACTTATGGATTTTTTCTTTGCTTGTACTTTTTTCTTGAACAGATGTAACTTTTTGGAGATTTGAACAATGATAGTTTTAATTTGGCCGATGTGCCCTCTCCTCTGTAGTTTGAACAAGTTTCTTCTATGAATGCATGCTTCTTTTTCTCTAAGTGTTGAATGTTTCTCTGTGTGTATGATTACTTCATTGTTTCTGTATCTTGCATGTTTCCACACTTAGAATATTTTTGTAATTTTTCCAAGTATACCTTAACTGTGTAATCACTTCGGGTTGGAACACATCCGACATGTATCACCTCGAACCCACTTACCTTGGAGTTCACCTTGGTTGGTCTTCTTGGACCTACTTACCTCGGAGTTCACCTCTTGCTGTGATCTCGGCCAATAGGCACTTCAAAGACATTCTTTGAATAATCAACAAGTATTGTTTCCTTACTTGTACTTTCTGTCTTTTATCAAGACTTCACCATTCCAACCCTTCCAAGTTTGACAACCTGGTTAGTGATCTTGGGTAACAAACAATTCAAATGTCCTTTATCTCGATACTTCGGCTGACTCCAACTTGTAAATTTTTTCAAAAATTCCAACAAGTGTCAAGTCTATTCCTACTTCCTACCACCTAATGTGAACCTAAGTACCACTTATGTTCACATTGAGCATGCAACTCCAATTTTTTTGCCGACGTCTGATTCAATCAAAGATTAGTCAAGGTTTTCCACCTCGGTTTCTCTATTAATCTAACTAAATCAAACTTAGTTCAACTTTGCCAGCGTGGCAAGTCAAAGTTATTCGTCATGTTTCATTCGGATACATCGCCAACTTAGTTCAACTCTATCATATGGCAAGTATAATTCAACTCTACCATATGATAAGTCTAAGTTATTCGTCATGTTTCATTCGAAAATATCGCCAACTTAGTTCAACTCTATTATATGGCAAGTATAATTCAACTATACCATATGATAAGTCTAAGTTATTCATCATGTTTCATTTCAGAAACATCGCCAACTTAGTTTAACTCTATCATATGGCAAGTATAATTCAACTCTACCATATGATAAGTCTAAGTTATTCGTCATGTCTCAATCGGAAACATCTCTAACTTAATTCAACTCTACCATATACCAAGTTTTGGTTCAACTCTATCATATGGCAAGTCTAAGTTGTTTGTCATGTTCACCTTGGGAACATCGTCATAAGACTGTTCAATCATATCGTAGGAGTATCAACAATAATTCATAAAAAGAAATTCGAGCTAGCAGTTTATTAATACTTCGGCTAATAAAATCATTACATAAAACTCAAAAAATAGAAAATTAATGGTAAAAAAACTTCAAATTGCTTGTGTTCTAGGGTCTTGACAACTCTTTGCCATCAGTGTCATCGAGCCGATATGTCCACAGCACATTAGGCAATTCTTCTATCCACTTTTCCTTGGCTGCTTTCAGCCTCTTCTTGATTCCATCCAAGATGGTTTTGTTGGATGCTTCTGCCTGACCATTACTCTGGGGAAAACTAGGAGTAAAGTAATAGTTCTTAATCTTGTACTTTGCATAGAAGCTCTTAATCAACTTACTGTCAAACTGAGTGCCATTGTCTGCTATAATGGCTCCTGGAATCCCAAGCCTGATGATTATGTTCTTCTAGATGAAGTTCTTCACATCAATATCTCGAATCTTTACAAGAGATTCAGCCTCTATCCACTTTGTAACGTAGTATGTGGCTTCTGGCAAGAGCTTTCTCTGTCCAGTTGCCTGGGGCAGTGGTCCCACTAGGTCCATGCCCTATTGGGCAAACGGCCAAGGACTGGACACTAGGTTCAAATCTGCTGCTGGCTGATGTATCAAATGTGCAAACCTTTGACACTTCTCGCACTTCCTCACATAGGTTTCAACATCTTTTTGCATGTATGGCTACTAGTATCCCTAGGATATGGCTCTATGGGCAAGTAATCTTCCCCTTGTATAGTTTCCATAAACTCCTTCATGGATCTCATATAAAGAGTCCCCTACCTGAGAGGGATGCACACACCGAGGTAAAAGTCTAATGAAGGATCTTCTGTATAAATGGCCTTTTACCGACAAACAAAACCTAGCCAACTTCAACCTGGTTTTGTGTGCCTCATTTCTGTCATATGGATGTATGTCTTCTTTGAAAAACACAACTATGGCGTCCATCCAGCTAAGACCCATTTCCACACACATTGCTTCGTACTCTGTCATCAGAGACTCTACGCTTGAGCCTGACAAATAATCAACCATTACTATCCTAGCCTCACCTGATTTCATAGCACTAGCCAGGTTAGCCAAGGCGTCAACATGGCTATTATCATCTCGGCTAACCTGCTGTAGCCGACAATTTTCAAACAGTGTTAGCAACTTGACAACCTCCTTGACATAGGCTATCATCCTTTCATTTCGGGCTGCATACTCGCCTGTTGTTTGATTCACAATAAGTTGGGAGTCATAGAAAACTACCACCTCATCGGCTTCCATGGCTGCTGCTAATTTCAGTCCAGCAATCAGCGCATCATATTCTGTTTCGTTGTTTGAGGCCTTAAACCCCAAACGAATAGATTGCTCTATTATTCGTCCATCTGGCGATACTAACACCACTCTTGCCCCCTCTCCCTACCGATTTAAGCTTTCGTTGACAAGAGCCGGAAGAAGTCACCGATGTAGATGTCGCAGGGTTTTGGTTTCTTTACCTTCTTCTGTTTTACTAGAGTGGAGTCCTTTGGCCCTAGCTAGGTTTCTTCCTGTTTCCTGGACATCCTAAGCTACGGCTCACCGAATCTCGTCTTGGGATTGTGCCAAGAGTGAACTCAGTCATTACCTGGCCCTTGATTGTTGTTCTAGACTTGAACTCCAAGTCGTATTGTCCCAGCACCACTATCCATCTAGCTATTCTGCCTATCAGATCTCCATACTGCAACAGGGACTTCATGGGATGCTCAGTCAGTACCACAATCTTGTGGCCTTGGAAGTAGTGATTTAACTTTTTGAAAGCCATCACTAGGGCTTGTGTCAATTTTTCCAGGGGCAAGTGCTTGGTTTCTGCACTTGCTAGGGTTTTACTCACATAGTATACTGTCTTTTGCTCTCCCTCCTCTTCTCGGATTACAACCGCGCTTATTGCGTAGTCTGAAACTGCTAAGTATAGAAACAATTCTTCTCCAGGTATTAGATTTGACAGAATTGGAGCTGTTGTCAGGTACATTTTCAAGTCAATCAAGGCGACTTCGCACTCTTCTGTCCACAAGAAATCTGTAGCCTTCTTTAACCATTGAAAATTGGCTTGCATTTATCCGAATTTCAGCTGCTAAATCTATTCAAGGCTACTGTCTTGCAGGTCAAAATCTGGACTTCCTTGGCTAATGTCGGGCTTTTCAAATCAAGGATAGCCTTGATCTGATCTACGCTTGCTTCTATGCCCCTCTTGGTGACCAAGTATCCTAGGAACTTACTAGACCCGACTCCAAATGCATATTTCGAAGCATTGAGTCAGAGCCGATATGTTCTTAGGATATCAAAGACTGTCTTCAAGTCGGCTAGATGACTCCTAGGTTCTTTGGTCTTCACGACCATGTCATCAATGTAGACCTGTACTGTCTTCCCAATCAGATGCTTAAACATCTTGGTCAATAACTGCTAGTAGGTTGCTCTTGCATTCTTTAACCTGAAAGGCATCACTCTGTAATAGAGTCCTTTCTGGGATGATGAATGTCGTCTTCTTTTCATCCGAAGCATATATTGCTATCTGATGATAACCTTTGTATGCGTCCAAGAAACTCATCCTCCCATGCCCTGAAGTGTCATCTACTAACTGATCAATTTTTAGTGATGGGAAACTGTCCTTAAGGCAAGCCTTATTCAGGTTGGTGAAGTCTATACAGGCCCTCTACTTGCCGTTCTTCTTTTTTACAACTATTATGTTGGATAGCAAGGTTGGGTAGTTCACCTCCCGAATGGCCTTAGCTTCCAACAATTTGTCCACTTCCTCCTCAACTGCTTTCACATGTACTAATGTCGGCCTCCTCGCCCGCTGGATGACAAGTTTAGTCAACCTGTCTAAATTGAGCCTATGACAAGTGACCTCGGGGTCGATGTCTGGCATCTTATAGGCCGTCCAGGCAAACACTTCTATGTTTGCTCATAAGAAAGCCTCCAACTCTCTTTTCACCTCATCGGCTATGCCTGAGACGAGAAAGAAGAAGCGCTCTCCATCATTTTCTTGGACCAGAATTTTCTTCAAAGCGTCCTCACTCTTGTTAGCTGGTTCTTTGCCGACATCATCTAGGATCTCCATGTCCTTGTTTTCAATTTCTACTGTCTCTGCTTCTCGCACATTGCAGGTGGAATTTATTGTTGCCATAGAGTAATTTTTTGCCTGCACTCTCATCAATCCCATGTTCAGTTGGGAATCGCAGCAGCTAGTGCCATGTTGAGGGAACAACCCTTATTGCATGCAACCATGGTCTACCCAAGATAAAATTGTAAGGGGAGGGGGTTTCAATTACAATAAACTTCGTGATTACCTTCTTCGTGCCTGCCTGCACCTCCAAATTCGTAGCTCCTAGTGGCCACATTGACCTTCTGTTGAATCCAACTATTGAGCTATTGGATTGTTCCAGATCATCGGGGTGAAGGCCAAGTTCCTTGTAACATCTAATATACATAATGTCATAAGAACTACCTTGATCAACTAGTGTGCGTCTCACTTGGCACTTTCCAATCTTTAACGTTATCACTAAAGCATCGTTGTGTGGATACTACATCATATCCAGGTCTACCTCCGTAAAAGAGACTAGTGGTCCCTAGTACTCAGTCGTGCTAGGCTTCTTTTGCTAGACCTGATACACATGTTGCATGTGTCTCACTCTCTAATTCTCCTCTCGTACATCATTCTCATTGACCTTCGAGTGAATCACATTGATCACCCGAGGTCCATCTACTTGCTGCGATGACGATGGTGCTGCTGGTGCTTGGAGTAGCCTTGCTTGCTCTTTCCTTGTCCTGGCCTCATCTACTAGGTCTCTCAGGTGACCCTGTTTGACCAGATCCTCCAAGTGTGTCTTCAGAGCCCTACATCCTTGAGTGAAGTGCCCATCCTCATTATGATAAGCACAATGTTTCCCAAGACTCCTTCTCATAACCTCGCTAGGGATCTTCTCCGGCGTTCTGTAATACGGTTAGTTCCTAATCCTTTCCAGAACTTTGTAGATCGGGATCCTGAATACAGTGGTGCCTGCATGTGCATCCCTTAACCCTGTTTCCTACCTGTTAAAACCAGTGTTACTTCGACCTCGCTTCAGCAAGTCGTTCCTTTTCTCTTGTTTTGGTGCCTTTATCCCCTACATATCCTCTTCTGCTTTGGCATACTTCTCGATCTGTGCCATGAGCTCCTCTATACTTTTTAGTAGAGTTTTTGCTAGTGATTTTCGAAGAGGGCATTCATCATCCAAACCATTCTTAAAAGACATGACCGCCAGCTCCTGGTTGCAAGTAGGAATTCGGTTGAACACCTCGTAATATCTCTTGGCGTAAGCCTTAAGGCTTTCATCCTCACTAATGTTCAAAGCCAACAAGGAGTCCACCCTTAATGGCTACAGCTTGTTTGTTACAAATCTAGCCACAAACATCTCGGCTAGGCCTTTTCAACTCTTCACAGTTCCTTTTGGCAACTTGTGGAACCAATCCAATGCAATTTTCCTAAAGGATGAGGGGAGCACCTTTCACAACAACTGCTCATTCCTACTATACAAAGCCATTGAATTTAAGTATAAGCTGACATAAAAGTTCAGATCAGACTTACCGTCATAAATCTGGAACCTCGGTATATGGAACCTCTTTGGGGCCTCAAACCTGTGTAACACCACTGAGAACGACGTTCTCGACTTGACAGGAGATGTGACCTCAGCGTTGAGTTGCTTTCTCTGGAGATAGTCTCTCAAATCCTCCTTCATTCGATCGAGAGCTCAGCTATCAATAGATTTCATCCTTTTTGGCGCGCTGCTCCTGGTGTCATTGTGTGTCGTCTTGGAATTCTCTTCATTCAGTGTATGAAAACACAGGTCCTTCCCCTGGATATGCCGAGGTTCTCAGACATAAGTTCCCTTGGTACGAGGCGTCTTCTATGACTCACCTCTCACTGACTCTGCTCGCTCGACATCCCGTGAAGGCCGATATGAACGCTCTTTTTCTTTGCCATGCTGCGAGACTATTGGGATTGTTTTCTGGCCCCCTTTCTGGGCGGCAATCTTTGTCACTGGTAGCAGCGTGTCCTGCAATGGGAACAGTGAATGCATCACGTTGTTCTGCATCATGAAGTTGACAACCGACTGTAGGTCTACCAACTTGTTTGCCATCCCTCTCATCTCGCCATTCATCATCAGGAATCTATCATTCTATACCTAGAGGTCGCTTTCGTTGTAATACTCATCTCGGCCAGCCTTCTTTGGGGCGTTACCCTATTTGCCAACGTCCTTCTCCCCAAGATTCAGATCCTATGCTGATTCGTTGTAGTTTTCTTCCCCGACGTTAGAATCTACATGCTCACCACTCTCACTATGGATGTCATTCCCAATATTTTCTTCCTGCTCGTTATTGGCAATCTATTCTTCTTAAGTTTCCACAGGCGGTGCCAAATTATGGGTGTTGATTTTTGACCACGCAAGCAAATGGGAAACTCAACTGGAGAGTATCGGCAGAATAGATTAAGCCCAACAACCTGCATAAGAAGATGAGAGTCCGGCAGTGGTTCTTCCACCCGGGGGCACTTCAACGATCAAGTCAGTAATCAATATCTCTCACAGATAACAACTTGTGCTTAAACTCACAAGAAAAAACTTGCCTCAAACCCACGAGGGTGCCTTGCTTTTATAACCAATAGTGACTTGGTCCCTTTAACAACCTCACTCCAATAGACTCAAGCTCAATGCTCATCCTGGACCTTCAGCTAGATAGGGATAAACTCTCTTTGAGCCTTATCCTTATCCAAGCTGAGATCCTCTCATGTTCTAAAACTCTGGTCCCTTATCCCCTTATCTCGGATTCCAGCATCTCCGCGGATAACCTCGGTCTAGCCGAGATCATCTCGGTATCGTAACCAAGCCACGTGGCACCTCAGCTGACACTTCGGTATCACATTTGCCATGTGTTGTCATTCACAAAATATGTCCCCACAATATATATATATATATTGATGTCAAAATCAAATCTCTCATCTATCTCTCATCAAGATCACAAACCCTAACCCCATTCTTTCTCTCTCTCACTCACGCACTTTGAACGAATCTTTCCTTTCTCCTCTCAAATCAAGTTCACAAACCCTAACCCTTTCCCAACTCTCTCACTCACTTGAACAATGAGTAGAGGCAAAAACAAAGTGGCAAAGTGGGTCTCTTCAACAACACAGGAGCAGTTGGTTGCGGTGAGATTGCGATAGTAAGACACTCAAAAAATGCCTCTCTAACCTTTATTCGACCCCCGTTGTTGTTGATCTCTACCATTGCACTCATCATCAAGCCCCTAAAGCATCACAAGTTTGATCCCATGAAAATTTTCAAGTGTTTTAATTGATCTTATCCCTTTTTGTCTCAACATTTTTTTCAACTCTATTTTTTTCTCCTCTGTTTACTGTAACAAAGCAAATGGGTCAAAAGCACCTGACCACTACCGACTGCAAGCCGAGTGGGTTGTGTGGTTCAGTTTCAAACTAACCTTCAGTCAAAATCGAGTTGACTTTTGTTTAACCCGAACCTGTCAGTTCGAGTCACAGTTCAATGGTGAACTCGATCCGAACCGACCCGTGAACAGCCTCACACATACGTTAATTTTACTATTTATTATGATGGTGGAGTTTGTTAGAGATATTTAATACAATAAATAATGTTTATGTAAATTTGTTACATTAATTTTACTATTTATTATGATGGACTGGATCGTGTTGTTCAGGCCAATGGGGTTCACCACAGGTTTTGTTTTGATAATCCAAACCGTTCAATATGTAAAACTCGTTGAGTATTTTATTCTTATAAAAAATCACGTTGATCAGATACTTGTCGGATCCAATTTCTATCAATAATTTATTTTAAAAATCATATTTACCGTTAATAGAAATATGATTTGATCAAGCAGCTGTCGATATCTGATTAACGTGATTTTTTGTAAGAATGAAGTACTCTACACATTAAATGATTCGGATCAACGAAACACAATTCGTGGTAAGCTCCCACAAACCCAACAATACGCTCTAGTCTGATCTCAGACTGTAGAGAAGCCTAGCCCAATCATGAATTGTGATTTATTGGCAGAGGTAACAAGTCTAAAAGAGTAATGAATAGTAATATTGTTATAATGTGAAGGTTTGTTGTTCCAGCTTTATATAGAAGAGTGTAATAACACTGAAAGTAATATGAGAGAATAGATTGAAACAAGGAAGAAACTAAAAAGAGATTTAGATAATTTATCAAAGGTGAAAAAGGTAAATAGCCATCTCCATATATGATGATAATCAGCTAGGAACAGGTTACAAACACTACAATGTAACTAATAAATTACATGAGCTCTCCTTCTAATGCTGACTAATCACAAAACAATCATTCAGAAAATAAGAATAAATGGCTTTTATTTCTATAAATCTCTCAATAATCATAAAATAGGCTAAAGAAGTCACTCAGATGGAATGAGGAGGTGGTGTAGCGTGCAAATCCTCTAGAGTAACTCTCTAGAGTGATCTCCTAAAGTGGATGATCGGACGGCTCTGCTTAAGCCTCACCAAAACGACGTCGTTTTGGTGAGTATTTAAAAAAAAAAAAAAAAAAAAAAACATTTTTTCCGATTTCAAAATTCCCCCCAGGCTGAAGAGGTATATCAGACGAGCGGGAAGAAGCAGAGCCGCGAAAGAAGGAGAGAGGGAAGAAGAGTTAGAGAGGCTGCTCCGTCGTGCATCCCGTCGGCCCACCGTCGCAGTTGCCCCGCTATCACCGTCGTCCCGTCGCCCCACCGTCGCAGTCGCCACTGTCCTGCCGTAAGCTTCGGTCTCTCATCTCATTCCCTATTCCTCTCTCTCTCTCTCTCTCTGTTCTATTCTTGTCTACCAACAAGTTAGGGTTTTCTATTTCATGTATTGCTTAAATCATTGATTTGCACCCTTTATACACATATATGTGTGTAGATATATATGTATTTCAATCTTATTTCAGTGTTTGGTGATCTGGGTTTTGCTCAAAATTGTGTTTGGTGGACTGGGTTTTGCTCTGGAAAGTGTTTTGTGATTGCAGTTGGAGTGTTCGCTAAATTAGGCCACTGGTTTTATTTTAGACAGAAATTGATCGTTGAACTTGTTTGGGTTCTGTGTAAACTTCACGAAATCTTGAAAATTTCTATAGTTGCTCATATACCAGCTTATTTACTTGACTGAGTTCAATCATATTAGCTTTTTAAGCTTTAAAATTCATGACAATTAAGGTGGCATATAATGTTTTAGCTCAAAATTTTAGTTTTATTGCACTTATTTTCCTTTGAACTCTTAGTTAGCTAACATGGGATTTCAGATTATAGAAAATGACTAGTTAGAAATATGGAAAGGTAGCTAATGCTTTGCTAGTGAATTTATCTGCTTCATGAAAACCACACTATCATAACAATGAATACCCACTGTAGCGAACATCTTAATGAAAACCACACTATCATACATAACAAAGACCATAATTTAGTTTGTATTATTCAGTTTGTTATTCGTTGATTATCTTATTCAGTTTGTAATATTTTGCAAACATAATTTACAGTTTTTATGCTAATATTGAGCACTTCTTTATTTTTTAAGTGACTTGGCACATTGATATGGAACCTGACAATCATGAGAATGACGGGGGTGAGTGTGATTGGAAGCCTAGAGTTCGCATGACATTTGATAAAGAACAAGAAGCATATGATTTCTATAATACTTATAGAGGAAAGCTAAGCTTTAGTATTAGAAGGGGTTATGTAAACAAGAGCAAAGAGGGGCAAATCACTTCAAGGCAATTTGTTTGTAATAAGGAGGGATTTTGGGTTGTTGACAAGCGAGATCCATTAACAAAAAATCCTAGACAGGGAGTGAGGACTGGTTGTCAAGCCCGACTTGTCATTAAGTGGGATAGGAATATTCAGAAATTTTTTGTTAGTGATTTTGTTGAACAACATAATCATATCTTCGTACCAGCAAAATGTACGCATATGTTACCATCCCAAAGGAACATATCTGCATCACAGTCAACCGAAATAGATTTAGCCGAAAAATCTGGATTCCGTCTTAATGCTGCATTTGAGCTCATGGGTAATGAAGTTGGTGGAAGGGCGCTTGGGTTTACAAAACTTGACCAAAAAAATTATTTGAGAACGAAGAGGCAAAACAGTTTAGCATATGGGGAGGCAGGTAGCATTTTGCAATATTTTCGTAACAAATCATTGGAGAATCCATCTTTTTTTTACTCGGTCCAATTAGATAACGAGGAGCAGATTACGAACATATTTTGGGCCGATGCTCAGATGATCATGGATTATGAGCAATTTGGTGATGTTGTCACTTTCGACACTACTTACAAGTTAAATAGTGCACATAAACCATTTGCGTCTTTTGTTGGATTTAACCATCATAGGGAAACTGTGATATTTATTGCAGCTTTGATGTATGATGAGATCGCTGATTCTTTCGTATGGCTTTTTAGAAGATTCTTGGAGGCAATGTCAAGTAAGGCTCCAAAAATAATTTTTACAGATCAGGATGCTGTAATGGCTAAGGACATACCTATTGTCATGCCTAACACAGCCCACCGCCTTTGCACTTGGCATTTGATACAAAATGCATTAAGGCATGCAAATTCTATCTTCAAGGATAAGGCGATGAAGGATAAGGGGATGAAGAGTGTTTTATACACGTTTATGTATGACATTGAGGATGAGGAAGAGTTTATGTTAAAATAGGAGGAAATGCTTGACAAGTATGAAGTAAGAGATAATCATTGGTTGAAGTTAACATTTGGGGTCAAGGAAAAATGGGGTTAGCCATATGTTAGAAATGCATGGGGTGCGGGCATGAGTAACACCCAACTTAGTGAATCCTTTAATGCTTTCTTGAAGGATTTCATTCAGTCTGATCATAACTTAATGCAATTTTTCATGCATTTTGATCGAGTTCTGTCTGAGAAAAGGTACAAAGAGTTACAAGCCGAATATATTCTATGCCAAAAGTTGCCAAGGGTGAATATTAAAGTGAAGATTATGGAGCAATCTGCAGATGTTTACACAAATAAAATTTTTGAAGAATTTCAGGATGAGTATGTCAAGTCCCTTGAAGTCAACATTGAAGAAATTGAAAATGATGGTGAGAGTATCGTTTATACGGTTTTTGATAGTGATGGTATAAAGGTGAGGAAGGTGAGGTAGGAGTGTGATGATTTGGTCACTTGCAATTGTAGGAAGTTTGAAATGAAGGGCATTTTGTGTAGTCATTGTTTGAAGATCCTTAGAGAAAGACTCAAATTGAAAGAGATTCCTTCACAATATATTCTTAAGAGATGGACTAAAAAAGCAAGATCTGAAAATGTGAAAGATAGGTGTGGGCATGATATTCAGGTTGATGTAAGATTGCATCAAACTTCACGTTATAGGTCATTGATGGCAATATTCAGATTAGTAGCGTGTAGAGCTTCTGAAAGTGAGGAAACATATAATTTGACGGTCGAGAAAGCGGATGAATTAATTGCAGACATTGAAACCATGTTAAGCGCAAAATTCAATATGCCTTGTTCAGATACTATTCAACAAGAAAGCCCCCCCCCCCAACACATGCCCCGAAAGCTTTGAAATGGATGGTGTAGCGGATAAAAATGTAGTCCAAGCAAAAGGACTCAAGAGAAAAGAGTGCACTAGCAAGGGACAAAGGCGGATAAAAGGTGGTTTGGAGCTTGCCTTGGCAAAGAAAAATAAAACAAGTTCACATAATGCTTCTCAAACTTCCATGTCTGCTACTCCTTAAACTCCTCTCTTATTTTCGGCAAGTGCTCCTAAAGCACCTCCCTTATTTCCTGAGTCGGCTCCTTTACTTTCAAGTGCTCCTCAACTTCGTCCATTCTCGCCGAGTGTTCCTCAAGTTAGAGCTTCTTCGTCTCAATTTATGTATCCCGCCTATGATGTAAGTTGGTTTAATGAAAAATTTTAGTAGGGATTTGTAGGTGACTATTATCATTTTAAAGTGATATATGTTTGTTATTGTTGCAACCAAGTTTTCTTCATCACAATATGCATTTTTCAATGCCATCGATGTATTCCGTCCATGGAACCTATCAAGCATTGCTTAACAATGCAAGTAGTTATCACTCGCAAGCTTCAAATAGTCCCGCATGTAGTGAAGTAATTTATTTTTCACCTTTTCTCTTTTATTTTGTCATTCATTCATTTAAAGTTCCATTTTATTTTATGGTTCCTTTGATGTAATATATATATATATATATATATATATATTTTTGTAGGAACTATATGGTCGTGGTCGTGGTCGTGGTCGTGGCCGTGGCCGTGGCCGTGGGCATGGGGATGTGGATCACACGCCAACATCTTAGCGTTATTTTGTTTTGGGAATTTTTGTAAATTTTTTGTTGGATATGTAATATTCAAAACCTTTCATTAAACTGTTGCTAAAAATTTGCTGATACCATCCCTGAAATGTTGAATTGTTGCTAAAAATTTGGGTTCAATTGTTGCTTAAATTTTGCTGAAATTTATGTTCAAATGTTGCTTGAATAATGCTGAAATGTTGCTGTCTGAGTTGATGAAATGTTGCTGAAGTTATTTGCTGAAATTTTGAAATGCTGAAATGTTGAAATGTTGCTGAATAATGCTGAAATTGCTGCACACTCTTGCAGAATAATGCTGAATTTATGCTGAATAATGCTGAAATTGCTGCACACTCTTGCAAAATAATGCTGAATTTATGCTGAAATTTGGGTTCAATATAAGCAAAGTTAATAGCTTTCTGTTTTAGACCTTGCTCTGTGTTATGGAACTCATTTTATTATGTATGGGGATTTGTTCATTTGACCTATGGGGATTTGTTCTGGAACTCATTTGTTCATTTTATTATGTTATCAGCATCATAATTTTGCATTGGAATCATATATGTAGTATGTTGTCAAGTCTTGTAGGTTACATTTGGTTTGTATTTGATTTTTTGGGTGATTTAATGGTTGTTTTGCGCAATGATCTATGCAAGTAGCTAATATAAAAACAGAACGACGAAATGAGAATCATGTCTTCTGTAGATACCCATTCTGCATGACACTTATTCACATAAAACCTCCTACACAAACTTGTTCATTGAACACATTTCAGTAGCTCATGTTCAACCTGTTAATCAATATGCCTGTTTTTTTTCAAACCATCACATATAATACACACTATTATACAACATTCAACATTTCAACATTTTCAATAGATTTCAGAAACCTGTTATACAACATTTTCAACATTTCAACATTTCAACATTATTCAACATTTCAACATTCAACATTACACAACATTTCAGAAACCTGTTATACAACATTCAACCTGAAGTAATAGATTTCACAAACTGTTCATTCAACATTTCATCTCAATCAAACATGTTACACACTTGTTTTTGCAAACCATCAGATTTTGAAGCACCAAAAAAAAATTCCAAAACCTAAGAACTGGGTCATTTACATGATAAAGTACCAAAATACACTAAATACAATGACATAAGTCATTGCCTTGAAAATCTTCTCAATCCTTTGAACCCTTCTCCTTAGATCATTAATTTCTTCTGTTCTTGAATCTGTCGGAGGTCCAGCATTGGCACGGATTGATGAGGTAA
This sequence comes from Camellia sinensis, assembly GCF_055761805.1. Classification (NCBI taxonomy): domain Eukaryota; kingdom Viridiplantae; phylum Streptophyta; class Magnoliopsida; order Ericales; family Theaceae; genus Camellia; species Camellia sinensis. The sequence continues at coordinate 32,336,989 of NC_138967.1, forward strand.
TGTCGTCGTCGTCGTCGTCATCATCTGCGAACCACTTGAAGTAATTGCAGTGGTCGTTCGTAGTCTACAATGGACAAGAATCAGTTAATCAATACAGGACAAATGAAATTTGTAAAAAGTAACAGATTCATTTATATAACAGGTACTTACATATTTTCTTGGGCAAACAAAATAGACACGTCCTTGATTTACATTCGCATTGGTTTATACAATACGCACTGAAGCTATTCTTCCACAATTACAAAACCTTGCCTTGAATCTTAAGTTCGTATTATGAATAGAAGATGAAGCCATTATTTTTCTGCATTAAAAATACCAACATATTTCTGAAATGTCAAGAATTAAAGGCTGCTGATTTGTCTGCATAAAAAATCAAAACATATTTTTTTTCTCAATAATTAAAGGCTGCTGTTTTATTTCTCAAGAATTCAGAAATGTCAAAACTTAGACATTCTACTTGAATTTTGTAGAGCCTATTCCTCTACTTGAGTATACATAACTAACAGATTGATAGCACAAATCACACAACTTGTGCTCTGTGTCACAAGCTAATACAATTCATTGACAGATAATTTGGTTCAAAAGGGCTGAGGCTGTAAAGGAAGTATAATTAGGACTATATGTAGATGTAGCTAATCACTTAACATAAGCAAAACAAAAAAACCTACCAATCAATTTCTCATATAAAAGATCCTTTATCTATTTGAATCCCTGTGTAATTATTGTAAAAGATTTCTACTTCCCACTTCTCACTTAAACATAGTCATCTACGAAAAGTTAAAAGTGAGAGTCCTTAATTACACTCTAAATTCACAGTTCTCACATCCTTTTGGAGGAAAGCTTTATTTAATAATTGGACATTATTTTGTTTTTTATTATTTGTTGTTGTATTTTCACACTGGGAATCACTTTGCCTTTTCAGCCATGAAGATAAGCCAGCATACTCAAACATATAGGACCTAGCACATGATCCTTACAAGATAAAATAAATTTTCATATCATATCATATCATGGCCAAATATGCATTCATTTATGTCAAGCATAATCGTTAATTAGAACAAATCATATCACTAAGTGATTAATTAGATTTATCATTCGTATTTTTGTAATATTTCACATCAATTTGACATTTAGGCCACATACCAACAATTAACAAAGGCTTTGTTTGAGTATACATCACCTTGACATTTAGAAACAACCATCTACATACTTATCTTCTACTACATAGGCCTCCATGTTAATCAATATGTAAATAAGTCCATCTGCAGGTTTAAATGTTATCTCAATACACAATTAACTCAACATATTAAAGGCTGCTGATTTGTCTGCATAAAAAATCAAAACAGATTTTTTTCTCAAGAATAAAAGGCTGCTGATTTATTTCTCAAGAATTCAGAAATGTCAAAACTTAGACATTCTATTTGAATTTTCTAGAGCCTATTCCTCTTCTTCTGATTACTTGTTTTTTACAGGCTACTACAATTGAAGAAGAAGGATAAGGTAATCTATCTTTTCAAGAACACATGAGAGGATAATTTTGAAGGAAAAGGGAATCTGAATCTGGTTTTTCTTTTTTCTTTTTTTTTTTTTATCTTTTCAGATACCCAAACTTGACAATTCCAATGCAAGAAAATAGAAAGAGAGTAGGACTATAGCTGTATTGCATAAAAACTATTCTTTCTTCTATAAAGAGAAAGGGGCAAAACAGAATGGAAGCTTCTAAAGAACAAGAATTCACCATCGGTGTGAAGGTGGTGCTACCTTTTCTAAAGAACACTAGTGTCATTTGGGTCAGGTACGAAAGTTGAGTAGAGCTATGAAGAGTTCATTTAACAGCTAATGGACTAGAACAAATAGTGAAACTGAGGTAGGATTGGGCGTGATGTGTGTAGAGTTCGAAGGAGCAAATTATCAAACAATTGGTGTGTGAGCATTCCAACTGAGTAAGTAAGACAACAATGTTGGTGTTTCCCTTCTTTTTCTTCGTTTTCCAGGTAACCAAACAGAGGGTAACGAAACAAAGAACAAACTCATACACCAATTTTCGAGAGATTATTGAGCGTAAAATCTACAAGCAAAACTGAAATAAGATTGAAATACATATATATCTACACACATATATGTGTATAAAGGGTGCAAATCAATGATTTAAGCAATACATGAAATAGAAAACCCTAACTTGTTGGTAGACAAGAATAGAATAGAATAGAGAGAGAGAGAGAGAGAGAGAGAGAGAGGAATAGGGAATGAGATGAGAGACCAAAGCTTACGGCAGGACAGTGGCGACTGCGACGGTGGGGCGACGGGACGACTGCAGGACGGCGGCGATAGCGGGGCAACTGCGACGGTGGGCCGACGGGATGCACGACGGAGCAGCCTCTCTAACTCTTCTACCCTCTCTCCTTCTTTCGCTGCTCTGCTTCTTCCCGCTCGTCTGATATACCTCTTCAGCCTGGGGGGAATTTTGAAATCGGAAAAAATGTTTTTTTTTTTTTTAAATACTCACCAAAACGACGTCGTTTTGGTGAGGCTTAAGCAGAGCCGTGCGATCATCCACTTTAGGAGATCACTCTAGAGAGTTACTCTAGAGGATCCGCACGCGGTGGTGTAAGCTTGTGGGGTCCATGTTCATGTGACTTCTGACGGAGTTGGAGCCAGAGGCAACACCTTCCGCGGCGGCTTGCGTGAGTTGGCGGAATCAAAAAATAATCAGAAAGGATAGGTGTTAATTACAACTTTAAATATTTTTTTCATAACTAATAATAAAAAGATAATAATAATTTTTGAATTAATATTAACTTAAATAAATTATTATCAAAATATTTCACATAAAATTTTATAATTAATTTCGAGAAAAATCAAAAATAAAGTATTGCGTGTAACTAATGTATCATGGAAAATGTAAAAAAAATCATATATTTAATTCGTAAAATAAATTATATAATGGTTAGATAAATCAAATTTTTACAAAATTTGAGTAAAAAATTCATATAATAACACGTCATTATTGACATATGATATCACAAACCAATAGTAAAGTACCATATCAAGGGTGAACTCAACATGCAAATATAACTAACACTCTAGTAATTTTTACATATATATATATATATATATATAGTGAGATTAATTATATTTGCATATCAATAATGATGAATATTACCTTTATGTTGAGATTTTTTTACAAAATTTTCATACATAAAAATATAATTTGTTATGGTCACTTCATTTTCAATAAAACAATCACTATTGTTTTCATAAATTTAAAAATACCCTTGACATTTTATTCTAAATATTATTTTTGTTTAAAATTTTATTTATATACGTATGTAAAATAAAAATAAAAATAAAAATAAAAATAAATAAATTCAGGAGGACACGTGACCCCCCGGTCATCATGTGGCTCCACCACTAGTGAGAGTATCCACCATGCTCTAGGGGAGGGTTTGCCACTGGAGACTGTGCAGGGTGGTGACCGTGGTGGTGGCCATGAGTTCGGGACTTATGCAATTTTTTGACAAATTTTTTTTAATATCCCTAACATTGCTAAAATTTAAATGAATCTATATGGGAAGTCATTTAATAGACTTGAATAGAATTTCAAATAATTCTTCACGTATTCCATATTTGATTGTATAATTCACATTAGAAATCAGGTTGACATTCAGACTATCGTTTCACATTGTATAATTGTTTTTATTGTTGGAGTTAGAAGTGGTCTTGGCTCAATCTCCTCCTAAATATAGGTATATTTTATTCATATTTTACTTATTTTTTTATTTTTTCCTTTCTAAATCTCTTCTCAAATCTCCTAACCAAATACCGCATTAGTTTGAGCAAAATTTCACTTTAGTTTTTTGTAATTTTAATTTGAGCAATTTGAATCATATACTTACAAATTTAATATAATGAGATCTCTTGGTACCATTACTATTCGAATTTTGAATGAAAAAATTTCACCTGCAAAATTAAAGATATCAAAATGAAATTACAGAACCACCAATATAGTAAATAAATTACAGTGATAGTCCATAATATTTGAATTCCACTTTGCTGTTTCAAGTTTTTGCCCTGCCTACTTTGATTCCAAAGTATTGAAAGAAATGTCAATCTTACTGTGATTACTTTTTTTGACTTTGCTCTGTTTTGTTTCTACTTTTCATTTATATGAGATTTGAAAGGAATGTACATTTTCAAAAGGCTAAATAATAAATTTAATCGTATCTGCAAGAAACAGAAGAGAAGGATAAAAAAATAAAAAATAAAAAATAAAAAAATTTAAAAAAGCTAATGAATTCTGATAATCATATAGAGGATACCTCAAAGGTAATTCTATTTACACATTACTCATTGTCTCGATGCACACTATTTACTTTTAATTCATATTACACTCAATTTGAATATTTTGATTTTTTAAAAGGAAAATGTTTAAGGGCCACAAAATCAGTAGCTCAAATGGCTCAAAACTGCCAAAACGACGTCGTTTTGCGTCGTTTTGTGCCCAAAACGACGTCGTTTTGACAATTTTGAGCCATTTGAGCCACTGATTTTGTGGCCCTCTAGCATTGTTGTTTTTAAAATTCATATCATCAATTTTTAAATATGCCCAACAGTCACCACCTGCTAATACCACCAACTATTGTCCCTACCTCTTCCTAGTCCTATCGCCTCACCCTAACCCCCTATCACAATCGCTACTCCAATTCCCCCTCCCCAACCTCCACTACTTCTATTACCTACTCTTGGCCCTCTTCTAGCGCCCCTTCCTTCTCACTATTTCCCTCTCCGACCCTTTCCTCCACTCTTACGCTCACCTACCTTCCCTTACTTCCGCAACATCCTTCCCACTATCCTTCTCAACTTTAGACCCTAGATAAAGAAAAGGGGAGGGAAAAGAGGGGGCAAAGAAGAGGCGACGAGGCTAGGGAAGGGTGGCGACAGTGACAGTGACAGTGACAGTGACAGTAGCAACAACTAGTAGTAATGGTGGTATATAGTGATATACACTTAAATATTAAATTTTAGAATTTTATCTAAAAGTTTAATCTTCTTGAAAGAGATTGGCGTGCACTGAGATAAATAATGGTGTGCAATATACATTTCAAAACCATACCATTACACCCTTAATTAATTAATTTTTATTGCAACTTTATTCTTATCTAAATACTTGTACACTAAAATTTTAAAATCTTAATTTATCATTCCACTCATCCATTCCCCACCACATCTACTAGCCCATTACCACTGTCGCCTCTCAGGCAATTGTCAATAGTGTTGTCACCATCCTATTCATCATTTCCCCACCATATCTATTGTTTTTTGTGTTGCTTTCTTTGAATGAATTACGAATTGTTCTCTTATCCTAGTTATTTTTTGGGCAAAATTTACTTTGTTTCCTTATAATTTTGCCTCGAAATATCTTATTTCTTATGGTTGAAATATAGATAGAGAATCTTTTTATGATTTCAAATTAAAGTACAAAACTAACTTTGTTAGAAGTAGGAGCAAAATTATCTAAATTCCTCCATCTCATATTCTCTCTCTCTCTCTTCTCTAATATATATAATTTCCTATCTTAATCACAACTTTAACAAATTAAATCATAAATTACCCTAAACGCTGTAATTTATTACCATAAAATTATCTCAATCTAATTTTTTTGTTTTTTATTTTGAATGTAATTTTTTATTTAATAAAATTTTAAATTAAACATAAAATTACCATAATTAAACTATAAAATTAACCTAAACACCTTAATTTATTACCACAAAATTAAATCATAAAAATTACCTCAATATATTTTTAATCTACTTTCTTATTTAATAACATTTTAAAATAAACATATATATATATATAGAAAAAAAATTAATCATAAATTAAACTAAACACCTAAATTTATTATTATAAAATTACCTTATTTATTAACATTTTAAATTAAACATATATATATATATATAATTATGTGTTAACCTAAATATCTTAATTTATTACCATAAAATTAAATCACATAATTACATTAATCTAATTATTAATTTTTAACCCAATTTCTCATTTAATAATATTTTAAATTAAATTATTGATGAAAGGTGACAATTAGGGTTAGGGTTTGGTTAGGATTAATATTTAATTCGGCGAATAAGATGATTTTTTTTTTTTTATCAGCGAAAGAGAACACTTACTGATGAAATCCAATCGAACAAAAAGATACACCAATAAAAAGGAGTAGTGCAAAAAGCTTCAAAGAAATACTAAACGATCCCAACTAGGTTGGCACCAAAAAGAAAATCTAATCATTTGCCATTTCTTTCCTAACAAGGGTGCAAGGAACTTAAACATATTAGATGCATATCTTATTTTGCATCATTTTAAGTAGAGTGGGCATGATAATATTCGCATAGTTAAATAAGGATGAAAAAAAAAAAAGAAACGATAGTAATAATATATCATAGGTGAAAAAGTATGTGTTGATCATCACCTAGCTACCGGTATAAACACTACAATGCAACCAACAAATTACATGATCTCTTATATAACAATGAGTTAGAAAACAAATACAAAAATAATATTTTGGCAACTAAATATTTTTTCTCTAAAAATAATTTTATTTTTAAATTTTTATCTCTAAAACCTTAATTTGTTGTAATGTAACTTTTCCACATTGACATGTGATTATTTAAATGAAAGAATTACAATTCAATATATTAGACCAAAACTATTTATTACGCAAAATTATAATTTCCATTTTTAAATTGCACAATTTTGATAATCAATGAACTATTGGATATTGACAAGCCGACTCACCTCAACCTTTATATTTTATTTTCAACTATATATGTCTTCGGATTTTTAATATTTTTGATGCATTTCATATTCTCCATCATTCAAACTTAAGTTGACACAACAATAATCTCATAGAGTTTAAATTTGTAATATATAATTATATCTTCTTAGCAAATAACATGTAACATGAGCTCTCCTGCAAGCTGATCATACAACACTGTCCCTGCAAACAAGAATAAGATCAAATGACCACTCTTATTCCTATATCTATCTATAACCATATGTGGTAAGATCAAATGACCACTCTTATTCCTATATCTCTCTATAACCATATATGGTGGAGAGTACTAGTAGGAAGTAATCACTCAGAAGAAATAATGCGGAGGTGGTGCAGATTTGTGGGGTGGCTTGTGAGGACCATGTCCATGTCCATGTGGCTTCTCTGATGGAGTTGAAGCCGGAGGCATCACCTTCCGCGGTGGCTGGTGAGAGTATCCGCCATGCTCCACCGGAGGATGTGCAAGGTGGTGACCATGGTGGTGGTGACCATGATGAGTTGGTGGCTTCTCTCCCTTGGGAGGTTGAGCAATTGGAGTTGGAGCCATGTTCTCATGAGGATGTGGCTTCATGTAATCACCAAGGGAAGGAGTGATGAGAACCACCACTGCAAGTAACAACACTAGCAAGCTCTTGGCAGACATTTTTTATGAGTTTGATAACTAAGTGGAATACTTGGTGCCATACTAGGTGAAATGGGATGGCCTTTTATAATGATCAGGAGCCATTGTTGGTGTGACACGTGTCACCATACAAATTATAATTTAAAGAAAAAATCACCTGTGAAATTATTTTGCAATTAAGAGTCTTGATTCTTCTTTTATAATTGTGAATGTTAGACTCATTAATATATTCAAGAAATCGCTCCACTTATTAATAATTAGTTATGAGTTAGATGCCTTAACATGCTATATTAGAGCTGAATCTTGAGAGATTTCTCTAATGAGTTCAAGTCTCTACCCAAGTCTAGTCTGTCGTCCATCTATTGGGCCAATCCTTAGTCTTAATTAAGAGTCACCAATTCCTAGTTTTAATTAAGAGTCATTCTGATGGGTGCTCTATTTTTAAATTAAACATATTAATTCCCTCACGTTCTATGCAAAAACTATTTATAATTTGTTTATTTGTATAGTATTAGTCTTTTTCTAATTTGGTTTTGGATAAAAAGGACCTTGAATGTGAAATTAGAGAGTCTGTTTTGTTGAGAAATCAAATTGATATAGGTTTCTCAACAGTTGAAATTTTTGACAATTTGATCAAACCTTTGTTTTCTTAGCAACAAAACTAAAGTTTTGGTCCCTACAAAAATTTAAGATTTTAGAATTCAAAATTTAGAGACAAAATAATTTTTTAGGAACCAAATATTTCTATTGCGAAAAGTGTCGTTATTATATTTTTTAACAACGAAAATTGAACGTTAGTGATGAATTATTATCATTTTCGGACCAAATTTTTGTCTTAAAAGATAAACCATTTTGAAACCAAATTATTATGTCTCTAAAAATCTATTTATTAGTGACATTTTCAAAATTTGACCGTTAAAAATCTTGTTTTTTAATTTTCAAGACAACTTTTTAGTAATTGTCCTTATAACGATAACAATTGGTCCATAAATACCTTTCATAATAAAATTTTCACTTTTAAAAATTAAAATAGTTTGTGTTTAAAATTTTTATATGTTGTAGTGGGTACTATAGGGAATGGCCACTGATTGATGCGTAATTGCGAGAAGCTGTAGGAAAAAAGAACCATCAGACTGATTGCATTTCAAACAAAGCATCATAGCATTGTTGTTTTTGTTTTTGTTTCTCGTTGTTGTCATCTCGACGTCTGCTCCAGTTGAATTGACTAATACTAGGAATACTGAAGCAGTTGAATTTACTAATACTAGGAATACTTAGAATCATAATTTAAATGTAAGGTTGCGTTTTGAATGATAAATTTTTTAGATGAATTTTGAAAAGAAAAAATTTATTTGGTTATAAGTTTTGAAAAAAAATTTGAGTTGTATTTTAAAATTATTTTGGGTTTTTTTTAATATGTGAAAATATATGTTTTATTTTTTTAAAGTAAATATTTTTTATTGTAAATATCTATTTATTTTTTTAATCTGCGTTGTATTTACTACATTTGTTTAAATATTACTTTTAAATATTTAAAAATTTTAAAAAATATTATTTTTTTTTAAATATTTTTATATTTTTTAAAATTTTTAATTTTTTTTTAAATTAAAAAAAAATTGGATCACTATCTATATCTAAATCATAACAAATTATTTGGCCAATACTTACAAAAATAACAAAATATTTTTTCAAAAAAAATTTAAAAATAAATAATATTTTTCTTCAAAAATAAAAAAATAATAATAATTTTAAAGAAAAAAATAAAGAAATATTTTTTTTTGAATTTTTTTTTTAAATAAAGTTTTAAAAAGAGTTTGGTTATGAGTTTTGAAAATAGTTTTTGAAAAAAATTTTAAATTGAATATTTAGTTATGAATTTTGAAAAGAATTTTAAATTTTTTTTTATTAGAATCACGATTCTAAAACTTAACCAAACGCTACCTAAATATATATTATCAAAATTTCTAGAAATTTTAATAATACATTTGATGTGTCTAACATTTTTTAGATGAATTTCAGATTCTCTCAAATCATGGATTAACATTGCGGAAGCTCCCCACATTGACATTTTAGTTTTTTCCCATTGGAGATGGTGTGACGAGCAGAGCTATGGTTTATCAGTTGTGTTATGAATATGAAAAAAAATTACATAATTAGATAGATGCGAGACAAAGTGTGGAGTCTCACATAGATGCAATTTGGCAATTACAATTTTAGATTTTTTTTTTTTAAATCTAAAAAGCTAATATTAAAAAGGTTTTATTTTTATTTTTTGGCTTATTTAGCCAAAAATCAGTTTTTTAACACTGCCGGCTGCTTTACGCTCACAAAAAATGATATACAAAAAAAACTGTCAAATATTATACTCATAAAAAAAAACTTCTCCCAAAAAAAACAAGGAAAATGCATGAGACTCCCAGTGGGGGTGCTTGGGGGTCTCTTCCTATTGGCCAAAAAATATTTTTTTTTTTTATTTTCAGCCAATGATAGTGTGCCACGTCACTGGGGGTGCCACTGGGGTCAGAAGCATCACCGAAAAAACAATATATATCTATATATGTTGATGCCTATTATAATTGCTTATGAAGAAATTAACATTTTTTAAAGCTGAAAATAGAGAGTGTGTGTTTTTTCTGAATCCAATACATTTTTTATTAGGATAAATTACAAAATGTACTTTTTGAGATTTAAAATATAGATTATCTCTTATGGTTTGAAAAATTATAAATAATTCGTTGCCAAATTTTTTATTTAACAGAATTATCTGAAAAAATGAAATTTTTAGTTACTCTCTTACAATAATAAAATTACATGAATTATTAATTGAAATAATTTTTTGACATTTTTAAAAATTGTTAACTGATTTGATAATTTATTAATAAAATAGGCCATTTGTTGTGAAATTAAAAATTTTATAGGACGGGATACAATTTTCAAAATCACATAAGGCAAATCGTATTTTAAGCAAACATCGGGGTGTGTATATGTAATTTACCCTTTTTATTAAATTTAAATCATTTACCTATTTTTGTTAAATAAAACTGATGTAAAAAGAGCATTTTATTCATTAAATTCAATAAAGGTATACGTAAAATGTCTAAAATATTATTTTTTATTAAGCTTAATGACTAAAATATCATTTTTAGGTCGATTTTACCTAATGAAAATAGATAAATAGTTTAAATTAAAAACAAATCAAAAGTTCAGAATTTAAATTAGCAAAATTAAAAATTCAAGATTTTTTTGTTATTAGGGTTAAACTTCAGATTTTTTTTTTTTGTAATTTTTTTTATTTATTTATTGGGTTTTTGTTAAGGATCACTACAAGAAAGCTGGACTTAAAAAACGAAACTTTTGCGACGGCACATTTGTCGTCGCAAAAAATGACTTTTTGCGACAGCATAACTTACCGTCGCAAAAAATGTGACCTTTTGAGACGGTACAACTTGCTGTCGCAAAAAATAAAGTATTTGCGACAACATAAAATGCAGTCGCGAAAAAGGAGAGTATTTGAGACGGCAGAAATTGCTATCGCAAAAAAAAATAGAGTATTTGCGGCGGTAGAAATTGCTGTTGCAAAAAAAAAATAGAATATTTGCGGCGGCAGAGATTGCTGTCGCAAAAAAATAGAATTTTTGCGACGGTACCAGCTGCAGTCGCAAAAAAAAAAAAAAAATTTGCAACCGTAATAGGTACCGTTGCACCAAAAAAAAAAAATATAAATATAAATATATATATATATATATGTATATATAATAAGGCACAAAGGTTTTTGAAAATATGTTAGAGACAATTGTCCTACTAGGACATTTCAATGGTCATGATTCACTTGTGTATTTACATAGACGGATGAGATGACACCCTTTAAATATATATCAATCCCAAATATAACTTCCCGCCCAAACACTAAACTTCCTACTTACCCACGTCTCCTCTCTATTTTATCCTTATCTCTCTCCCTTCTCTGTTCTCATCATAAACGAGACATGTTAAGGGCTAAACTTCCTACTTACCCACGTCTCTCTCTACTGTGCTGAAGAAACCATCTTAATTTTTCTTCTTTTCCTCAGTTTTCTCAGCAACCAGAGTTTATTCAGGTGAGATTCTAATGCTTCGTTTTCTCACAGTTTATGATTTGAATGGAAAACAAAACAATGTAAGATAAAGGATTCAAAACCATCTTCTTCTTCTATTTTTTAATTATTTTTTCTTCTTTTCCTCAGTTTTCTCAGCAACTAGAGTTTAGTTAGTGTTTGGAATTGAATTCCACATTTTGCAATAGCTTCATTCGATCCGTTACTCGCTTTAGAATCAATTGAGTTTGCTTTGAAATCCTTGACTTGGGTTCATTATGTTTCGTGACGATCTTGATGATGAGATAGAAAACCAGAGTGAGAGAGTGAGTTAGTGAGTTAGTTTTGAGAGAGCGAGTTAGTTTTGAAACTGTATTTCTCTTTAGCTTATACACTGAGATCCTAATGGTTTGGGTGAGTGTTTTGACATCGGCTCTCTCTCCCTCGCTGTCTCTGTACAGTGTTTTGACATCCTCTCATAGGTGTTGGGTGTTTTTCAATTTAAAGAGAGAGATAGAAAAACAAAGTAAGAGAGTGAGTTAGTTTTGAGACTGTATTTCTCTTTAGCTTATACACTGAGATCTTAATGGGTTAAATATTAGGTAGAAGAGATGAGTCATGGATGCCATCTGCACACAACCACAAAATCAAATATATATATGAAATTATTATTTATTTTTTATAACTTTTTCAAAAAATATGAATGTAATTTCGTGATTATATTTTTTCCACTACAAGTTTTTAAACAAAAAATTTTAAAAATTCAATTATTCATGAATGTGTAATGCATTGAGATTCCCTTGTGGTGGTGCCATGGATGCCATCTGCACACAACCACAAAATCAAATATATATAAAATTATTATTTATTTTTTATAACTTTTTCAAAAAATATGAACGTAATTTCGTGATTATATTTTTTTCCACTACAAGTTTTTAAACAAAAAATTAAAAAAAAAATTCAACTATTCATGAATGTGAGAAATTAATTTTAAGATTTAATTTAATAAAAATAGTTTAAATGAGATAAATAAAGATAGAGAAATAGATTTTAAGTATCATACATAACAAATTAATTGAGTATTTTATTCTCAAATAACTTCTCCATTCAAGTAATGATTAATTTTAATTTTAGGTGTAATAAATGAGAGATTGTTTGAATTGTTTATTATTGCCAAATGATTTCTTAATCTTTCATTCTTTATCAAAAAATTGTAATTTATTGGAAGGCCATTAGATTTTTTATTTTGATTTTTTTACTTCTATATTTATTTATTTTTTAATTTTTGTAATTATGTAAGATATATTAACCTGTATTTTTTAAATATGCATCAATTAGAAGTTCAATGACTCGAAAATAAAAATTGAAAATTGAAAATAATATATGATTGAGAAAATATGAAATAATAATTTTTTATACATATGAATAAATAAGTAATGTAAATTGTGGAAAAAAAATAAATCCATTTATTTCAACTTTAAAAAAAAAAATCAAATAATAAATACATTACTTAAAATAATAAATTTTACGTTGTTTATATAGTGTGGAATAAGTCTTATATTAAATTATTAGAATGTCATATAGTAATATTAATTTTAGAGAAATTGTTTATTTTTGACTATTGTATCAATAAAAATTAATTTTACGTTATTTACAATTTATTGATGCTTCTCTGATTTGTGATTTTAATTTGTTTAGTTAAGCAATATTGGTAATTGGTAAGTTGGATCAACAAATATACCTTAGTCTCCTTCGTTTGTTAAATGCTTGATGAATTGCTTCACAGGAGAGGTCCTTTCTTTTATCATTTCTTTATTTGCTGCTTAGATATTTTCAACAGATAAGAGAGAAAGAGAGTAAGATAGATCTGAGGCCTTTTTTAATTTTTTTTTAAAATTTTTATAAAAGAAAAAAAAATTGAGCTCATATATGTGTTCAAGACTCACATTCGAACAAATTCCTCCTCTTTTTTTATTTTTTTCAGTTGTTGTTGTTGAAACAAATTGCAACAGACCAAAAAAAAAAATAAAAGATAAAATTCAGAGAAAAATTATTACTGTTATGGTTTACCAACAGAAAAATTATTGAAAGGTATTAAATAGCATTATAGAAGACTTTGTTTAGCCAATGTATTTATGAAAAATATATAGGTGATATATTTATTTTATTCCCTTCCTGTAATTAAAAACAGTAGGTATGGTTTAACCAATGTGTTTTTTTAGTTTTTTTTCAAGTATGTATAGTTTGTTGCTTCACAGGAGAGGTCCTCTCTTTTATCATTTCTTTATTTGCTGCTTAGATATTTTCAACAGATAAGAGAGAAAGAGAGTAAGATAGATCTGAGGCCTCTTTTTATTTATTTTTTAAAATTTTTATAAAAGAAAAAAAAATAAAAATTTGAGCTCATATATGTGTTCAAGGCTCATATTCGAACAAATTACTCCTCTTTTTTTTTTTTTTTTTTAGTTGTTGTTGTTGAAACAGATTGCAATAGACTAAAAAAAAAAATTTTGACAGATAAAATTCAGAGAAAATTTATTACTGTTGTGGTTTACCAACAGAAAAATTATTGAAAGGTGTTAAATAGCATTATAGAAGACTTTGTTTAACCAATGTGTTTATGAAAAATATATAGGTGATAAATTTATTTTATTCCCTTCTTGTAATTAAAAACAGTAGGTATGGTTTAACCAATGTGTTTTTTTAGTTTTTTTTCCAGTACGTATAAGTGGAATGAGAGATATTATCTTATATTTTCAGAGAAATAATGAGTTGATGCAAATTAATGAATGTCACCCAGCATACTTGTCATTACATTATATTCTATTATTTTCTTATGGTAAGCTTGGATGGGAACCTGAGTTGAAATTGTAGAATGTTCAATATGATCGACCTCAATTGATCGATTTACTCAAATAGATTTTTATAGTTATCGTTTGTTTGAACGACCCACAGAGTATTCAACTATTTTGAGAGGAAGGAAACTATTGCAAGAGTTTTTGGTAGATGCTTGGGCCACAACTAAGCAAAATTGATTGACATACTACAAGCTTAATCAAGAGAAACTTCGGGTTGAGCTTTACCAAGAGTTGTTAGATATTGATCCAGATTATGTGCGACCTGGTCAAATTGGTCAAAGGTTTGTTTTGCCAATTTCATTTACTGGTAGTCCTAGACATATGTTTGAAATCTTTCAAGATTCAATAGCTATCATGAGATACAACCAACACCCAGATATTTTTCTTACCATGACTGGAAATCCTAATTGGCCAGAAATTACTTCAGCATTATTATCACATCAAAAACCTATTGATCGTCCTGATTTAATTGCTCATGTTTTTCAGTTGAAGAGAAAATGTTTGATGAAGGAGACAGAAACAAATAAAGTGTTTGGAAATAAAGTTGCACATGCTTTTACAATTAAATTTCAAAAACGAGGCCTCCCCCATATGCATGCACTTTTATTTCTTAAGGGTCCAGACAAAATTCGGACATGTGCTCAAGTAGACAAATTGGTCTGTGCAGAATTTCTAGACCCAAAAGATGATCCTATGCTTTTTGAAACTGTCAAATGTTGTATGGTACATGGACCATATGGTGCTCGAAATCCGTATGCACCATGTATGGAAAATGGTAGATGCAGTAAGAGATACCTTTGAGCTTTCACAGAAACAACAACTATGGATCAAGATGGATACCCTATCTACCGTCGTCACAATAATGGTCAAGTACATACTGTGAGGGGGCAAAAAGTTGATAACAGGGATGTCGTACCATACAATGCATATCTTTCTAAGCTTTTTAACTGTCATATAAATGTGGAAGTTTGCGCCGGAATGAGATGTGTCAAGTATATACATAAGTACATTTACAAGGGTTATGATCGTACAACGATGCTGTTGGGATCGATAAATGAGATTCAACAATATCTCGATGCAAGGTATATTAGACCTCCAGAAGCTAGTTAGCGAATATTTGGTCATCCTTTGCATGCAAAGATACCAACAGTTGTACGATTGGCATTTCATTTACCTGGAATGCATCGCGTTATTTTTAACCCAGAAGAGTCAGTAGAAACGATTCAATCTAGAGCTGGTCAACAAATGTCAACTCTTACTGGCTTCTTTGCATATTGTGCTACCAGTGAAGATGAATGTCCATTCACTTATCAAGAATTTCCACAGCATTTTGTATGGCTCAAGTCAGAAAAAAGATAGAAATCAAGAGAAAGGGGATATGCAATTAGTAGAATGTACTTTGCCAGTCCTAATTGTGGTAAAAGATTTTATCTACGTTTGTTACTAATTGTTGTCAAAGGACCAAAGTCGTTTCGGTCTTTACGCACAGTCGATAATGTTGTGCATGGTATATTTAAATTAACATGTGCTGCAAGGGGGCTTTTACAAGATGATAAAGAATGGATACAATGTTTGAAAGAGGCTGGAGTTATGAAAACTGGATACCAATTGAGGAGATTGTTTAGTATTATTCTCACCCAGCACTCTCCACTAAATCCATGTGCATTATGGAATCAATTCTCAACGCATATATGTGATGATCTTGCATATAAGATTCGTACATTGTTTGCCATTTCTAACCCAACTGAGGCTCAAATTGAAGATTATGGTCTCCATCTTTTGAATCAAATGCTTCATGAATCAAGAAAATGTTTAATTGACTTCCCACGCATGCCATAACCTACTGCAAATTGGAGTGCAGTAGTTGATAATCGATTGATATTCGAACATCAACAACTACAGAATAAGGCACAATAGGCAGATTCACAAATTACTATTGATTGTCTCAACAATGGACAACGGAATGCTTGTAACACAATCACTTCTTCAATTTTTCAAAATAAAGGAACTGTTTTCTTTCTTAATGGGGGTGCTGGAACAAGGAAAACATTACTATACAATACGATTGCATTAAAATGTCACAGCCTTGGGCATATCGTTGTTACTGTGGCTTCATCTAGAATTGCATCATTGTTATTGATAGGAGGTCGCACTACACATTCAACATTTTCCATTTCGTTAGATGTCTTGAAAAATTCACTTTGTGGGTTTATCAAACAATCATTACAAGCTGAGTTGTTTAGAGAAACAAAACTCATAATTTGGGATGAAGTTCCTATACAACATAGACATTGTGTTGAGACGGTTGATCGTACATTAAGGAATATTCGTGATAGTGAAAAGCCATTTGGGGGTATTACTGTTGTTCTTGGTGGATACTTTCGACAAATCTTACCAATTATACCCAAAGGAATTCGTGAGCAAATTGTGAATGCATCATTATGACACTCTGTTATATGGAAACATATACATATCTTAACTTTGGATTTGAATATGCGCTTGAATCATGAAGACCATGAAAATGCTATTTTTGCAAATTTCTTGATGGAGTAACACTACTTTAACCTTTTTCTTTATTATATAGATTATTTTAAATTAATAAATTGTGTTTACACTCATATTTTTTTTAATTGATTTCACTTTTTTTAGATTAGGACTAATCCTCAAGAAATCATCAACCTTCCATCAACAATACACAAATGTCAAGATTTGAATGAATTACTCTCTACAGTTTACCCACAGTTGAATATGATAGAGACGTCGACCCCAACATTTTTAACAGAACGCACCATTCTATCTGCGCGTAACGATGATGTTAGTGACATTAATACTAGTGCGTTGAATATCTTTCCAGGGAGATTATATACTTATTTTGCAGCAGATAAAATGTCTAAAGATAATGAAATTGATCCTACCATTACAAATAAATATCCTAATGAATATTTAAATTCATTGGATCCTCCCGAGCTACCAACTTTTAAATTAGAGTTGAAAGTGAGTTGTCCTATAATATTGTTAAGAAATATTGCACCGAAAGATAGACTATGTAATGGTACAAGATTGATGGTTATTAGATGCAACACTCGCATAATTGAAGCTCAAATTTTAACTGGAGAAAATATTGGCAATTTGGCATTCATACGAAGGATATCTTTGACACCATCTTCTTCAAAAATGGCTTTCCAAATGACAAGACGTCAATTTCCAGTCCGATTAGTATATGCCTTGACCATTAATAAATCTCAAGGACAATCTGTGAAATTTGTTGGAGTTGATTTGCGCATACCAGTGTTTAGCCATGGCCAATTATATGTGGCATTGTCCAAATGTACATCCTTTGATCATATAAGTATTCTCCTTCCTAAAGATAGTTTGGATTCTACTACAAATATTGTTTATCCTGAAGTGTTGTTGTAGTATTCCATGTTCATTAAATCATGTTTTATCAAAAGGTAACCATGTAGATTTATTTCTATTGATTATATATATAGATTTGTTTTTATATAAAATTTCAATCTAATAATAATTGGAAATATGGATTTTTTTAGGATTGGATCAAAAAATTTATAGAGCTTAAAAAGAGAAATACAACTAGCTTGCTTCGATGGGGATGTAATAAGGTAATTTCAATCTCAAAGTATTTTGATATGTATATTTCCAACAAATATACAAATCTATATTTATTTTTTTTGTTTCCACAAATTACCAAATTGTTGCGCATGTTCCTCATTGGGGATACATACAAGTTGATACAAAGACTTTTTCGAAAGTAATGAGAAGGAAGTTTGGGCAAACACATGTTTGAAGACTTGTTGTTGACACATCTTCTGTAAAGCATACATATTCTGGAAATCTTCAACCCACTTTTTTTTTTTTTATAAAGTTTTAACCCACTCTTTTGATGTATGACAATATAATGTTTATTTTTCTTATGTAGTTATAATTTGATTGGCAGCAGTAACACTAACTGGTGTACATTTTAATTTTAATTTCTTTTAAATTGCAAAGCACTGGCTGGTGTGCATTATTTGATGTTTAATTTTTTTTTTTATATTTGATTTGTTTGGAATTGTAGAGTCTAGTTTATTAAATATATTTTTATAATTGCATTTTAATCTTAAATTTAAATAGTGTTGCGATTATAATTATATTATAATCCTAACATTATTTACACCGTGCCTTCAGGAACGGGCATACGCTAGTATATATATATATTGTGGTCTTGAGACGGTTTCATATATATATAGTCACAAAATGGTTTAAATAAATGCAATAGTATTTTTTGTCACAAAAAAAAAAAACAACGTTGTCTTACTCTTTTGAACATTTCTCTTTTCACCCATTTTTTCATCTTACTGTCTCTCTCTTTCTCTCTGTGTCTCTGTCTCTCTTCTCTCTTTCTCTCTCTCTGTCTCACGCATCACTCTTCTTTGTCTGTCTATTTCTCTCTTTCTCTCTGTGTCTCTGTCTGTCTCTCTCTCACTCATCACTCTTCTCTGTTGTTTGTCTCTCTCTCTCTCTCTCTCTGTGTCTCTCGTCCATCTCTCTTCTCTCTATCTCTCTCATCTCTCTTCTCTCTCTTTTCTCTTTATCTCTCTATCTCTTTCTTGTTTATCTCTTTTCACTCTTTTTTTCTCTCTCACTTTGTCTATATCTTTTCATCCATTTTTTCATCTTCCTCTTTCTCTTCTCTTTCTCTCTCTCACTCATCACTCTTCTCTCTCTGTCTGTCTGTCTGTCTATCTCTCTCTCTCTCTCTCTCTTTGTGTGTCTCTCACTCATCTATCTCTTCTCTCATCTATTTTCTCTCTATCTCTCTCTCTCTCTCGCTCATATCTCTTCTCTCTATCTCTCTCTCTGTCTCTCTCGTTCATCTCTCTTTTCTTTATCTCTCTCTCTCTCTGTCTCTCTCGTTCATCTCTCTTCTCTCTCTCTCTCTCTCTCTCTCTCTCTCTCCCCCCCACTGTGTTCGCGTTGCTCACTCTCTCCCTTCCGTCTTCTCTATTTACTAAGCTCCCTCTCAATTTATTGATCCAATACAAGAAAAATGCACTTTTAGCGACCACTTTGTCTCGCTCTCGCTCATCACTCTCTCTCTCTCTCTCTCTCTCATCTATATGTCTCTCACTCATCTCTTTCTCTCACCACCCATCTCCTCTACCACCTTCACCACTACTGTAAATGTCATTCCACTACCACCACTACTACCACTGTCGCCACTTCACCTCTACGACTACCATTACTACTACTATTGTCACCACTCCATTACCACTACTACCACCACTGTCACTACTACTACCATTACCTCTCCTTCACCCCTGCCACTCCATCAATTCTACCACTACCACAACTTCACCACTAATCTCCATCGCCATCGCCATCGCCATCGCCATCGCCACCGCCACCACCACCATTATCTCTTATCTACCACCTTCACTACTACTGCCGCTCCCTCTCCTCTACCACAAAAAATTAGTTCATGATTTTTAGTAACAAAAAAAAATGGGTCGCAGAAAAATATTTTTCATTGACCACAGAAAATTAACTTTTATTTTAGTGGAAAATATTTTTCATTAAAATATTACCCCTACTTCTACCAAATAAAAAATAATAATATTTTTTTCATTAAAATAAAAATGAAACAAATAAATTTTCAATCTTAGTAACTAAATAAAAAAAATGAAATTTTTTTAAAAAAATTCATTAACTACAAAAAAATATATATTTTTACAAAAAATAAAAATTTTTGGCGACGACAACCTTGTCACAAAAAAAAATTAAAATAAAAATTTAAATTAAACGGCGTTGTTTTGTTGTTTAAATTTCATTTGTGACCTAAAAAAAATTATTTTTTATTTTTTATTTTTTTTTTCATTCCCGCTCTGTTTCCCCCCCTCTTTTTTTTTTTCCCATTCCCGCTCTGTCCCCCCCCCCCCAACTCCAAACAAAAAAATCCCCAATCTCAAACACCCCCCCCCCAAAAAACCAAAAATCCCTAACATCTCTCTCACTCGATCGACGACGAGCAGCGGCAGACGACGAAGAGCGGCAGCAGACGACTATGAGCAGCAAACAAGACTGCTGTGTGAATGGAAAGGGCTCCGAAGTGTAAGAGCAGCAGCAGCATCGGAGAAGGAGGAGTAGCATCGGAGCAACAGCAGCGTCGGCCTCCTCTTCCGCCACCTCAACATCTCTTATGTCTTTCTTTCTTTACTCTTTACTCATTTCTCTCTCTCTCTGTCTCACACACACACACACACATACACACACACATGTTTATACATACATACATACATATATGCATTAGTTCATGTTTGACTTCCAATTCAATTTATCAAATTTTTGAAATACTCCAATTATCTATGTTGATGCCCTAGGTTTTGCAACTTTTTTTAATTCCCCCAAACCTAATACACACACACACACACATTAATCTGTTACCGAACAATTGTTTTAGAAATTGTAATAAACTAACTAGCACAACTATTTTAATACTCTCTGCATACAAAGTGTTCATCCACATTGAATTGAAGCTTGATAAAAATATCCATTGCCCTTTTTAAGCTCTAATTTCTTCCTTTTTCCATGGGGCGGCTTGGATTGTGCGCCAAAGGAGGTAGCTTGGATTGTGCGCCAGAGGGGGTAGCTTGGGTGGTGCGCCAGAGGGGGCAGCTTGGGTGGTTCGCATGGTGTATAACCATGCTCATCATAATATAGATATAATACCCCCCTCAAACTCAAATAGGTTTGAAGCTAGAAATCTATTTGAGGTTGGAACAGAGGGAACAGAAGTACAAAAAAATGGATTGCGAGTAAAAAATAAAAAAAAAATATGATAGAGATATTTAGGGTAGAAATAAACCAGCAGATAAAGGAAGAGATAACCACGAAACAATACTGAAAAGAAAATATAAAAACGAAATAGGTTGAGGTCCAGTGGGCAGCCAAGGCAAGGCTGCCGCCCGCCGATAAGGCGAAGAACGCCAAGAACTTAACTTATAGCTCTGATACCATGTTAGAATAGTAAAGAGAAAGAGAGAGAGAGAAATAATATGTATTGTATTAAATATATTGTATTGAATGAATTGTCATACATAATAGAAAGCCTATTTATATAGGCTAAGAAAGAATATTCTACTAAAAATCTAACTATGAGAAAAAGTATCATATAAGAGACCTAACTATAACAATGCTTAATATATCTAGGAAATCAATACCTAATATATGTAGAAATATATACCATATATACATTAACATTTATGTTGTTCAATAACTCCCGTATCATCTATGGCATATTCATTCCAACAAACTTCTCTCCACTTGCAATTAAATCTTCATCTATTTATGTTACTTTGTATCAAAAAAAAAATCAACAATCAAACAATCATGTTTTATAATAAATGAAAAAATTATAATCAAATAAAAACAATACCTACATAAAAAATAAAATTAAAAATCAAGAATTGTATTTTATTATAAATGAAAAATTATAAAACCAAATAAAAGAAATACCTTCTTTAGGAGACTCATTTAAGTTAAAACAATTTGTTGAAATGCAATGAGGAATCTCACTTGTAATCAAATCTTTATCCATTGTTGCTATAAAATTACAAGAAGAATTTAAAAAATAAAAATAAATAAATAAATAAGAAATTCAACATCATATCTCAATATATATATGAATTAAACAAAATGATAGTAACTTTCCCTTTTTGAGTCTCTTTTTGCCCTCTTTATGTATTTTATCTAACTTTCCATCTTGCTATGAAGAAAGCAGAACTTCAGCTGCAGAACGTGGTATTGAGGAAAAGCTAAGGAAAATAAGTCGAAAGGTTTTTAGAATGGTGGGAAATGAAAAGAAAAAACTAAAGAGACAAAATAAATAACCTTAACTTTTTTACAACCACACATACATTAATTTTACTATTTATTATGATGGTGGAGTTTGTTACAGATATTTAATACAATAAATAATGTTTATGTAAATTTGTTACATTAATTTTACTATTTATTACGATGGACTGGGTTGTGATGTTCGGGCTAATGGGGTTCACCACCGGTCCTGTTTTGGTGATCCAAATTGTTCAATACATTAATTTGTTACATTAATTTTACTATTTACTACGATGGACTGGATCGTGATGTTCGGGCTAATGGGATTCACCACCGGTCCTGTTTCGATGATCCAAACTGTTCAATGTGTAAAACTCGTCAAATATTTCATTTTTACAAAAAATCACATTGATTGGATACTTGATCACATCAGATTTCTGTCAACAATTTATTTTACAAATCATATTTACCGTTGATAAAAATTTGATTTGATTAAGCGGCTGTTGATATTCGATTAACGTGATTTTTTGTAGGAATGAAGTACTCGACGAGTTCTATATATTGAACGATTCGGATTATCGAAACAGAACTCGTGACAAGCTACCACAAGCCTAACAACACGCTCCAGTCCAATCTCGAATTAAAAAAAACCCTGGCCCAATCATGAATAGTGATTTATTAGCAGAGGTAACAAGTCTAAAAGGTGTAATGCTTAGTCTTAATATTGTTATAATGTGAAAAGTTTGTTGTTCAAGCTTTATATATAAGAATGTAATAAAACTGGGAGTAATATGAGAGAATAGATTGAAATAAGGAAGAAACTGTAAGAGGGGCTAATTTGAACCCACTAAATTATTTAGGCCCAATAGCCCAAGATTAGTGGGCCCGAATTTATCGCAAGTCCAAGAATCAGTGGGCCCAGATTTATCGCCATCAAACGGATTGAATCGCTCTAAGCCTCGAAAGGGTTCGGATCCACGAACCTAGAGACTTACTCAGGCCCGGACTCGAAAGGGTATTAGGCAAGCCTAGAGATCCGAGGCACTCGGACTCGAAAGGGTTCGGATCCACGAACCTAGAGGTCCGAAATACTTGGCTTCGAACGGATTCAGACGCAATCTAGAAGTCGCTCCGTTAATGAGTCCCAGAACACTTGCGGGCTCGGAGCTTTCCGGGATCTACGCACCAGAACCATGGGCGTAATGGAGTTCGAACAAAGGACCCGATCCCGAGGACGGTGAGTGGAGACAAATTCACTCTTCGGTTAAACTAGCCTATACCCGAGTCGAGGTGGCACGACCCCGGGGGGTCCATGAGACTCGGCAATATTTTGTGGCAGGACGTCCTCTGGGACTACCCCTGACCCTTTGGGATGATTGGGGATCATTGGTTAGGTGTGGCTAAGAAGAAGAGTTCGCCGAGCGATTGATCTCCTCTTCGGGGTTTTCTCATCCTCGGAGAAGTCACCTCCTCGGAGAGGTCACCTCCTCGGACAAGGTGGTTAGAGAGAATATCCCCCATGTGCCTTGCACATGGGCTCCATCCTACATCATGAGGTGCCTATAAATAGCACCCACCCATAGCTTTACAAGGGATGAATTTTGGAGATTTTTTAACTCTTGGGAAAGAACTAATTTCCCTTCTCCATTATCAACCTTGAGAGTGAAAGTGGGAGATCAATGGGAGAGCCTTGCCATTATTCTATTCTCTAGCCATTTTGCCTTCTTCTTCACCCAATCTCTTATCTCCATCATCTCCTTTGTTGTTGTGTTCCTAAGTTGAGATTATTGAAGAATCTAAGCCTCTCATCATATTCTAGAGAATTCGAAGTTGTTCTTCAAGGATCTTTGAAGATCTTCGAATTTTCCAACTCCTTTCTTGAACCCTCTCCTACATTTTGGCGACTCCGCTAGGGAGGCGGATTGGTTAATGGTCTCAACGAGATCTGGAATCCACACAACTCCAACAAGAATGGCAGGAGAAGATGAAGTCCACCAACAAGGATCCTCTAATGGTGGTGATGACAGAACCATGACTCCAGATCAACCACTTTTGCTTGAAGCCATTCAAGGACTTCAGAATACTCAGCAAGAGATTCTTACCACTCTTCAGAATCTCACTCACACCATGTTGGTGATGAGTTCTAACTTTGCACCGGCGCCAAATGGGAATCAAACTGGTGGTGGAGTTATTCTCGCCGGAGCGCAAAATCAAATCCAAGGAGAAGTAGGCCCCAATCAGCCTATGGCTCATGGCAACACGGCCACAGTAACACATGCTCAAACCACAGTAGGCGGCGGCAGTTTGCCCATGCCCGGGCTCCATGGCGTGCCAAGCCAAGATCCAATGGTGACTAGGGGAGTTTCTAGTGTAATGAATGGTGCTCCGGCGACTGTTGGTGTCCAGGAAAACATAAGGAGCGTGATGGCGCAAAAGGGAGCTCTGCCCGTACCTAATCTTGTCACGCCACCAGTAAATGTTACCCAAGCACCAAGCGGGCCTCCTTTGGTGCCGACAACAAATCTGCAAGCACAACCCGGTATAGCGGCGCCGTACGGTGGACTTTACGGGCCTCAATTCAATATCCCATCACCAACTGGCTTGTCTATAGGCGCTGATGGCCAGTATCGTCAAATGTCCTCACCAATGATGAATTCGCAACACCAGAATGGCCAAGACGCCCCTAGCTCAGTCTTCGGGTACATAAGCCAAGTCCCGGGAATACCACCATCAAACTCTCTCCCTCAACAGTTTCTCACTCTCGCCGATGTGCAGGCCATGTTCGATCTCGAACGGGGCAAGAGGACCTTACCCTCTTTACCTGATCCAGACGTCAAGCCGCCTTACCCCATTGAGATGCTGAGCTATCCATACCCTGAGGGATATACAGTGCCGAAGTTCATCAAGTTCGACGGAAAACAAGGAAATGCCCGAGAACATGTTGTGCGATTCATCGAGACTCTAGGTATTCATGGTTCAAACCACGTC
Source organism: Camellia sinensis (assembly GCF_055761805.1). NCBI lineage: Eukaryota > Viridiplantae > Streptophyta > Magnoliopsida > Ericales > Theaceae > Camellia > Camellia sinensis. The sequence goes on from NC_138967.1 coordinate 32,362,201, forward strand.
CTCCGACTGAGAGAATTCTCTAAGTCCCTCACCGACCGAGCATATAGTTGGTATGTTAATTTGGCCCCAAACTCTGTCCGAAGTTGGGAGGAAATGGTTAACAAATTCCACTCCAAGTTCTTTCAAGTGGCGGAGAAGGTGACCACACTTACATTGTGTAAAGAGAAGCAACAAGAAAGTGAAGACATCCTTGACTACGTCAAAAGGTTTCAGGACAAGGCCGTGGATTGTCATGAAGCAGTTGAGGAGAGTTATCTGGTTCAAATTTGTCTAGAAGGGGCATTGAGCAGGTACAAAATGTTTCTAGTTAACCACAAGCTACCCACCTTCTCGGCATTAATAGAAGCAGCTCGGAACATTAGCATTCCTCAGGCTCAGGAGTCCGGATTTAAAGCCAGTTACAAGACTAGTTTCAAGTCATCTCGTGGACCTATCGTTGCTGCTGCCTCTGCCCTGGATACCCGAAATTCACAAGGAGGAGGTCATAGAGGCCAGAAAAGAAAGCAATATAATGGTGAAAAGGGGAATGTTTCTTATCCATGTGGAATCGAGGAAGTGAAAGCTCTAGTTAAGGAATGGGTGGCTGACGGAGAGCTAAAATTGCCTTATGTTGAAGAAATGCCATCAAAAAAGGACCGTGAGAGCCCTGAATTTTGTGTCTACCATCGTACATTGAAACATCCAACAGAGAAGTGTTGGACTCTCAGGAAAATCTTCAGAGATAAAGTCGAGGCAGACGAATTGAGGTTCAAAAAGCGAGGGACTCAAGACATCCGAGAACAACCATATCCTCAACACCGAGACAAGGGCAAGAATGTTGCTATGATAGCTTATGAAGGCCCAATGATCGAGGCTATCGCTAATCTCGATGACGATGACTGTTATCTGGACGACATCCTCGAGCCAGAGGGTGAGCAAGTTTACTATGGAAATGCTCCCTTTGATCCAGAAGGAGGAGAAGAATACTATGGAAGAGGAGGACACCATGTTTATGTGGCATCTTATTTTGAGGAGACCGAGGAGATGGTTAACTACGAGCCTCCAAGAGTGGAAAAAGATCCGGATCACTATGCCAAAACCCTGCAAGACTGTGTAAAGTTCAAGCAGTTCTTTGACCAGCTTGGACTTTCCAGGGAGGCAAGAACGGAAATCACCAAGTCCATCATTAATATAGCCGAGGCACACCATGAGGAATGCATGTCGACTGAGGGGTCTATCCCGAGGAAGGCAAAAGAGCAATCTAGTGCCATTACTTTCTCCGAGGCTGATCGGAAGTATCCTTTTTCTCACAATCGCCCGCTTTATGTGACTGCTTTTATTAACGGGGTTGAGTTCAAAAGGGCCTTTCTAGATAGTGGAGCCTCTATCAACATTATGACTCGCGCTACTCTAGAAAAAGCCGGAATCTCTGAAGAACGCATTGTGAAGCAGTCGATAGTCATCACTGGCTTCGGTGGAGAAAGGAGAGTTACTATCGGATGCGTAACAGTTGATTTAGCCGTTGGAGAAATTCGCTCGGCCACCAAGTTCCATATTATCGATTCTGAAGCGAATTATCACATCATTCTAGGGAGGACCTGGATGCATAGATATGGGGCTGTACCATCAAGTTATCATCAGTGTGTTAAGGCTAAATGGGGAAAGAAGACGGTGACAATTCAGGCTACAGAAAAGGCCGTTCGAGATCCATGAAGCTCATTATTCTGATGCCATCTACTTCACCGAACTGGCTGTCGAAGAAGTTCCCACCACTTCTAAGCCTCGAGGGGTCAAAATTCCTCGTTGGGAGGATATCAAAGATGACAAGGAGCCAATGACAGAATCAAGTAAGCAGACGATGTCTAGACCAGAAAGTCCGCCTATTCCTCGGAAGGTGATGAAAGTTCGAGAAGGAGGCAAGATGGTGTACTATTTATGAAGGTGCGGGGAGTCGGTTTCTTCAGTCACCAACTCCGAGTCAAAAGAAGAGCCTCCTGACAATGATATAGTAATAAAGCCTGAAGTGGCTCCAGAATGTATGCAAGATGGGCCGAAGCCCCAGCCCGAACAACTTATTGAAATAGATCTGAGTGATGGACAAGATGCACCGAGGCCGGTATTCGTAAGTTCGAGCCTTAGCCCAGAGAAACGGGAACAGTTGTTAAAGTTGATAAGCCGATACTCAGATGTGTTTGCTTGGTCATATAAGGAAATGCTCGGACTAGATCCTGACCTAGTCTCCCACTATCTTGATGTGTTCCCAAACTCCAAGCCAATTAAGCAAGCTGCTCGAAAATATCATCCAGATCTCGAAGAGAAGATTAAGGAGGAGATTGAAAAACTTCAACGGGCTGGTTTCATCCGGCCAATACAGTACCCCACGTGGTTAGCAAACATCGTGCCAGTAAAGAAGAAGAATGGTCAAATCAGAGTATGTGTAGACTTTCGAGATTTGAACAAATCTTGCCCGAAGGATGAATTCCCTCTTCCTCACATCGACACCCTCGTGGATACTACCTCGGGACACCAGATGTTCTCATTCATGGATGGATTCAGTGGATACAATCAGATTAAGATGGCTGAAGAGGACGCAGAAAAGACTGCTTTTAGAACACCTCTCGGAAACTTCTTCTATACAGTCATGCCTTTCAGACTCAAGAATGCCGGTGCAACTTACCAAAGGGCTATGACTGCAATCTTTCATGACATGATCCATGAATGAGGTGGAAGATTATGTTGATGATCTAGTGGTGAAATCCAAGAAGGAAGAAGACCATCTCCGAGACCTTGAGAAGGTATTCAAGAGGTGCCAGAAATTCAA